>NC_065922.1:76808578-77120073 GCF_024586455.1 Bactrocera neohumeralis
GGTTGTCGAAAAAGTCTTTTCGTATTTTGTCAATAGATGACGTTGTAGTCGTATATGTACAAGTATCTCCAGTGCTACCAATCACATTGTGTTATACCGTATAGTGTTGGAAAATTAAATTCGGCGAATTTGAAAAAAAGTTACAGCTACTCAAAAATGAGTGAAAATATTTTGAAATTTTTGGAAAAAAAGGGAAGAATGCCACGCAAGCCACCAATAAAATTTGTGAAGTTTACGGAGACGCTTCCGTTTTGGAAATTCCGAAAAAATAGAGCCATCCATCCATCAACATACATTGTATGTACATATATGTATGTCTGCACAATGTAAGAATAGATGAATATTTTAACATATTTTAGCTTAATTAAAAAATATTGCGATTTTTAATTGATATCCGTATTTTATTTTAAATTTCCGGTTGTTCTCTCATCTTCATTTAACACTCACTCCACGCACAGTAACGCATACATTATACATATGTTATGCACATTAGGGTGGGTTGATTTACAGACAGCCAAAACACCGAAAAATCGCATATGCTGGAAATTTTCTACGGATCATTCTGAACAACTTTGCCTAAGAGACTATGCAATTTTTAAGGCGAAGGTTTTTAGGGATCATAAAAATTTGTTCGTCAGCTTTTGAGATATCCGAATGAAATTTGATACGTAGGTATAGTTTGACATTTTGATTTGATCATTTGTCGGCATCGGTCAGGTCGGACAATCACATACGTATCTTCTACACAACTGATTATTCAGCTTTTTTAAACTTCACCTTAAAAATCGCAGTCTGAAGCCGGTCTCAAATAGTCCCTTAGGTAAAGTTGTTCTGAACGAACCGTAGACCATTTCCAGCATTTGCGATTTATGAAAAAATCGACCCGCTCTAATGTGCACACATACACACATATTTACATGGTACATATATGGTATGTATATTTATGTAACTATGTAATACTGCGCGTTGCATTAATTACCGGCCGGAAGTTATTTATTCTCTTTGTTTTCCTACTTTGTTGTTGCTGCTGTTAAAATTTTATTTCTACGCTTTTTCTTGTTTCAATTTCTATTGTGCAGAGTGATTATAAATATTCCTTTATTTTTCTTAATTTTTGTTGTTGGGTAAGTTTTTGCTTTTGCATTCGTAATTTTAGAGGTCAACAATGTCGGCGATATGTTGTTGCCTTTTCTTTTTGCCATCTCAACAACATAGTATCTAATTAGTTGTTGTTGTTTTTCATTTCACGCTTCGTCGTTGTTTGCTTTAATTTTAGCTTATAAATTTGTAAGATACCCTGCAAAAAATGCGACTAGTCCGGGATGTGTCCGGGATTAGTCGCAAAGGAACATGCGACTAATCCCACTTTACATCTCTTTGTATGGACTGAACTGTTCCCTTTTGTTCGAGCATGTCCTATGAAGAGACTAATTGTACCCATTTATACCCAAATGGGTATAAAAAGAGACTAGTCGCTTTGTAGGTCGCAATGGTAGCAGAATGAGACCAGTCGTTATAAAACCTCTAAAATCCTTTTAACAATCAAGATAAATTTTATCCGAAGCCTTCGTTTTAAAATATGTATTTTTATTTAATTGACTTATAATAATAATAATAAAGTAATAGGTTATGATAATTGAATGGAAGGAAATTCAGTAACTTTGCTTTGAAATTTATGAATGTATTTTTGCCAAAATTCTAACTTTTTTCCCAATAGTACCCGATAGGGATTAATTGAGACTAATTGATCTCCAATTATACCCGTTTGAGACTAGTTGCGACTAATTAATACTCAATTGTTCCACATCGAGACTAGTCCCGGAATACTCTCTTAAGAGATTAGTCGCACAATTTTTTGCAGGGTACATACTTACATACATATGTATGAGTGCTTATTTTTTATATGAATGCAACTTTGTTTCGCTAAAATAACAACAACAACGTTATCTGTTACTGCGCTTCGCTTTGCGCCACTTTACTTTGTTTTGACAATTTTGCACGCGCTAATGGTAAATACAAACTCACATATGGATGTATGTATGTTGTTGCTGTTTTCTTTTTTACATTAAATATGCGTGCAAGTTTGCATGTGTCTATTTTTAAATATGTGAATACAAATGTGTATATATATATGTATGTGCGTATTTTTAATTCATAAAAATATGAATATAGTATACACGTGCATACATCCATATATACTATGTGAAAAGTGGCCTGACTAGTATTTATTTGAAAATTTGTATGCACACAACTATACATACATATTTAATATCCTACACTCTAAGTAAATTCACCTGTAATTAATCTTATCGCACCTCTTTTAGACACTTAGGGGGCTTGAGGCAAGCAAATGTACATATGTTTATATGAACGTACATACATACATACATATGTATGTTTGTACATGCTTTAATCAATCAAGGTTATATAATGTCGACCTTGTGCATTTTGTACGCTTTTAATGCGAATTGCTATTTTTGCTGTCACTGTATGTCGTTGTTGTTCCTCTGATTTGTGCTGCTGCTGAGTTTTTTAATCTGAAAACAGGGTCTCACAAAGCAATATGTATGTTATGTTTGCTATAAACGTACATACATATTTCAATGAGATAAAAACTGTGTTCGATTCGCCATTTCTCGCTTGTTATGCTTAAGCTCTGTTGAACAAAATGCTGTCGCCCTAACAGCTCTGACTTAATTTCCCTAAGACAAGCTTTGCACTTTATGCCAGTTGTATGTTTGTTTCACTTACATATCTCCAATGTTTGGCAACTTGAACATTGCGAAAATTAGATAATGTTTATACTAAAATAGAGACTCTTTCTGACACTATGCGAAATAATTTAACACCAGTTTTTGGTTTTTTCGAAAAAAGAATTGCTTAAGATAAAAGTTTCGAATAAATTGTGATTTGCTTGAGGATTCAAGGAAACAGCAAATGTGAACACTCCGTCCTTTCAATATAACAAAATAATTTTAAAAATCCTTCTTAACAACTTTTACTTCAAGACAATATTTAGCCATTCTTGTGAAGGTTCATCATCAGCTGTTATCATCTATCGATCGCATTTCACCTCACCTGCTCTAAGGAGTACTGTACAGATTCTTATTAGATTACAACGGCAGGGTGAGCATTATAAAACGGGTGCGCCTTTTGACATAACTGAAATTCACCTCTGCTTGAACACACTCTGCTCTATGTGCAACTCTGGAGCAATTGCAACCTGCAACTTGCTTCGTCTCTTTCTTGCACATTAATTCAGCTATTTAATAGTATAAAAATTAGAAATTTGTTGGAATGTGATATGCAGGTCAAATGATTTGGGTTGGCAGCCCTGTGCAATGCACTTGTGTCATCCTCTTTTAACTTGCGAAGTATAAACTGCAGGTAATTTGAAAAGTCAGACATAAAGTAGTATGACCGATTTTCTTATTAGCCATTTAATGTGCGTGTGTGTATTTGACTGACATTTTCATTTCGTTGCTGCGTTTTAAACTGATTGCATTAATAAAGTGTGGAAATTTTGTAAATGAATAAATTCGTTTAAGAAAATTAATTGTGGAAAGGATAAAAGTTAGTATTTATTGAGGTTATCTAGTGGACGGTGTTTTAAAAATGAATTCATGTTATTGTGATGTTCGTGTTTTTGTCCACAAAGACGTGTGAATGTGTTATGTGTGCGTAAAAATTGAATAGAATTTTAAAAAATTATGAAAATATGTATAGTGAAGAATTTTTTCTGTAAAAAATCTGATATTATGCATAAATGCATAATACACAATGTAAAAAAGATGTGTATTGTTTTTTTGTATCGCCTATATGATAGTCAAAGACTCATTAATATTATGTGCACTAGCCAAAGTCGCAGCGTTGATGTATATGCATGTGTTTGGTAGGTTTTATTTCGAGGCAATCGTAACAGAAAGAAAAAATACCTTGAAGTAAGGAAATAGACAGACAGCATTCCCGTAGGCAGCGGACAAAGAAATTATACGAAGTTTAATGCGAGTGCAGTGCTGCAATGTTCCGTCGTTTGTTCGGTTGCAAATTGAAGAAAATTCATAATTACGTTTTTGTAATTAGTCTTTCGGTGTGTGTGTCTAAATTTATTAAAAAGGAAGCCAATTACTCATTGTATACCGAAGATGTGCGCAGTTCATAATTCGTAGTTTTTCAAATCATGATAAGGTCGTAACTCAACAAAAGTAAATAAATTCGGTGAAAAAAGTTGAATGACACGAAAATAAAGTAAATAGCATCTACGAACCTACACAAAAAAAAAAAGTGGTTAATTTGACAACCATTCGCATATAATATATATTTACATATGTTCAAATTAGATTTTGGATAGGCTTGCCAGACTATAAAATTTTTAAATTTTTTATGTATATTTCTGTATTTTCTGCCACCTCTGTGTAACTACACATATGGCAACTGTTTGCAATTTGACATTTAGTACTTAAGTAAAAGTAGCTGCATTCTTCTAACCAGCGAACTATTTACTATCCGAAAGGGAAATAAATAGCCTGTTTTGTTCGCTTGCTGTTATCTCTGTTTATTTGCTGTATATTTTGTTTTCATTTTCCTTAGGTTTTTCGTTGATTGCCTTTGTGCTGGTCATAAAATTATTCACTGAATTCATGGTCGGTTCACGAACGGTACAAATAAAATTTGTATTTCTTTGGTAGTGTGCATAATCAGTATATAAAATTGAAAAAGTAGTGCATAGTATTGTTGCAAGGTGGTGTATTGTTTAGTGTTTTTATAATTTGGTCCAAAGCGTGAAAGCTCTTCATCTGTGTTTTGTGCATTACATAGAATTTTCACAAAATAATAGTTTGTAAAAAGAAATCGAATGAATGAAGTACTCATATAAAAAATGAATAGAAAACAACAACACTCACACTCAGTAGCCTTGAACTTTTTTCCCTTCACATCAATTTTTGTCTTGTCTTTGCTCTGCTTCTTTTTCTAATTTTTTGATTATCTCAAAGAATTGGGGAAAAAATTTTTTGTGTGCACAAAATTTTCAAATCATTTTAATTCAGATTTTTTCTCATTATTCCCCACACTAGAACTTAAATTTTTGCTTATAAAGAGGAGCGATTTACAGAGAAGGCGTGTGCATAGAAAGTTTTCTTAACTATAACATATTAAAGAAGTATTCCAATTGTCGGTCGCAGCAAGAAACTAAAGTAAACGCCGAAAAACTTATAAAAGTCACTCGACAACTGCAATTAATTTGACCGCAAAATAAAGTAATTATTGTAAAAGTGACATCCGCGTTGCAGCTTTGTGGCTGGTGTGCTTGTCTCAATCGTTGTCAAAGCTATAAACACGAGACAAAGTCGATTAGCTACCGACATTGTTTTCAATTCTCCTGCTCCTTTTGGTTAAAACGCCCCGAAGTGTGTGCGAGTGTGTGCCACTTAACGCCACATACCAAAATATAAAGCAGCGTGTGGGTGATTTGGGGCGGTAGGCAAAGCACGGAGAACATATTAGAAGTTGTATGCTGCGCGGAACCAACGGAGGTGCTAAAAGTGACGTATATATACGCCATTAACATATTGGTTTCTACAAACGGTTGAAGGGCAGTGCAAAAGTGGAATAAGTAAACTTTGATTAGTCACCAAGCAACCCGCTGAAATATACAAATAAGCGTATATTTTGTGTATATGACTTGCATTGAAAAACTTGACTATTTGAACAACACTATTTGCAGCCGTAACTCTTGTTTGCAGCTAAACCAAACGCAACAGACAATTTGTTGCTTGCCGTGCACTTAAAACTTCCAACTGTATAGTAAGACAACCAAGCTGTGCCTAATTCCTGCTGCAGCATCAGTAACAAAATAAAATAAAAAAATAATAAATAACTCGGCATAACAAGGAAACAGCTAAAACAATAATATGGAGTCTGATGAGGATTCTTATGAGATGGAGAATGTTGATTCTGGCAATGTATCGTCAGGCGATGAGGGCGATGAAGATTTTGGCATGGAGGTCGATATACCCTCTTCACATGATCGCCAAATGGAAACCGAGGAGTATCAATATGAAGTGCTTTCCACAGATGAAATAGTACTGCATCAGCGAGAAATAATCGATGAAGTCAACAATGTGCTCAAGGTAATAGCATATATATGCATTTTGTAAGTGTAAAAGTTAATAGATGGGGGCATATAAATTACTTGACTTAACCGTTGTATAAGAATCCGTGCTTGTGAAGTTCAAGTAGTTAATGATTATTTATTGGCAACATATTCTTATCTATTTACTTTTGTTATCGCGAAAATATTGGCTGTTTTCGAAAGACTACCTTTTGATAGTTAAATGTACATACAATTTTATAATTGCTTTTTAATTATTTTAAACCTTTGCTATAAAAGAAGGTTTGGTGTTCTTCTGACCTTTATGGTCATTGGCGAACTGACATTTCTTTGCCGAATAAAAACCCAGGCCTGTTCCGGTTACTTAGAGCCTACTGTCGGGGCTATTGTTAGTCTATACAACATACAGTAATCCCTGCCATCAGTATTTACCAAGTTTAGCAATTATCTGCAGTAGCTGCTAACAAACAGCTTTACTATATAAAAACTTCAACGCTGCATATTTACGACCTTCACGCTGAAGGTTGCCAATTACAATGTGTTTTAGTGGGATGATGATATAACAGTCGCTTTCGCTTTTGAATCCTAGTCTATGAACACACACTTCCTAAAAAAGACGCATTTGAATGACATACCTTAATATGAAAACAAACTATGTAGGTGCAGGTATGTATATGTCCCATTTCCATTATCCTCCCACATGAGCGCACATTTTTACTTACAACAAGTAGAAGGGGTAAAACGAAAAAAGAGATTAACAATTGTGTCAGCCAAGTGCAGTTACGAAATGTATAACGGCACACACACACAAAATTTTTCCGCTGACCTATTTAACACAAATTTCTATACATACATAAGTGCATTCTTAGTGCTAACAAGTAAAAAAAAACGAAAATATTGCAACTGCAATCTTTTGTTGTCAACACGCGACGTTGAAAATTTTCATTGTGTTACATTTATATCTTTTTTAATTTCACTCGCAATATTTTACTGGTAATTTGCAAACTTGTTTTACCCTGACCCTCAATGACAATTTTGTTTGTTTACAAACAAATTTTTTTTGCAAATCTGTCGAGAGTTATTATGCATATGCCAGTCAATATGCACGTACGCCAATTTACACATGCTCTTGCATAGATTTTTGCAATGACAAGCATATTTCTATTTTCTTGATTGTAAAGAGGAACAGCTGTTGGTTCGGGTCTTGTCTATAAATAGTTGTTTTGACGTCAATTTAGCCCTTTTTACACGAAATACTGCCAATTTTTCGCTTTCATGCGATTTTTATAGATGAATGCATTTTAATTGCATAACGTGACATTGAAAATTGATAGCCAAATAATCGATTGAACAAGGGAATTTTGTTGCAGGTAAAATTTCTGCCCACAAGTTTATTTAACTACACTAAAGACATCTCAAAGAAGATCTAACTAAAATAGACAACTAAACTGTTAATAAAACCAGTATTTCGTTGCATATACATTTTCTTAACATAAAATTTAAGTTTCTGTTCATGTTCTTTCCAGCTGCCGCCCACAATAATCCGAATACTGCTAAATCATTATAAATGGGATAAAGAAAAGTTACTAGAGAAATATTTTGATGGTAACACAGAAGAATTCTTCAAGGGCGCACATGTCATTAATCCATTCAACAAATCTACCAATCCAAGTCGACTTAAGGTATTTACGTTGGCGCTATATACATATGTATGTAAATCATATTAATTTCCTTTCTGCACTTCATGTCTATAGTTGTCCAAAAATCCAGTGGAGGAATGCGAAATTTGTTTCTCATTGCTGTCACCAGATGTAAGTGAAACCTAGTTTCTTTCAGTTAAAATTCTATTTATAGTTTCGTTTATACATTATGTATCTTACAGGGCATGACTGGTCTGGAGTGTGGCCATCGCTTTTGCTTGGTCTGTTGGCGTGAGTATTTAACCACAAAGATCGTCACCGAAGGTCTCGGTCAATCCATCTCGTGCGCCGCACATGGCTGTGATATTTTAGTCGACGACGTTACCGTAACTAAACTAGTGGATCCGCGTGTCAAAGTGAAATACCAACAACTGATCACAAACAGTTTTGTCGAATGCAATCAGCTATTACGCTGGTGTCCGTCCGTCGACTGTACGAATGCAATTAAAGTTTCGTATGGGGATGCACGCCCCGTGAGCTGCAAATGCGGGCATGTCTTTTGCTTTGCCTGCGGCGAAAATTGGCATGATCCCGTCAAATGTTGTTGGCTGAAAAAATGGATCAAGAAATGCGACGACGATTCGGAGACATCCAATTGGATAGCGGCTAACACCAAAGAGTGTCCAAAGTGTAATGTGACGATCGAAAAGGATGGCGGCTGCAATCATATGGTGTGCAAAAATCAAAATTGTAAACACGATTTCTGTTGGGTGTGTTTAGGTTCATGGGAGCCGCACGGCTCGTCGTGGTATAACTGCAATCGCTACGATGAGGACGAGGCGAAGGCGGCGCGTGATGCACAAGAGAAATTGCGCTCCTCACTGGCAAGGTGCGTGTGTAGCTAATTTGCGTTTACAATTGTTAATAATAAACAACTTTACATTTCTGGTCAACAAAGGTACTTGCATTACTACAATCGTTATATGAATCACATGCAGTCGCTGAAATTTGAGAACAAACTTTATGCGGCCGTTAAACACAAAATGGAAGAGATGCAGCAGCACAATATGTCCTGGATTGAAGTGTGTAGCCATGCTTACTTATTACGAAAATGTTACGGCAGTTTTTTTATAATTAATTTTTATATTACTTAGGTGCAATTTTTGAAAAAGGCCGTAGATATACTCTGCCAGTGCCGTCAAACACTCATGTACACATACGTGTTTGCCTACTATCTGAAGAAGAACAATCAGTCAATGATCTTTGAGGATAATCAAAAGGATTTGGAATCAGCAACTGAGAAACTGTCTGAGTACTTGGAACGTGATATAACTTCAGAGAATTTGGCTGATATTAAACAAAAAGTTCAGGACAAATACAGGTGAGTGGAATTTACCTGAAAAAGTCTTCAACCAATTAGTTATTTAGATATTGTCACTTGTTAAAAATTTTGTCTTCCATCAGGTATTGCGAGAAGCGTCGCAAGGTGCTGCTGGATCATGTTCATGAAGGCTACGAGAAGGACTGGTGGGAGTATACAGAATGACGCGAATCCTGGATGGATGATTAAAAAGCACCAACAAAAACATAATTTTTCATTGAATAAACAATAGAGCAGAGCAGAGCCGAGCAGAGAACGGACGGGAGCAGCAGTCTGAGATAAAATGATGTCACTAGTGTTTATCGAATGAAAATGCATGGTAAAACCCTAAAAAAACGAAACTGAAAACAAGAAAAGCGCCGCAACTCCCACAGAGCAGTAGCAAGCGTGTGGCAATAAATGGGGGTCGGAGTGGTGGATGAAACGCGAACATTGTTAGCCAATGCTATATAAATATATATGTGTGTGTGTGTTTGACGATTGTATGTGTGTGTAACGCATAGCGGCCACGACACGAAAATTAACAAAACACCAACAACAACAACTACCAACAATGCGACAGGCGAATAATGGAAATAATACTGCTTAACAAGACTTAAGTTGCAAATTTATTATGAAATTGTAATAAGTAAATTACGCAAAAACAGGAAATTTCCCACAAAAAGTAGAAAAAAAAATGAAAATAAGCAAATCCAACAAATACTAGCAATACAAAAACACTAAAACCAATACCATAACGTATGTATATATCTGTATGTACATGTAAAGAACTAGCAGCAATTGCGCAGGCAGGCACCAGTTGCAACGCGGGGTTAATTTCGAGGTGAAAGTTACAAAAATGCTTAAAATTGCGTTTTGCATTGCGTCGTGTCAGCATCAAGGAAAGGTTGCACTGTCATTTTGCAAAGCACCTACATACACAATCATACGATTTACACACAGCACCACTACTCCGCACCACAGCCAGCCGCTAACTGCAAATACATGCATGCTTTGGTTGACTTCTTGCTTAAAAGCATTTGTTGTTTTTGTTTTGTGTTTTGTTTTTGGTTTGGCGTGCGTGTTGTTTTCAACGGATTTCTACTTGAAATAGGTCTTTTTAAGCAAATTAGCGTTAGAATGGCGTTTTAAAACAACAACAGATAATTGTACACAACAACAACTACGCAAAATGTATATGCTAGAGCATAGTATGTAGTTAGAGTTAGCAATGCGAAATCGCAAACGCGGCGAAAATGTAGATTTTCTTTTTTGTGCGTGTGGCAAGCATCAGAGAGCTGCCCAGGCGTCTGATTTGGCATTGTATGCAAGATTTTGTTATGTAAAATTAATGTTTAGGGGTTGGAAGCAAAAAATTTTGTAATTGTTTTGTGTTCTTATTAATATCAATAATATTATTTTTTAATTTTAATTTAAATGAAGCTGAACGCAAAAGAAATGTTAAGTTTTTCTCATATGATTGTCATTATTTTTATGTTGATCCTTATTTTGTAGTGTATAAAATCGCAATCGTAATTTTACCCATAACCGTCAAACAACATTCACTCTACGCAAAATGCACACACAGCAATAACAGAAATAACATACATACATATATGCAAACAACAAGAACATGAAAAACAATACAAATTTACTATGCAAATTTTGGACGCTCATTTAGCAGCAGCAACCAACCACAAGAGAAACCAAAAAGAAAAGTAAACAAAAACATTTTGAAAAAACTTTTGGAAATTTCTATATTTAAATTAAATATAAAAAAAATGTAACTAAATATTAGCGGTGTCAAATGCGCAGAATTGGCCAGGAGACAGTAGCTGAAGCTAAACGAAATTTAACTTAGAAAAAAAGATAAAATATGTAAAATCAAACAGAGTCCACAAGTAAAATAAAAATATATACAATACATTAGCAGTTATTTAAACTTGTTTAAAAGCAAAACAACAAAACAATATTGTGTATAACAAATGCAAGAAACTGATGAAAATATTTTAGCAAGAACAAAAACAACAACAAAAGAAAAGAAAACATATAGTTATGTAATAAGAAATAGTTATATAAAACTGCAAAACTATATACATATATAAAGAGCATACATACACATATAAATAGCTAACACCAACACAAACAAATATATAAAAACAAAAAAAATTAAATAAATAAAATAAAATAAAAAGCTAACGGCAAAAATATAAAGAAAACTGGTATAATATTGACATAAAATTAAAAAAAAGACGCAGGCGGTTCAACTAATGTAACTGTAAAAAAATTATTAATACACAACACTGCGAATTTTGAAAATTTCCAAATTTCAATTAAACTCTGTGGCGTCAACGCATAACTACGCTGCTCGCTTTTAAATGTTTGCAGCATTTCACGCTAAAGAACCCCATTTATTTGTTTAGAATGCGGTTCTCAGATTTTCACAGAAACTAAGTTAAGCCTTGCCTTCACAGAGTTTATTTTGCCTTCAGTTAGAAACGAAAAAATTAATTAAAATAGTCCTAAAGAGTTCTAAATTAAAAAATCAAATTTTTATTTTTTTTTAAATTATATATTTTTCTTTTCAGAATGCAATTTATATATGTTTGTATGTGTTGGCGTGCTGTTGTACGTTTAAAGCGCCTGCTTGCTCACTTATGTATCTTTAAGGCGTCACTCACCTTCATCCAGTAATCCAGCGCTATTAAAGACATGTAGTTAAAGGGTTTGCAAATGCAACTATTGTTTAAAATATCATATAAAATTATGTTTAAAATAGGCACAGACTTTGTATGTGTTGTGTTACAACAACATTGCGCCCATTTAGCCATCGCCCTTAGCTTGTAGACGACCAAATTAGAATGCACCACAAATCATGCTAGTTAAACCCATTATTTTCAGTGAATCACATACATACATACATAATGCGAAAACAAAGAGGAAGTCATAACAAATTAATTATAGTAAATAATTAACATTTGAATTTGCAAAATTTAGAAAGGGAGTAAAATAAATTCATTATAAAGGTCTTCGATGCTTTAAACATTGTGTAAATAGTTATTAAAATTGATTAATTAAAGCAGCAAAAACATCAAAGCGAGTAAAGTCGAACAAAAACAAACAGACAAATAATAAAAAACTGCAAAAAAATAATAAAATATATAAAAAGAAACTTAAACAAATGCGTTTTTACTTCCTTTGTTTATTTGGTGGCTGGGGTTGCTTAGTTGCTTAATGGCAGATTTTTACTAATATTTTATCAAATTTCTTTAATGATTTTCTTTTTAAATAATTTTTGTTTTTAATTTTTTTATTTTATTTTATTAATTTTTTGTTTAATTTTTTAAATACTTTTTTCATTAATTTTCTTGAAAATTTTATTTAAATAAAAATTTTATTAAAAAAAAATTTATTTGAAATTATTTTTAAAAAAAATTTTACTCAAATAGTCCAAAAAATGTAAAAATCCACTTAAAACAAATCGCACTTGCATAGCAAATCGCATATGCGCACCAACAGCGAAACTCGTTCAGAGCAAGTTTCGTTCTTAAGTCTTCACAGGAAAAAATCTCATTTACAAAATTTTCCATTTCTACCAGGCGAACATAAATGCCAGTAGGCGGCTGCTGTTTTGTTAACAGAGCACTTTTGACTACAGTACAGAGCCCTGTTGCCCCTACAGTACAGAGCCCTGTTGCCACTACAGTACAGTGCGCTGTTGAAATGACATTACAGTGCACTGTGGGCACTACAGAACAGTGCCCTGTTGACTACTACAGTACAGTGCACTGTTGGCAGTTCAGTAACATGGCTCCAGCCAGTGTAGCATACCCCAAAGGCGCACTGCTGGCTCTGGTTACTTGCTGTGCAGTTTTGCGCGCCTGGTGTTTTGGCAGGCGGTCGATGTCAACGAAAAAATTATGCTGGCACGTGCAAGTGCGTGTTTGCGTGTGTTGCGAATGAGATATGGGGGGTATTTAAATTTAAGTATATTTTTAATACACGTTGCAAAAAAATTAAGTTACGGAAATTTTTTTTTTTTAATTAATTTTTTTTTTCTTTAATTAATTTTTTTTTTTGTAAAAAAAATATATTTTTTTATTGTTTTAATGGCGTAAATAGGGTTGCCAGGTACTTTAAAAAACAATATCAATTTTAATGCAGATTGCATAAAATTATGTTACGGCATTTTTTTGGACAAATATATTTTGGTTTTGGAAAATTTTTGTTTTTGGAAAATTTTTAAATATTTGGAAAGCCATAAAAGTAGGGTTGCCAGGTACTTAAAAGTAAAATATTAAATTTGAAGTTAATTCTTGTGTCATAAAAAATAAAACACAAAAACATGTTTTTGGCCATAATTTATTATTCTCGTAAGCAATTTTACATTTTATTTTTGTTTTTGTGCAGAGTTGCCATACAGTTATTTTTTCTGAAATATTGAAATAGCAATATGGGTATCAAACGAAAGCTAATTGCAATATCATTCGTTCTCAGGTACTTTTATTATAGGGTTGCCATCATTCCGCCTGTAAAAATAAAGTTTAAGTTTTAAATAAAAAATTTTAAAATAAATGGGCTTTCTGTTATTTTTTATAATCTCTGTTGTATGTATTGTACTTTATACTTTTCTGAAGCAGGGTTGCCATATAATTATTTTTTTTTGAAATATTGAAATAGCAATATGGGTATCAAACGAAAGCTAATTGCAATATCATTCGTTATAAAGTAATTTTAATACAGGGTTGCCATCATTCTACCTGAAAAATAAAGTTTAAGTTTCAAATAAAAAATGTTAAAATAAATGGGGTTTCTATTATTTTTTATAATCGCTGTTATATCTACTGTACTTCATACTTTTCTGAAGCAGAGTTGCCATATGATTTTTTTATGTGAAATATAAAAATAGCAATATGGGTATCAAACGAAAGCTAATTGCAATATCATTCGTTCTGAGGTACTTTTAATATAGGGTTGCCATCATTACGTCTGTAAAAATAAAGTTTAAGTTTTAAATAAAAAATGTTAAAATAAATGGGTTTTCTATTATTTTTTATAATCTCTGCTGTATGTATTGTACTTTATATTTTTCTGAAGCAGGGTTGCCATATAATTATTTTTTCTGAAATATTGAAATAGCAATATGGGTATCAAACGAAAGCTAATTGCAATATCATTCATTATAAAGTATTTTTAATACAGGGTTGCCATCATTCTACCTGAAAAATAAAGTTTAAGTTGTAAATAAAAATATTAAAATAAATGAGGTTTCTATTATTTTTTATAATTTCTGTTATATGTTTATAATGTAGTTTATACTTTTCTTATGCAGGGTTGCCAAATAATTGTTTTTCTGAAATAGCAATATGGGTACAATTTTTTATAGTCCCTGTTATATCTACTGTGCTTCATACTTTTCTGAGGCAGAGTTGTCATATGATTTTTCTATGTGAAATATAAAAATAGCAATATGGGTATCAAACGAAAGCTAATTGCAATATCATTCGTTCTGAGGTACTTTTAATATAGGGTTGCCATCATTCTGCCTGTAAAAATAAAATTTAAGTTTTAAATAAAAAATGTTAAAATAAATGGGTTTTCTATTATTTTTTATAATTTCTGTTATATGTTTATAATGTAGTTTATACTTTTCTGATGCAGGGTTGCCAAATAATTATTTTTCTGAAATAGCAATATGGGTATCAAACGAAAGCTAATTGCAATATCATCCATCTTTAAATATTTAGAGACAGGATTGCCATCATTCTTCCTGCATAAATAAATTTTAAGTTGTGAATCAAAAATGTTAATACTGTATTGTATAATTTTCTCAAACGAAAGGTAAAACAAGACATTCAATATGAACATATTTAAGGCAGGGTTTCCATCGTTTTCTTCATCTGCTAAAATTATGAAAAAATCAAATATTAAAAAAATTATTTATTACATAGTAAATTATTGAATTGATTTTTTATTTTACAACATTTAAGTACAGTGTTGTCATATTATTCGTATTTATGAGCTTTACAAAGTATTAAGGATGTACTGGGAGTATAGGAAAAACAGGAGCTTTTGAGAAAATTATAAAAAATTCCTATGAATTAATACACAAAATCAAGTGTTGTTTTTTCATCTTAATTAAAACGTTTTATTTAAAATATGAAATTACATTTTTATAATCGTTTACTTTGAAACTTTTAATTCACTTTTTGGTAATTACGTGTATACATACATATTTATGTAAATTTGTTTACTTTTTTACTTTTATATTAATCGGTAGTTACATATATTACATGGCTAGAAAATTTACAACAAGTTCCTAAGCGATATTACTTTATTACTTAGATGTACATACATATATGCTGGGGTTTTTGTTTTTGTTTTTATATGTGTACGTGCATTTGTTTCCAACTCAACTAGATTCATTGAAGAAATTCGTTAGTTCCGAGTATTTTTACCAAACTCGTATGTGTCTACTCCCTGTTTCTCTACTTCTCCATTTTCCCATCTCTTGGGGTTTCCTTCCTTCTGCCTCTTATTATCTAATACACGTTTGATGGATTAGTTCAATTCTTTACGAGTTGTGTTGGGCAACATCAAACACATGAGACCGCCACCTATCAACAGGGTTGCCACAATATACGTCGGAGCTGGGCAATAGTGATCCAGAAGTGTCGCAATCACAATGTTACCAATGATGCCACCCATACGCGCCGCCACCATCGATATAGCCACACCGGTGGCGCGCAAATGTGTCGGGAACACCTCGGTGATGAGACAGTCCAAGGCCGCATTTGCAGCCGATATGGCACCACTAAATATAGCCGTCACGATCAAATTCTGTGTAGAGTTGAAGACGAAATTCATGGCAGCCGAGCACACACCAGCCGTCATGGTGCCGAATATAAGGAAAAATTTGCGACCCAATAAATCCATGCCCAAAATGGCAATCAAATTGGCTGGCAGCGCCGAAGCCAGTGAAATTAACGACTCCTGGAAAACGCTCTGCGGTATCTGCGCTGAACAGGTGCCCGTTTCCGTTTCGCCCTGGGCGACAACATATTTGGTGACTGTGCAGACGCCAGCATGTTCGTCGGGATGATCGTGACTGTATTCCTCGAAGCGATTGAAAAGCTCGGGGAACCACATCATCAGACCATAATAACCGATGTGGAAGGTAAAGTTGATGATAATCGAGACGAGTGTGAATTTCAGTATGGGAGAGGTGAACAGCTGTTTACTGTGCTCGGCCATGCTCGACATCATTTTACTGTACTTGCCCTTGACGCCAGCCTGATTTTCCTTAATCTCAGCCAACAATTTCTCATCGATGTCCAATTCGGCAACGGGATATTGTTCGGCCGGTCGGCGGGTGTTCGTCACGAAGATGCCACGAAAGATGGCCATCGCCTTTTCTTGTTTGCCCTTGGTCAATAAGAATTTCGGCGATTCCGGCAGATAGAAGAGTAGGAAAGCGACAACGAATGATGGCAGGGCGCACACCATCAAGAAGATACGCCAGGAATTGTATGTAATTAAATCTGTTTTGAAGCCGATGCTGCTGGGGATGATCAACCACGCCAGGCCGGCAACAAAGAGATTACCAAAAGTCCAGAAGGCAGCCATGAAACTCAACATGGAGCCACGTTTCGATTTCGGCTGGAATTCGGCGAAGTACGACCAAATGACCGGACCGCTGCCGCCGAGACTGCAAAGTGGAAAGACCGATGTAATAGTTAGAAGCTCAAACATTTAGCCAAGGTGAGATCAAAGGATGACAAAAAATTAGGCGATGGTGATGGTGATAATGTTTGTTGAAGAGGTGCAAAGGCGCATGCTAATTTTGCAAAAAAAAAAACATGAGCAATGAACTTGAATTTATAATAATTTGTGCTTTGGTTGCTGCAAAGAACTGGCATTATTTAAGTATGGAAATGGAAACGAAAATTTTGAAGTCTAAGACAACATAGTCCATACTTTAAAATATTGATTTTCGAATAGTTATGAAAAATATTCAATCGTTTTTTGTTAATATTGCCGAATTTTGAATATCTCTTTAATATTGCCGAAAACACGCCAAAAATGACGATCCACTATCAAGAATATTCGAAAAAATGAAAAAAAAAATTGTACGTTCATTCACACTCCGCTTGAGAGCTGTTAAAACAAAATTTTGCAATTCAAAAACTACCGTTAATGACACTGTGGCAGTTTGCAGTCGTACATTTTAAGTAAAGACACAGCAATGCCTAAAAACCTGCCGATTTGCAGTATGATTCACTTTTTTGTTGTTCCTTTAGGCAGCGAATTTAAGAAATTATCATTTCAAAGCGTTTAAGCCGTGTGATTTGCATGTTGGCGCACGCTCCATACGCAACAGCCATCGTGTTTGCCGAAGCAACGAACTGCGCCGGCGACATGGCGTATGAGCAACATTCTTCACACACACACAGCGAACGAACAAAAGAGCGCAAAAAAACGAAATGCATTTTGCTCACACGCAAGTTGGCAGCAATAAATTTACTTTCAAATATTTTCTATATTTAATTTGTATAAGTAATTGCCGCCATAAATATTAATAAGCGCTTTAACGGCCAGAAATGTGCGCCTGTGTGTGTGTTTATAAATATTCTCGCGTTGTTATTGCGATTTGTACGTTCGCGCACAATGCACATTATAAAAGCGTCGATTTGATGATGATTTCGAAATGTTGTTTACGAGTTAATTTCCCATTGAGCGCGTTAAAAATGTTTCCCCTTTGTGTAAATAAACAAATAACATGCTTGCGGCAAGTGTGTGTATGGGTGTGTGTGTGTGTTGTATGGCACATTAACACCTCGCGAATAAGGTGGAAATTACAAAACAAAATTAAAAATTCATAATGTGCGAAAATACACATATACACTTGCAAATATGTATACGTACATACATGTATATACATACATATTTGCAATTCCAACACAATGTGTGTGCATGCGCGTGCCTCATCGGAGGGCAAAGTAAGTGCTGTGCCGGCGATTTGAACGCGATTGGCAAGAAGCATTTATGGGGCTATATATGTATGTATCTATGTATGTACATTCGTGAATTTCGGGAAATCGATTTTTTGTATATCGAATAGGCACATATTTGAAAATATCGCTCATATTGTTCGAAAATTTGAAGTTGATATGGAATTTATGGAACAATGGAAATCCAAAATACGAAAAGTCTTTTTCGACCACCAATATTTGTTAAATTTGTTGATTGATTTCTTTCACAACAAACGGGATTTTTCTAACTTGCAAGTGGTTAATATAACCCCTTAATATAATTAACGCAAAGTCGCGATTTACTATATTTATTCACCGCAACTATTGCGACAGCTTCAAAGCCAATGATTCATTTTCTTAGCATTAAGTGTGTTGCTGATGAAACGGCTACCGATGGATTGATGTGTTCGTGTCGCTTGTTTTTATAGACACACAAATGTGTAAATGTATGTATATATACTCGTATATAGTTAAATTTTATATTTTATGTATAAGTTTATATGTCTGTGTACTTACGCCGCGCCGTTGAGAAAGCGAAACAGCATAAACCATTCGTAGGTTTGCGAAAATGACGATGCAACAATACAAAAGCCATTCATGAAGGAGATCACAATGAGCACCTTCTTACGTCCCACCGCATCGGCGATACTGCCCCAGAAATAGGCGCCCACCATCATGCCAATGAAAATGATCGAATTGAGCCAACCTTTGGAGCTCGTATTTAAATCCAAATCACATTCTGCCGATGGTAGAATGAACGACATCGATATGACGTCCATTTCCTCGCTGGTGCTCACCAGACCGCAAATGGCCAGTAGGATATAGTGGAATTTGCCATAGCCGCATAGTTCGATGGCCTGCTCGAAACCGGCCCGTATGCCAGTGGAGCGACGACCATCGGCGCCAGAGCCTCCGCCATTGTTGCCGCCGCCGCCGTTGCCACCGTGTATGGCGACGCCGTTGGTGACCTCAATGACGGCCGCGCTACCCTTTTCTACGTCATGCTTATCACCGCCAGCGCTGCTTATGTCCGTCTCGTAACCCTTGTTGACTGCTGCAAATTGGTATTCGGGATCCTTGCCGCCACTGCCCAATGAATAGGGCTGTAGAATGGAACGATTGTCGATCGAGTTGTTTCTGCTGCTATTGTAGTTTGGTTGGATGCCAGCCTCTACATTATAGGCTGAAAGCGCGTGATGAGAGAGAGGGAGAGAGAAAATATGTATTGTGATGAAGTGGTAAAGGAAAATATTTGGTAGTCGAAAAAGTATTTTCGTATTCCAGTGCATATTTGTTAAAGTTCATTATAAATATAAAAAAATAAGTTTAAGTTTGATTTGAAATACGAAAATACTTTTTCGACTACCCCTTTATATTATGTAAATCTTTCTGATAAATAATTTTTATAATAAAAACAGCTAATTGGTGCAGAAAACTTAACTATTTTAATTATTTTTAATTGAAAAAAATTTTAGTAAAAAAATATTTTGATAATAGAATAACTTTATACCCTGAACAGGCTATATTAAGTTTGGCACTAAAAACAATATGATTCACAGTTGGTTTTATTGAAAGAAATTACAACAAAAATGTGTTGTCAGGCAGCAAATGAATCATTTAAAAGCGAAACTGTTATACGTATACTATTCATTTGCATATGTGTATGTATGTATGTACACACTTGTTAATCAGTGGTAATTTTTACTACTGGCGTATTGCTGGCCTTGATGCCGGATTCAATTAGATAGTCTTGATTAATACATGATTAAAAACATTGCACGCTTAGAAATTGTAGGTCGGGAATATATATGTGCATATACACACATTCATATATGTACATATGTAAAGCTGCAGACAAGCATACATACGTATATATGTATATACATATAATATAGTTACTAAATATTGAATGTTTTCATTAACTTTAAAACCGCGCCTCACTACTAACGCACCTAAAATGACGTAAACAGTTTCCATATTTTTTCGACATTTTTCTTTTTTGGCGGTATTGAATACAAAAATCTTACGATTGCGGCAAACATACTCGTATTACCTTTCGAGGTGTGAAAGTTTTATGATTTTTCGAAAATATGTGCCACCCGAGCCTGCAAGGCCATATGTAGTTTATTGTTATTACGAAAATACACTATGTATGTATATTTAAGCACAGCATTCATTATCAGCAGAAGCTACTAATACTAAATCGAATTGGAGCGCGCGTTTAGCAGCTCGCGGTTTCCTAACTGTCTGCCAATCGTTTTCGAAATAAGCTTTATGCACCGCAATAGCTATTGTATTAAAGCAGGTGTAAGCTAAATTTTCGAAATTATAAATTTCATAAATACTTACAATCACTTTTATTCTTAATCGAATCACCTTCTACCATTCTATGAGTTCGGTTTTTTGTTGGCTTTTCTCTCGCTTGAATCGAGACGAATAAATTAAATAAAGAAAATTGAGAAAGTGAAATTAATCACTTAAAAATCGTTGGTTTTGGTTTGCGGTGTTTTTTCAAACTTTCCGGTATGCGATGCTGCAACTATTTATTTACGAATTGTAAAAAAATAGTCGATGGAATCCTTAGTAGTGAAGTTGGATTGAAATTTATCGGTCTGTAAAGAAAAAAGAAAAGATAATGAAAATGTTAGAAAGAAACACCTACATACATACATATGTATGTATATGCAGTGTTATGTAAATAGTATATTGTAAAAAATATTATTTTTATCAAAACTAAAATTAATTTTTTTGCATGAAAAATAAAAATATTCTTAAAAATATTGCTTTTATTAAAACCAAAATTTTTTGTAATTTTTTTTTTATTGGAAATAAGGTTTTGAAATAAATAATAATTAAAAACAAAATTTTTTTTAATGAAAAATGAAAATAAAATTGTAAAAATATTGCTTTCATTAAAATAATTTTTTTTTTGGAAAATTTTTTCTTGGAAAACAAAGTTATGAAATAAATAAATTTGAATCAAAAATTTTATAAAGAATATTGCTTTATTAAAACCAAAATTTATTTTTCTAGCAAAATTTTTTATTGGAAAATAAGGTTTTCAAATAAATAATTTTGTTTTGGGAAAAAAATTTTAAGAATTATTTCTTTTATTAAAACTAAAATTAAATTTTTCGCAGCAAAAATTTTTCTTGGAAAACATGGTTTTTAAATAAATAATTTTTGTTTGAAACACAAATTTTTTTTGATTGAAAAATAAAAAAATCGTAAAAATATTGCTTTTATTAAAATTAAATAAATTTTTTTTTTGGAAAACAAGGTTTTGAAATAATTTTTTTTGAAAAATCATCAGTAAAAACACAGCTTACTTTTCAAAATTATATTTTTTTAAATTTTAAATTTATGTTTGTATATATGTCTGTACATACATATGCAAATATGTAGATATACATATGTATGTAAAAATATATACATAATTTCCATTAAAACTAGTAATTACTCTTCGAAAAATTTTTGAATGACAAAAAAAAAATATTTATATTCGGTTCAGTAAAATAACCAGTAAATTTAAAATTTTTTTTACTATTTTTTTTTATTTGTTTTCTTTACTACTTTTATTTAATTTGTATTGTGCTGTGCGCTTCACTGCTGTTCTTTAAATGTACGTAGCAAAGAGATCGCGCTTTGCTTTTATTGATTAATATATTAACCAGCTTGGGTTCGCGACGAACGCGTTATCAGCGAGGTTCAACAACATCTATCAGCGCAAATGTGGCTTAGCATGAGTGTATGTGTATCTTCAGTGATTGCAGCTGGTGCTAGAACTTGTTTTTTTTTTGTTTTTGTATGAATACACCAATACATGTGCGCAAATATTAATTTTATTATTTTATATAATTATACACAATAGGTCTATATATTGAAATGCAGACTTGGAGAGCGCTAAATTGCCGATAACACACGTACTCGCACATACATACATACATACGTACGTATTTATAAATAAAGGCTCAGCGCATGCTGTGTTTAGCAAAATCAGCTGTGAAATGTAAATATCGCACGTTTGTTTGTATGTCGAGCGAAAGTATGTCAATGCATTGCTGGTGTATAATTGAAAAATATTTAAAATATTATAAAAACAATGCTTGTATGAAGCTGGCGCTTGATAAATCGTATTTTCTTTGCCACACAACTGGGTTATCAAAAGCAGAAAAGGCAGTAAAAGCCGAAAACAACGCCACATAACCTTAGCAGTGCGTGACATTTAACAATTTAGCGTGTGGGAAGTGTGAAAACTTACTGAAAAAATGTGTAATTTTTATACAATTTTCATTATTTACACATAAGACCTATTTATGATTACTTTGCATTTTCAGCTGCTTTAAAAGAAGCTTTAAAAATGCTTATAATATTTTTTATTTGCTCAAAGTCACTTCATTTCTGTGTATACTGTGTAAGTAAGGCACTTGAAACTGCCGTTTGCGTTTATTGTTGCTGCGACAATAAGGGTTATAAATCAACATGACAGCGTTATATAAATGTGCGATAAATTGGAAAACTACCCAACGAGTACCCACACCTACTCATGTAGGCACTTAAGGGTTTTTACTTATTAAAAATAGCTTGAAATTATTTTTCGCATTTATTATTGCTAACGCTTCAAATTCGAGTATGGCGTACTCATAATTAGACTATAAAAACTGTATTTGCTAATCGAAGTGTAAACACAACTTAATCTTCATATACAAGCGAGTACTTGTACATACATAAGTATGTATAAACACGAGTAGTATTTGTATGAATGTGGTCTATTTTAGAATTTTACGTTATCAAAACTCACAAAAGCGTCTGAATAATTTGTAGCACCAATACCTTCAGCTGCCAATGACGTTTTTGAAAACACAAGAACAGTCACTTAAGTACATACTTGTACACCTGCAAATTGGTCATCACAAAGCGCGTCTGAGTTCTTGAGTTGTGAAGATATTGAGTACGACTTGACCTAACCAACAAGTTTTGAAACAACCGCCAGATTTTACAAATTTATACCCTTTAATTTTAGAGTACATCTCTTCTTAATGACTCTTTGAGGCATAACGCAAGTGCATACATATGTACATACTTAAGTACATAAGTATATTGTTTTATCAGTAAGAGCGTCTGAGTTGTTTGCTGCTAAAGTAGTGTACTTTCTTCGAAGTCGTTAATTTATCTCAACTATTCTTTAGTTAGTTGCATATGTACGAATGTATGTAGCTATATTTGTATATCATACACTTGTGAAAAAATCAAGTTTTGTAAGCAACCAATTCAATTTTTCCTGGAAGAATATCGAAGAAGCATTGTTTCAGCCTTTGTTTTGACTTTGCAAAGGAGATAAAAAGTGCACACAAACAGGCAAAAAGTTGTAAGCTAATTTTTTTGGACTAGAAAATATCATATGCACCATTTGTACAATTTTATATATGATTTTACTTTTTTCATAGTTATGCCCGTTATGCGTTAACTGTTTCATTTGAGTTTTCCTTTTGCATTTGCCGCTACTTCGTGCTTGCAGTCAACTGGCATGAGGACTGCAAGGTGAAATTGATATTCACAAATTTCAGTGGTACAGGGTGTTATGTTGTGCACACATTTGTATGCATGGTGTATTTAGATTGTTGTTTGCATAAAATAATGCCGCAAGTAAGCGAATATCGCACGGCTGTTTGCAAATACAAAGGTTTCAACTAATTGTTTTTGTTAGCGACTTGAAGCCAACTATGGCAATAAGAAAATGCAGCAATAAAAAACGTCATTGATTAACGAGGAAATCGATCAGTTTGTTATTTATGTGTGTATTATGTTATTATGTATGTTAAAATGCCATATGCAAATTTACATATGTAAGTAAGTATGCACAAGTGTTAGAAAAACAATAAATTGCAGCTTGCACTGCGATCGAAACTCTATTGCGCAACTGTTGCTTTGTGCCGAAAGCTGGCAAATATTTTTCAATACAATTGTTATTGGCTTTGCTGTCTGTGCAGTGTCCATTTGTTCTATTATTTTGATAGAAAATGCTCCTTTTCCCGCCAATATCTTGCGCAAACTTGCATTACATAATGAAGTAGACATTTGCAATCAACTGGCAGCGCAACAACAATTCTAACTTCAGCAATAAATACAAATGTCAGCAAATAACAATTAAAAAGCGTAAAGCAACATGTACTGCTCTCCATTGGCGCAAAAAATGCGACAAATGTTACAGAAACAATAGCAGTTGCTTTTTTCTAAATATTAATGCAGCAAGCAAGCATCATAAAAATAGCAGCAAAACAAAAGTAAATAGTTGCAGCCGACAAGTTCCTGTTCTCCTTCATTTGGACTTCGATTTCGATTTGGTTTGAGCGAATGCGCAAATCGGAAAGCACAAACAAATGCAAGATTGAAAAAAGGCAGCAAAAACAACAACTAACATTCTGTAACGTTCACATAAGTAGTTGCAGTTTGACTTTAGCGGCGCTAATCGCTTGCCCAAATAGTTGGCGTTAGCAAAATCAGGTTCAATGACAATACCGCCAGGTGAGTGCCGCAATGCGAGATTTGCACATTCTCGCGTATGCATGCGTGTGCATGTAAATTGCAGTTAACAGTAAGCAAAAACAACAATAGTACAGTTTATTTGCCTTTGAAAACTCGTTTCACCAAAACTCACCACTTTATACTGTTTACAAAGTAGACAAAAATATTGCAAGTCTCATTAGAAGTTCATTAAGTTAATGCCTGTTTTATTAGCGCTTATAAATTGCAATAATTGCCTCTGTTCTGCTAAATAGTATACCGCATAGTTACAAATAAATCAATTGCTTGTAACGAGTGTTTATGAGGACATTTACAAATTTTGCGAACAATAAAATGATACTGGTATTTTGGGTATTTTGCGTAGCCTCTTGAAGTGGCAACCACAGTCATTAACTGACAATTGACTTTTACGTTTGTAAACAATAGAAATATGAAAATATAACTTTGCAGCTGATGATTCCTATTTTAGCGATTATTTATGTTGAATAATAAATAATGAGAACAAATTGTTACAAATCGTGTGAGTGAAATCTCACTTGAAAGGATTTTTCAATGCATGAAAACTGTGTGACTTCCATATTAAAACTGGGAATTCGACGGAAAAACTATTTTTATTTGTTTCGTGCCACCTTTGTGGCTTTACAGTGTATGTGGCCGCAAAAATATAATTCATATTATTCAAATATTCTATTTGAGAGAAAAGAACTAGTTCTATATATCAGAATACTATGATAAAGAAGCTTAAATTGTGGTTAGGATTTCTGAATTTGGCATTAAAATCAGAAACGGTGTTGAATTTCACGCTTTGAACTGAAAATATTTCTAAAAGACACAAATGTGCTCGGTGTTTTTTCTTTTTACAGAAGACAAAAGTCGAACTATTTGGCATGAAGGGCGTGCTATCACTGAAAGCTTAATAATTTGCTTATTTTAATAGTAAGAAATTGCGCACTGCCATATGCAAAGCGAAGCAATTTAATGTAGAGTCATATTCTAATAATATTATTAGGCATACTATAGGTAAAAATCTTTTTTTATGAAAAAGCTAATAATCTTAAAAAAATTAATTGAGCCGATTTCCGCGTTTAAAATTGAATTTAAATTTCTTATGAATAAATTAATTCAAAATATAATTTTTATCAAAGAAAATGTAAGCGAGATATATTTTTATACGCTTGCAACCAGTCGCTACAGAGTATTATAGTTTTGTACAGCTAACCGTTGTAGGTATCACCTAAAACTAAGCGAAATAGATATAGGGTTATATATACTTATATGTATGTATAATTGAACTGGATGACGAGAAAAGTTGAAATTCGTTTGATTGTCTTTCTGTCCCTCCGTCCGTGCAAGCTGTAACTTGAGTAAAAATTGAGATATCTCGATGAAACTTAGTATGTGGGTTGCTTAGTGCAAAAAAAAATTCGAGTTCGTAGATGGGCGTAATCGGACCACTACCACGCCCACAAATCGCCATTAATCGAAAGCACATAAAGTGTCATAACTAAGCACTAAATTAAGATATGAAACTGTAATTTGGCACAGCGGATCGCAGTAGCAAGAGGCACTTGTGGGCAAAAATGTTTGAAAAAGTGGGCGTGGCACTGCTCTCTAACGAGTTTAATGTACATATCTCCTAAACCACTTAAGCTACAACAATCATATACGAACTTTTACCGACAGTGTGAAAATGGCTGAAATCGGACCATAACCCCGCTCACTCCCCATATAACGGTACTGTTAAAAACTACTAAAAGCGCGTTAAATCAAAAACTAAACGCGACAGAGACATTAAATTTTTAAATAAAATTGGAGACAAAATTGTTGATTTCTATAAAAATTTACACTATATTTTCTACTACAGCACACCCGCCCGCCACTTTGTAATATTCAACTTTGGTTAATAGAACTGCTGCGCTCTGCAATTCATTTGTCACGTTTCGGTTGTGATTATTTGATAAATAATTTCAAATTTATGCACGTTTGTGAGTGATTTCCATCAATTACCTTCGGTATGCGCTTGTTTATTGAAATTATTATGACGCTTATCTGCCGCTCCTTCAATTTGTAGGCAAAGGCACTTTATTGCGATTATTTGTTGTATTTTATTTCAATAAAATAAAGTCTAATTGTAACTTTGTTAAATTTTTGTTTTGGATTTTACCAAGAACACTTTCGCTGGTTGTCGAACGAAATGTGAAAAGCTATCGTTATGTGAACGAATTTTTATATTTCTTAGTCCTACGTGTAGTCTTTGTAAAATCACAATACAATTGCACTTTGTTGTTGTTATAATTGCTACTGTGGTATTTGCTTGACGAAAACATGAAGTTTTCAAACACTTTACACACACAACACTAAACCAGCTATTGCAAGACGCACGCGCATTCGAGCCGAGCTATTTGAAAAGGCCTTTGATACGAAACTTTTATTGTGCTCCTCTTGATATTTTCGCTTTACAATGCAAACGCTTATGTTTTTGCTACTACCAAGTCGCGTTCGAGCACCAAATTGTCGGTGCGCGCAGAGATTTTATAACAATTCGCTAATAACTGCAAATGCAAAGAACGCCGTGGAGAAACTCTGTTTTTTTCTTTCTTAAATTTTTATTTTTCTTATTCTTTGGTTTTGCTTATTTGACTTTTTTGACGTACCGAATTAAGTTGACCGATCGACCGCTGCTGTGGGCGCTTGTGATGTTGCGTTGATACGCGTCGAAAGCGCTATACTTCACTCGGATCGGCGACAGTTGCTTAAATATTAGCGGCGAAACAAGTGCGATGCGTGTTTGGACGGCGGCTGACCGAATCTCACGCTGTGTACGCTGGACGAGAGTGTGCCTGTACCGCTGAGTGTGTGTGTGTGTGTGTATGGGGAGCGACGGCAATTGAAACATTTGTGGTGCCAAAGCACAGTTACTTTTTCAGCTCACACATACACACACGCACATGCGCCCACTGAGCAATAAGCAATCGGCCTGACACTCGAGACGGATCGTGGCGCCGAAACGAAATGGAAATTTCAACAGCGATGTAGCGCGAGTGTTTGGCGAGTGCTGAGCGAGCGTTCGACAGGATGGAGGGTGGGCGAAGATGCTGCTGAGCGTTTATTAATTAATTGCGGATCGGTTAATTGAGCAAACAAAGTGTGATCAAAAACAATAAGAATTGCAAACAATAACAAATGCCAAACTGTACCGAAGCTGGCTTTAGAACACTGTAAGCGCACGAAGGCGTTAAACTGCAGCGCGGCCGCGTCGCTTAGCGTATAAAAGCTCCAACTAGACGGACAGCTTGTATTTGGAGCAGCGCTTATTGCAATTTTCTTATGTGTGTGTTTGAGAAAAAGAACCCACATGCCGGGGAGGGGACAGATACCATGTAGATTAGGTAAGAAGTAATGCAAGATTGTGCTGTGCCGAGGAAGCGACAAATGGCAGTGTAGCACGTGCGCTGATGATCGGGAAGCGACAAAAAAAAACGGCTCTAATAAGCGCACAAAAAAGTGATTGCACATTTGCCAGCAATTAATGAATAGTTGAAGCTTAAAATAAACACTGGTGAATGTCAATGCAAGTGACATAGGTTATGACGATAAGCTCACAGAGTGCTACACATGCCAGAAATTGATTTTGTGTGAAATATTAATGAAATTGTAATATAGTAATTTTATGCACTAATTTGTAGTAATTAAAGTACTTGATAATAACGAAATTACATTGTTGTATAACAAATATGTACATGCAGAGGGTGTTTTTTGAGAGCTATCGGTTTGGACATGCATATGTGTTTGACATTTATGTTCAGCATATTATTATTAGTAATGTAACTGTTTTTCAAAAACAAATAACAATTTGTATAACATACATATATGCACTTCTATAGGGCTAACGGATTTGCTAAAGGTATTTTTAGAACTCTAAACTCTAAAATATTGTTCATTTCAATATTTTTTCTACTTTTTGTGCGAAATAACTTCGTAATTTAGAATAGACATCCTTAAATTGCATGCTAAAGCTGCTGCCGTAGTAATGTTTCGCCCACATTGTGTGCAAATCAATTGCGGAAAAGTGCGCGGCCACGCTTGGCGCACTAAGCAAGCGCTAAAGTGTTGCATTAAAAACAACTGTGTACTTTAAATAAATTATAATTTTAGAGGTAAACAAACTAAGCAGCTATTACAACATAATCTGCATAAAATAAATAAAGCTGCTGTCGATAGCTTTTAATAATGTAGTGTTCTGCTTGCAATATGTAGCTGCGCATTAATGGCTACTACTAGTGAGCAAAATAATAACACTTGTTTGGATGGAATAAAAAATGAGAAACCATAAATAGAGCAAGGTGAATTACGTTTCGACTTGTGTTGGATTTTTGTAGGCGTTACTTTGATTTCTGTCTCCCAGCCAGGGCGTTTATGCAGTTAAAATGTAAAAAATAAGTAAAAAATCAAATTTCTGAATTTACGAAAAGTTTTCGTTTGACAATTAGTGTGCTTTTTCGTTATTAAGCGAAAAGAAAGTGAAAAAATAAATATTTTATATAAAAATACAATGTATTTAGAACTTAAACGGTTAATTTACCGCAAAATTTATAACAAAAATTTTTTGTAAAATATATTAGGTAGTCGAAAAAGTCTTTTCGTATTTCTAATTAAACTTTAACTTATTATTCTTTTTATTTATATTAACAAATACATACATATGTATGTACCATATTGACAAAATATGAAAGGACTTTTCTACCACCCCTCCTTAACTTCCGCTTCCCGACCCTAGATCCCACGTTTATTATTTTCACTTTCATTTTTGTTATTTCAGCTTTATGCCGTTTGGTTTTTATCACATTTTACTATTTTCTAGTGCCTTTAGCACTGGTCTTCCTGCAAAAAATTGGCGCATTTTAAAAATTGTGTGTCACATTTAGTGTTTTTTTTTCAAATTAAAGCGTATTTAAGTCTTTACAAGCAGACTGCGTTGCTAAAAAATTAATTATGGCACACCATTACTCGCGCTCTTGCTGCTGATTGCTTTTTGCGTCACAGTCAATTTAATGCGCCCAACCCACATACTAATTATTGATTAAAAGTTTCAAGCATGTGCCTAAATCAATTGGATAATATTTGCGCTTTATGATTTTCTATAATAATTTTGTACTAAAATTAGTGCTATTATTACATTATTATATAATAATTATATTATTTTGCTACGCTTGCTTTAGTTTTATTGATTTTTTGGCTATTGTACGACATGCTGCTCTGCTTCAGTGCCACACAATGGCGCAATGCAAACAAATGGTCAAGCAATCCAGCAACCATCCGCGCTTTTGCCGTTATCGCTTGACCGAACTGCATGTAAATATTGGAAATGCGATGGCTGACTGTCAAATTCAGACAGTTTACGAAAGCTTGACATTATTGTTTTGCTTAATTTCAATGCATGAATTATTTTGTATAACGTTTTGGTATAAAGTCTAAAGTCTACAGTCTAAACCACAATTATTTTTATTTATACTTGAATAGAACCCTTTATGTTAATATTGCATGGAAAATAGTTTTTGTATGGCGTTGTAAACAATAATAATAAATATATAGCAAAACAATAACAATAAGTAATTTATGTAAAAGTAAGTATGCAAAATAATGATAAACATAATTAAAAATAATAATAAAACAATGGCAATAAACAACAATGATAAATAATTTATGTAAAATTATGTATGCAAAATCAATTACTGAAATTAATATGCTTGAACAACTGCAAATTGCATCATTTTGTTTATAAGACTTTACAAATTCACGCCTTTCTTTCTTTTACTTGCATTGTTTACGACTCGCGGAAATGTTGTTAATGAATTAATTGCTCGCATAAATTTTGTGAAGTTGACAAAATTTGCTGTGACACAGACTGACATGCATACATATGTATGTAAATACACGCATTTAATTATTTTGATATGCAAAATTAATGTGAGATTTAATTAAAGGAAATTATGCTTTATTCAATATAATTTTATATTTATACTGCTTACGCAAGTTAAGGGGCAAATGCAGCTGGTAAACCTGCCAAGTTGACAGCTCTTGGACACTGTGGTGGTGAAAATGTAGTTATTTTTATTTTACAAATTAAATATTTGAAATTTTGAACTGAATTACTACCTAGATAAATAAATGCAGCGTGTTGTTTAATTTTTTAGACCCTGAAAATCCTTTTTAGTAACTAAAATGCGGTCACGCAGGTCGATTTGGTTCGGCGATTCGGTGACATTACATAGACTACACGGCGTATGAGCAAACTTTTCAGGCCAACTGCTTTTATTCCAGTAATGATTCAAGAAATTTTGTTTTGTTAAGTTTGCTGCGGCAAATCTAGTTAATTAATGGTTTCGGATATGTAATGATTTAAGAAAAAATTTTGAAAATATGGAAAAATTAAAAAAAGAAAACTAAAAATTTGTAAAGATTAAAAAAAAAAATGTGTAAATTGTTTTTTGAAAAATTTTGACGACAATTATTTTTCGATTTATTATTATTATGTTGTAAAATTTTTGTTTCAGCCGAATTATTTTTAATACAAAAGTATTTATTTGTAAGTACATACTTTTGAACGCTATCTACATACGCTCTTTTACAATGTCAGTCAGAGTTTAAGCTCATGCACGGAATCCCCAGCACCACCCTAAAATCCAGTTATGCAGTAATAAGTACACAGCTCTTATTTTTATTTACATTATTAATTACAGAATTTTTTACTGAAAACTTTGTATGTATGTATTATTTGCATATGTATGTACATATGTACGCGCCTGTTGGGTGCCTTTCCATGACTTGCAAAACACTAAATATTTGTCCCTGTCAGCGTGTAAAAATAGCAACAGGTGTATTGCAGTGCGCTGCTTTGCAACTTCACGTACGCAAACATGTTAAATCACAAGGTTTACATTTTGTTGTTGAGTAAATAAATGACTTTACGCGAATATTCTTTTTAAATTCGTTTATTTTTAAGGGCTGGAGGGCTGGGTAATGAGGGCTTTTACTTGGAGGGCTGGGTTATAAGTGTTTATATTTTTATAATTTTGATTTTTCTCGCAAATTTTCAGAATTTAAGCACTTAAATGACTTAGCAATCGATAAATAAATAAAATTACTCAATCCGGATTTAAGAAATAAATTCGCAAAAAAAGTATTCTTTTACCTAAAAACTTTACCCCTCTTAATATATGTACATATGTATCTATTTTTTACAACTAAATTCGAAAACACCAGCACAAAAAGCAACAAAAATCTCAAACTTTTGGTTATTTCTGTTTGAGTAAACTTTTTATTTCTACTTTTATTTTTTTTTTTTTGTTTTTTTATTAAAAAAATTTTTATTTTGCTAAAATGAGCCGGTTTTTTATGATAATATTTACTGGCAGCGCGATAACTGTATCCATAGAATACAAACTGCGAAACTGTGTACAAGAACTTGCAATTGTTTAAGAATTTGGCTACCACGTTTCGTTTCAATATTTGCATATTGCTGACCAAATCAAATTGAGATTGCAGATGCGCTCAAAATTCGAGAATAAATATAAAAAAAGAAGCAAATGTTGCTTAAGACCCACGAAATTCGCATAATATTGAGAGCTAAATATTGAAAGCCGAATATTATGCAAATTTCCTGGACGGTCTCCAGCGCTAACTTAATAAAAATAAACAAACAATAACTTCGGGTTTTGAATGAGTGTGCATAAATTCGAAAACTAATATACACACACGTATGTATGTTTCTTTTTGAAATTTTATAACATTTATGTTTTGTTTGTACTTTTTATTAAACATAACCGATATTTTTGTTTCCTTTCGTTAAAAGCTCTTTGGCATGTGCCTCAACTAAATTGAATACATAAAATAATTAAAAACAAGAAAAACCTTCAATTTCGGCTGCAATGAAGCTACACTTTAAAGGTGCATTTCTTATGGCATAAAAGGGTATAAACAGAACTTTATCTTGTTTTGTTCGGTCAGTTTGTATGGCAACTACATATATGCTAGAGGTCCGCTTTCGGCGGTTATAACAAATTAGTAGTTTTTTGGGGAGAAAAAAATCAGATCGATATGTGAAGAATGCCTCGCTCAGGGTACAAAAAGTACCGCTGCTCATTACACAATATTATGCAGCAGTTGTGTTACGAAAAATCATTCGCTATTGACCTTAAAACTCTGCAAATCGTTAAACTCCTCACTTGCATGCTGCATAAGAATTAAATATTAATGTTTATTACTTTCCAAATATATACATACACAAACAAATGCATATATGTGTGCACGTGTGGTTGTGCCAAATTTAAATGCATATTATTTCCGTTTCCATGCACTTCTTAAAATGCAAGTGCGCATTCTCAACCGCCACCACGCCTCTTTCACAGCTACCAAAAAAATTTTTCAACACACATACACACACAGGAGTGATAAAATAATTAATAATGCAAATGGAAAAGTTTTCGCACCAAATTAGCATACAAACAATCGAAGCACTTAAAAAATGTTAAATGCAGTTGCAAAACAACGCTTAATGTGCTGCGTGTAATTATTATATTCTTGGGCAGCGCTGTAAACACATGCGAAAGAAAGTGCATGCGCGTGCGCGTGTGTGTGCGTGAAATGTCATCACGCGGTGCAATTAAAATGTCGTAATTTCTTGTTTGCACCGAACAATTAAACAGTATTTATGTTAAATTATTAAAAAAGGCGTGTTTTAGTGAATTTGAAATGTAATATTACACACTTACATATATATGTATGTGTGTGAGTACATGTGCGTGTAAGCAGGCTGTATTTGCAATGCATTAGCGTCACTTAGCGCGAAGTTATTTTTTGGAAGTTCTGCGCTTACTCATGCTGGCACATTCCGTTCTTCGCTTGGCCGGCAATTCCGTACTTGTTGGCTCTATTGTTGGCACAGTGATGTGCTCGAGGTGATATTTGCCAAAATTGATTAACAAGGTAAATGTCAGGGTGGTCGGCGGTGAGTTTTATTTTCCCCCACTTTTATACATATATGTACATATGTATGCATGTACACTTATATACAAGTACATTAAAATTTGCATGTGCAGAAACATGTGAAAAACGAAAGAAGCCAAGAAGCCACCTTCAGTTTTGAGTGCGATGATGTTGAATAAATAATAATATATGAATACATATATGTATGTACATGTATGCAAATATGCGAAAGTAGTAGGTAATGAAAAGCTATACATCCTTTGAGTTTATACTTTTTCACACATAACCTCAAAATGTATATAAAAAATCAAATAACCAAATTTGTGGTGTTTACTCCTAGTTTTCGATCTAAAATTTTAAGATTAAAATAACTGACTTCTTTTTGTAGTCAGTTTTCGTTTGCTCAAATCTCAAGTTTCTGATGGTGAAGTTTGAAAATAAAATTTAAAAAAAAATTAAAAAAAAATTAAAAATAAAATTTAATCAAATATTTGTTATTTTCTAAGCAAGTAATACATTTTTGAAACATTTTCAAATAAATTCTCACGTCAAAATAGCTGTTTTTTTTAAATCGGCAGTTTTATTTTGTTGAAAACTTTACTTTCTGATGGAATAAAATTTTAAAAAAATTTAAAATTTAATAACATAAAAAAGAGAAACTGCGCGTAATTTAATATAATTCATGACCTTTTTACAACCGGTATTATTATATAGTATTTAATGCTTAAATCACAACTTCACCGAGCTGATTTTTAAGGAACTTGCGCGGTCACATGAAGTACATATTTCATTTCTTGATATGTAAATTTTATTTTATTTTTATGTATCACTATTCCTTTTTAGCCTTAAGCCAAAGGAGTTAAATATATCCAGCCAAACTGTGAAACATTCTTGCAATTTCTGTGCTTTTTAACGCCGTTTACACGACACAGGATAAAAATAACTCAAAATCTTCGCTTACTAACCGTTAATTGTTTTTGTAATGTTGCTGTTCACTGTTGTTCTTGTTGATCGTCACTTTCGCAAACCCACGAAATAGTTAATGCTGAAATGCTGCCGCAAAACTCCAAGCTGATATAAACACTATCCAGTCACAGGTGATGTGAAAGTAAATTTTTTGGTAGTAGAAGGGTTAATGAGCTCTTAACGGCTCTAAAAACCGTTTGACAATGAGTGCTGAACTATGGCAATGCCGACTTATATTTCGAAAATTCTCATACGACACCTAGCTAGTTGGAGATAGGATCATCTAGCTAGCTATCTGGGTATGTATGTGTGTGCACATCTGTTGGCAGTGATGTATGATTAATCTGGCGTTGCGCGTTGTTGTTATTGCTGCGCTACTGATAAGTCAATCCACAGAAGCTGTAAGTGATGCTTATCACTAGACGCAAATTAATAAAGCAAAAAAATACGCAACAACAAAAAATTAAGCAAACAACATTGAAGTAGATGTTAGTGGAGGGAAGAGGACGGTGGTGTGGATGTCTGTATGTACATATGTATGTATGTAGGTCTACAGGCGAAATAATTAACTGCAGAGAACAATCGCTTAACTATTTAATGCGATTTAGCAGTGATTACAGTATAGTTACATATTGACTAGTTCATAAGTATGTGATTGGCATGATAGCTCTGGTTAATAACCAAGAAAGAAAGAAGAAGCTATTAAAATTAAAATAAACTTGATTTTTAGTTGAAAATTGGTGTTATGTGCTTCGAAAAAATATTTTTATGGTTAAAATTTATTTTTGTGAACTTTCTCTTTCGGTATAACTTTTGAAATGTTAATTTTTATCTCATTGTCATACCAGTCCTTTTTGGACTAGTTTGCTACTAGTTGCGTTTTAATAAAACTAGTAAAGCTTTTAGAGATTTTTGAGCTAATAACAAAATTAACACGACTTTTTTTTTTAAGTGACTATATTTTCATAATTTTTTTTGTCTACATTTACCCCCCTTAAGAATTTTACTTTGGTTAGAATTTGACTTTCCCGAACTAATATTTTAACTAGTTGAGGATTAAGCGTAATTTACTTGTAATAGCTTTAAGTAAACAAAAAATGAAAATATTTTTATACCCTTAACAGGGTAATTACTTTGCCACGAAATTTGTTACACCCAGCAGAAAACGTCGGAGGCCCTATAAACTACCATATATGATATACATACATACATATGTATGTATATATGTATAGTGATCAAATGACGACCTGCTATATCGGCCATGTCTTTCTATTTATCTGTTTGTTTGGATGTTTGTCCGTCTGTCAAAACGAAATATCGTTTTGATAATTTTCAGACGTCATTTTCTGTTCAGGAACCCGCACATTTGTCAGAACCACCGATATTGGACAATTATAGCAAATTGCTGCCTTAAAAACTGATCGATCAAAATCAAGCCCTTCTATGCAAAGCTTTTTAATTTGACACAACGCCACAAGCTCCGAACAATAGTGTACAGCTGCCATTAAACTGACCGAACAAAAACGAGACAAAGCTCTTCCGTTCCCATAACAGTCGGGTTTACGTATCCGGAACGGAGCCGGATTTTTTTACGGTAAAGAATTGCCAATCCGACAGCATTCCTCCAAACTCTTTTTCTTCAGGAATATTTTTTGCTCCTACAATAATAACAATAACAAGATAAGCTCTTTTTTACGCTATAAGAAAAGCAGCTCTGAAGGGTATTATAGCTTCTGTGTAGCCGAAGTTAAAGTTTTTACTTGTTTTGTGTATATTCCGACTATTTAAGTTAATCTGAATTAGTTAAGCAAATATTATTTTTTTGTTTTGGAATCTGCCATTGTAACAACACCGATTTTCCAGAAAATACGAAACAAATATTAAACAGACACACAAATTTATGTATATGTATATGTATGTATGTATGTTTAGCTTAGACGAGTGCATATCATTTGCAGATAATACCGATTAAGACTGTAGATATTAGCTACCTACGTAATTTAGCATTATAAATTTTATTGCAAAATCAAAACACACACACACACACACACACACACACTGATACAATTGTTTAACAATTTTATGGCTACTCAACGGTAATGTGTAGTACATTTGAATATTTTGTTTAATATTTTTGCCCGCTGTTAACTTTTTTATTCAGCACACATATGAAGATATATATGTACATGTATGTGTGTGTGTGTGCTTTTAGAACATATTTGCAGTGGCTTTGATATCTGCCAGTGATTTAGGGCGTCCTGTTGTGCTTTCTACTTTCCACGTTTCTTGGCTGTTGTTGTTGCTTGAAGCTGCCCGCGCGCCGTTGATAATTAAGCCGGACTAGCCGCTGGCGTCCAGGCATTTCAGTGCTACTTTTAGCTAAAGTTTTTAGCGATTTAGCCATTATCATTCGTATATTTAGTTGCACATTTAAATAGAAATGTTTACAATAGCCTCACGCGGTGAATAATTACGCGCAGATATCTCAAGAATTTTATGGTTATTGTTGCTTAGCAGCAAAATATTGCCTTTCAAGCAAAAACTTGCGCACGCATAATTAAAAAAGCACTTTTCCTTGTGCGAAATAGCAAAGTGAAAAAAGAAAGAGTTAAGTGGAATTTTCGTAATTAAAATTGTTTTCCAAAATTTGCATTTACGCGCTTTAACCGCACTCATGGGCACTAAAAGTGGCTTTTAATCATTTAAATTTGTTAGGGCTTGCTGCGGGGTGCAAGAAAATTGCGCATTTGGGGTTTAAATGGACTTTCATTAAATTCTTCGCAGCGATCGATTGTGATGGACGAAATACCGGAAACGGTGTTTTTGGAATTTTATGCAAATTATTTATTTTAATTACACTGTGCGTTTGGGTGTGTGTGTGCATGTAGGCTGGCAAGGTAAGCTACATACATGCCGAAGCTTTGATCGCACTTAAATATTTTCAATTTATTGTCAGCTAAAAATAGAAACGACTTGTTTGCTCTTGTTTACCCAAATCTGTATTCAGAAGCAGAAAGGAAATGAGGAAATCAATAATACTGTCACAGTGGCTACTGCCAAAGTGATTCCAAATATATTGATTGTGTTTGTGGTATTTTCCGCATAGCTGTGCATAAAGGTGAGCTTTTTATGTTTAGGGCCTGAATATTTGTATGCCCTGAACAGGGTAGTATGGTAGTTGAAAAAGTCTTTTCGTATTTTGTCAATAGATGTCGTTGCAATCGTATATCTCCAATCATATTGTGTCATACCGTATAGTGTTGGAAATGTGAGATTTTAAGCTTCATTTAACCAAAAAAAGTTAAATTTGGGGAAGTTCAAAAAAAGTTACAGCTGTTCAAAAATGAGTGAAAATAATGAAGAAATTCGATATATTTTGAAAGTTTTGTATAAAAAAGGGAAGAATGCTACGCAAGCCACCTATGAAATTTGTGAAGTTTACGGAGACGATGCTGTATCAGGTCGTGGAAATTTCGAAATTTTCATTTACACTGATGAAAATTTTAAACTGATAGAATAATGTCTCTAGCGAAAAAATGGCAAAAAGTGGTCGACCAAAATGGTACATATGTGTTTTTTTCTTTATTATTAAAAAAAATAATAAGTTGAATGATTAGAAATACGAAAATACTTTTTCGACTATCCAATATAATGTCTATTTATAGCCAAAAAATACCAAAGATTTGCATCATTCACTAAAACACTGACAAAATTGGCATTTGACTGACTTTTGCTTAATTTTTTCGCGAGATGTATCCTTCATTTTCAATTATTGACATAACCCATTTCCGCTTATTTTTTAAATAACAGCAAGATAATGTTTTGCACTTCTTCATTTTTAAAGCTTATTCGCGTGCAAAGACAAATATTTATGCATAGTTCTAGGTATGATGTACACACCTGAATGTGTGTTTGTTTGTGTGCTAGCGCTGTCAGAATGTCAGAAGCAAAGTTATTAAGTCGTCTTTAGATTAATTCATTGTCAACGCTTACAAACACACAAATGTAATGCAATGCAATGAAATGAAATGAATTTCTTTTATTACAAAAGTTACCTTGCTGACAGTAAATAACAACAACAAACACCGAAACATTTATAAATATTTACGAGTGTGTAAACATAGTACATACTTGTAGGTATGTATGTACATTAAAGCGTGTTGATTTACAGCGAGTCAAAAAACGGAAAATCACGTAAGCGAGAAATGTCCTATGGATCATTCTGAAAAACTTTGTCTAAGTGACTACTGGTCTAAAAACGGTTTCGAGCCAGCGATTTTTAAGGCGAAGTTTTTTAGGGATCATAAACATTTGTTCGTCAGTTTTTGAGATATCCGAATGAAATGTCATGATTTGTCGGAAAGGCCCAGATCGGACCATTCTTTCACACACATATTTCATACAACCGATTATTTAGATTTTTTAAACTTCGACTTGTTTTTTTTGAGGTAGAAAACATCAGTGAAGTAATTTTGAAGAATAGTGCCGAGTTGACAGTTTCTAATTTGATAAAAATCCGGGTCTGTTTCGGTTGCTTAGACCCGACTGCAGTGGGAAACTTCGCCATACAAATCGCTGGCACGAAACCGATTTTAGACTCATATTCCCCTGGCAGAGTTGTTGAACCGTAGAACATTTCCTCATACGCGATTTTATAGAAAAAAAAAAAAAATAGTCCGCGATTAATGTACATTTAATATATACATATATGCATTATTATTATTGGCAACGAACGTTTTTTCTTTCTTTAATTGAAATGTACTTGAAATTTATGGGTTCACAAATAATGAAAAAAAGTTATATCTTGCGAGCAGATGAAATGTAATTGAAGTTCATTGACGGCGCGGATTTTTTGGTTAAACATAAGCAACGTTACGATTATAGTAAGAACATATAATATATATAAACACATATAGAAACCTATTATAGTAAAGAAATTATTAAATAATGACATACAAGTATCTATGTATATACTTCGGTTGATATATATGTATGTATGTAGTGTATAGTGGTTAGTTTATTTTATTTGTATATTACATTTGTTGTTTAGTCAATATTTTAACAACTCTTTTCATCCAAATTATAAATAATGATTTCATAATTTGCCAAATCAGCACAAATATGATTTTTTGCCGCTTTGTGACTTTGACGCAACGAGAGTTCAGAAATACGAATAAGCGGTAGTATTTAGATATCACGAGAAGTAAAACGTGTAGCAACGGTAGCTAAAGTACACATCATAAACCGATTTAAAACGTGAATGACGGCAAAAAATAATCAAAATATCAAGTAAGTGTAATATCTTAGCAGAAAACAGCGCAGATACATCATACAAAATAAAAAAGTACAAAGAAGTAAACGTTCTTACATACAAAGTGCAGTAAAAATAATAAAAAATTAAAAAAAAATTATTTTAGTAGCAAAATTTAAATAACTACGCAGCATATGGGATAAAGTTTAAAACCACCTATTTTTCCACAGCCGCTGCTGCCGCCAACGTTGACGTCTTTTGTCTTAAGTACAGCAATAATCATAAAGAAATTAACTAAACGACAGCAGCAGCGCACTCATTGGCATCAAGTCTTGATTAATGTAGTTTTTGCATTATTAAAAGTGACAATTTGCTTTTCTGTCTTCAGTTTGATAAACTTCCGAATAACAACGTACAGAGGTGGGCGAATTTGAGGACGCGTGTGTGAAAAAAACATTGTTTTATACAATATAATAAGTAAATATAAATAAAATATTATGCACAAGCACACAGACGCGCTTTTGTATGTATGTATGCACGCACAAACATTTACCGACGCAGATGGACCCGCGCTGACGTCATTCAGCCGCCAGTGTGTTTGAGATAAAGCCACTTTGACTAATTTTTATTGTTATCATTTGCTTGTGTTTTTCTTGCTGTGTGACTGTTAATATTGCACTTGCAGTCCCGTGAGTACGTTTCTGTTTCTACGTTTCCCTCGAGTATGCAGTTAATTCTGGGGTGGATATTTGTTTACATAAAATTATTTGTGAGCAAGAAGAAGCACAATTTCAATTTGTTAGCCTGAAAACGTGAATAACTTGCTAGCAGGCAATGCAAATGGGAGGTTAAGCTAATATGCTGCTATGCGGTGTTGGTGTTGATCACGTGCATAACCGAAGACGATCGTCTAAAGCTAATATGGTAGTCGAAAAAGTATTTTCGTATTTTGTCAATAGATGTCGTTGCAGTCGTATATCTCCAATCATATTGTGTCTTACCGTATAGTGTTGGAAATGTGAGATTTTAGGCTTAATTTAACCAAAACAAAATTAAATTCGGGAAAGTTGAAAAAAAGTTACAGCTGTTCAAAAATGACTGAAAATAATGAAGAAATTCGCTATATTTTGACATTTTTGTATTAAAAAAGGGAAGAATGCCACGCAAGCCACCAATGAAATTTGTAAAGTTTACGGAAACGATGTTGTATCAGTTCGTGTAGCACAACAAAGGTTCGCTCGCTTCGTTCTGGAAATTTCGATTTACACCGATGAAAGTTTTACACTGATGGAATAATGCGAATAGAGCTGAGGGTTTACTTATCGCTCCTGAGTAGCTCATGAGACTGGGTCTTGTTTAGTTAAAACCAAACTAAAAACGAATCTAACTCAAGAACTTGAAAACCAAAGCAGGAGTAATCTTCAAATCACCATCGGAGAATAACATATAAATATATACATAGTTCTATAAATATGTATGTTTTGTTCATTAAAATGTAATTATATGTACATAGATTTTTTAAGAAGACTCTCGTGTCACAAAGTTCCCAATTCATATCTTTCATTCACATGCTGGATGGACATTTATTTTTAGCGCATACATCATGCGCCGCTGTACGCCTTCTAGGAACGACGGGGTGATTGGTGGCACACGGAACGGGAATATGAGTAAAAAACAAATACATACATATGCATAAGCTGAAGAAAATAAATAAGAAACTCAATAGAGAGAGATGCTTCAATTTATTTGTTATGGCGAAATTCGCTAATTTGGATTTGTTAAATTTTTTGTTAATCATTTCATTTGACTTATGCTGTCGATCATTTATACATATTTGTACATACATATATGTACATATGTATGTTTATGACTCACGCTTGTTTATGCGCACATTTCAATTAATCAATTGATTAAAATTTCTTTATTTACAGTTGCAATTATGAGCAATTGAGTCATGGATGCGCGTTACCTCAGAAATTCGCTTTTTGAGAGTAATACTGTGGCGTGCTTTGTGGAAGAAACGCAGTGATATTAATCATTCCTAATTTTTGAGAAACAACAAGTTAATAGAAAGAACACAACTTTTGGTCGAAGAACTCAATAACCGACATTGAAAGTATTAAAAGCGCCATTTCTTGCTAGAATTCTGATACATACATATGTATGTATGTAGTTTTAAAATTGACGCATGAAATGCGAATTGCAAATGCTTATAAATTTCCTGTGATGTTAAACTAGAAAAGAGTGCTGACAAGCCCCAGACGGATTTACATGCAAAAAGCATGCGTGAACTGTTATAAAAAGACTCCATACAACAACTGTGATCGGTCAGTTTGTAAGGCAGCTATGTATATGCTATAGTGATACGATCAATCCGAACAATTTCTTCAGAGGACGACATCAATGGCACACCCAATAAACCATGCCAAATTGTTATTGTTATCGTGAAGATATCTCGTGAAATCGGAAATTTTTCCATACAAAGACTTGATTCCGATCGTACAGTTTGTATAGCAACTATATGCTAAAGTGGTCCGATATTTGCCATTCCGAGAAATGTATAGCTTCCTGGTGGGAAAAGGACGGAGCCAAAGTTTCAGATTGATATCTCAAAAAACGAGTGTTTAGTTCGCGTATATATAGACTGACCGACAGACTGACACAATTAAATCCAATTAGCTCTTATACATACATATGCACATATCTATTTGTTCTGGTTTGCAGCAAAAAAAATCCTTTTTCATCAGGACAAAGCATCGTGTCACAAAGCATTTTTACAAAGGCTAAATTCCATGAATGAAAGTTCGAATTGTTGGAACATCATTTGGCCCCTAGCGACTTCCATTTGTCTCCAGAACTCAAAAAAATTATGCGTGGCGTTTTTAATCAAATGAAGCGTGCAAACTTTCGGATTCTCACTTCAGGGATGGGATCCACAGATTGGAGGATCGTTGGAGCAAGTGTATTAATGTTAAGGGAGATTATACTGAGTAATAAAGTGTATTTTGAATCATAAAATTGTGTTTTTCTTATGAGACGACAAAACTTATTGAACAACCTGGTATTTACTTTATGGTATAGGGTTTCCGACGTTTCCTTTTGTGTGTTACAAACATGGTGACAAACTTAGTATTAACTTAAAATATCCTCTTTAGGGTTTAAATATATGTATAATGGATATTTAGAAATAGGTATTTTGATCAGAATCGAGATAGCGATGAGCCTAATTTGCAGTGTGTATAAATCGAAGGAAAAAAGCCAGAATTTCAATATTTTGGTGTGAGTTAAGTGTTAAGAATTTAGTGATTAAATATACTGCTCTTTTTTAAGATTTTCAAGATGGTTAGATATTGTTGAAATGTATTTTTGCAAAAGCACTAAAGGCACGGAAAAGTTTGAAAACCTCCAAAAAAAACAAGCCTTTTTTTCATTTTCCAAAATCACTAAAAACTAGCGTGTTTTTTATGCTTTCAACACAAAACTTATGAAAATATTATATATGTATATACACATACTTATAAATATATATAAGTATACATATATTCCTGCTGTTTTGGCGGCTGTTTGACGATTTAAAAATATACTCATGTGCGCACAGAGTTTAGAACAGAACATAACAAATTCTTTCGCAAAAAAAAAACATAAAAAGCAAACACAAAAAAGTATAAAATAAAACACAGTTTTGAGAAAAAAAAAAACAAAAAAAAATGGAAGCAAAACAAAATTGGAAATCGTACAATAAAAAACACAGACGCGGCATTAATATTCGGCGCGTCCCTGTCCACATGACCGCGTGTCGTCTGACTTACGATCAGCTGTACGACGAACGTGCTTAGGCCGGCGCACTACTTCTCACTCCAACGCACTCGTTATCCTACTCTTTTGTCTGGTGTTCGCTGGCACTTTTCCGAATTGCAACGACTGAGCACAGCCAAGTACAGGGAAATATGACGTTTTGGCACATTTGGCCTTGTCTATTGTCGGCAATGTTCAATGTGCCTTTAATGAGAGATCGAAGTGCTTGTATACACACTGTATGTATGAATGTACATATAACTTTGTAATTGCATTATTTTTTGCTTTCTTTCGTTTCTCCGTGTTTTCAGCGTTTATTTTTTTCGCCAAAAAAACCGAACGCAGTGTTGTGAGCGAAGGTACGCAAAATTTTTTGAGCAAAATATTCGTACATGGCAACAAAATAGATACATACACACATATATACATATATATATTATTGAAATCGGTACACAGTTTATACAAACGTTCTTTTTGGGAAAATTGGAAATCGGTTTTTATGAAAATAATGCCGCCCAAGTGGCTGTTATTGGAATCTGTACATACTCCTACATACCTACACAAATAAATTGCGAGTACATATGTTCGTGAGTCCAGTAAATTGTCGCCTGAAGTCACACAAGCGTCTGGGCGTTTTGGTCCAACAACTCTGTGTGCCTTAACTAAAAATAACTTTTAGCCGAGTGAACATAAAAAAAGCGAAAATAATATAAAATTGGTCGAAAAAAGAAGAAAACCTTGTTGACGTCAAAGAATAAGCGAGATATTAAATAAATGAACCCAAATAAAAAATGAGTAATTTGATTGTGGGCAGTTGAAGACGTGATGGGTCCAGCGGTAGAAGAGAGTACCAAATAAACACACTCACACAAGCGAATACTCTATATGTGTTGGCAATAAAATGGCTTTTAAAGTCTATAAATTCGAAGGAATTACTAAATGATATTAAAAAGTAATTAAAAATTATATTTAATTGAGGTATTGAAATGCGCACTGCTGTGTTTGATCTGTTTCGATAGCGCGCTCCTGGGCCAAGCGCAATGGGATGCATGATGAGCAGCAATGTTTATGGGAAACAGTAAGCAATTAAAAAACTAAATTGTATTCAAGAATTTTTTCAAAATGTACAAAGACACGCTGTTCCAGCGGAAATATAAAAAAATATATTTTTTCGAGTTGGAAATTAACGACTTTTCGAATTCAATTCAAAATGAGCAATTAATGTAGAAAGTAGTCAGTAGCACTGTAGAGAATTTAGGAACGTAAAATTGGACATCGGTAGGTTTTTCTCTTGTTACGCTTTCTTCTTCCAAATGGGGCACCTCTCATTAAGTCTGGAAAATTCTCTAATACAAAACGAGCATCAATGCCTAGCCACCGTATTTGAGAGATTTGGCTTCCAGTGGCTTTTTTCAGTTTTCGAAACTGAGAAATCCGCTTCGTGGAACGCGACATTAGTCCATTGCCCCAATATATATTAACTTCCGACCGTGGACCTCGGAAATGCTGGCAATATAAACTTGGAAAATTCCCATCAAGCAATGCTCAGTTCTTCTATTATTCAACTACTCTATTTTTTTTTATAAATAGTCGAATATACTGTGCACATACATATCAACACCATTATATTTGAATAAGTATTCTCTGTCTAGCAGTCAAAACTTTTTTTTGCATTCATATACTAGAAGTATATTTTTTGCAAAAGTCGGAAAACTTTAGTTCCAAAATTGTTTTTGCATACCACGCAAAGTCGCGCCATTGACCACTGACGACTGCGCATACATTTCGGGAGAAAGTTGTGACGCACAAGCCGCAAATAACACCGCGACCGCGAAGACTGGCAGTTTTTTTAGTGACTTGTATTTTTTTGCAAGCTTCTAGGTGCTAAAGGCGAAAATATTAAATAAATTTGCTACTTGTTTTTCTTTGTGCCGCCCCCTCTTCGTCACTGATCAAATAGACACTCGCCGGCAGAGATCATGCGCCCCTGCGCCGCCACTCAGGCAGACATAAATGGGTGAAAAATTTGTTTATATAATTTTCGAAAATGAATTATGGCCGTAATATACTAGGGGCAAATAGCTACAAACATTTTGAATATACATATGTATGTACATACATAGTATACATATACCCGCTTGGAGCTATGCATATTGGCTTGTCTGTTAAACGCCATGACATGAGAGCAAACAAGAGCAGCATAGCTAGAAAGAAAAGTCAGTTCAAAATTTTAGAAAAATTTCCTACACTTGCTAACGCTTGCTACAAATTGTGCACAATTCACAAGTTTGTGGGTTTGAAATTGCTGTGAAACTTTTGCTAACTTGTGCCCAAAACTAGCATGTTTTTGTTTACCTGTACGTATTATCAGATAATGAAGATTAAAGTACGGCCAGATTAAATATTTAAGCACATTAAAATTACTACGCCGCAAGTAATTAATAAATAAATAAATAAACAAGAGTTTTGCTGTTGTTGTTGTATGAAAAGTGGCAAAGTGCGTTCAAAAAGCAAGTACCTATGGCCTGGCAGCGACACTCAAGGTGCCTGTCTGCGCTCAAAAGTAGTTGGATGAATGTGTGTCTGTGTATTTGTTCTATTGCGTACGTGACATGCCTGAGCGCTGAGACAAGAACAAAACACATACAGCAGATAAGCAATAATTGCACTTGAAATTTTACAACAAAATGGCTGTCCAACGAAGTATGTACGTATGTGTAGGTACACGCACGGAAAACGGAAGTAAATGTGGTGAAGATTTTTAATACAGTGCACCCTGTGTTATGTTGGTATGCGCGGGCTTGTCTTTCAATCGATGTTTGTTTTTACAAAATGTTAGTGAATGTGGCGCGATTTTTTATTTTATTTTTTTTCCTTAATTTTTTATTGTTTTTTCTTAATGTCTTTCGAATTTGTAGAATTTATAAAATTTTTGTCGTATATAACCGAAGCAGTTCCTCAGTTTTTGAAGTATCGATATGAAACTTTGTACGCGTGCTCTACTTTACAAGAAATCGCTCATTTGTCGGAAACGTTGATATCGGTCCACTATAGCATATTGCTGCTGAACAAACTGATTGATCTAAATCAAGTACTTATATGGCAAACTTGTTTATTTCACAAGATATCTTTACGAAATTCGGCATGGATTACTGTCCAAGGCCGCGCTACAATCCCAACACATATTGTTCGAAACGGACTACAACAATAAGCTATATATTGTATACAAATTGATCAATCAAAAATAAGTCTTTATATGGAAGATGTTTTTATATGACAAGATATCTGCACAAAAATTGGCACGGATTATTGTCCAAAACAACGCTAACATATATCCGTCGAAATTGTACAGATCGGACCACTATAGCATATAGCTTCCATACAAATTGATCGTTCAAATCACGATATAGGACTTCTTATACTATGAGAGATGCAGCTGTGCACGGTCTTCTAGCTTCGGCAGCTGAAGTTAAAGTTTTTTCTTGCATTTTTTGCTTGATTCTGTAACGTGTAAATTAGCAACAAGCCAATTATCATTAGCATAGCAGTAGCAACCTTAGTTGGCATATTTATAGACACGAATATTTGTAAACAAACGCAACTAATTGATTTTTACTCGCGGCGAAAACAAATGTAAATGGGCAATAAAAATCGAAAGTAAACAATGCGAACGCTTAGCAAATTTAAGCGAAGAACTAGCTCAAGAGCTGTGATAAAATTGCACGCGCGAAAATAGCAAAAAGTGTAAAAATTGTTGTGGTGATACAAAAGTAAATAAAACCCATATAATAGAGAAAATAAAGCAACTCTGTGAACTCATATGTGTGTGTGTATATTTTCGCGAATTACCGCACTTGCTCGGTGTTCGCGGTAAATTGGTCAGCGGCACTTCGATTGCCAGTTGACCGGCGTTCGAGTCTATGTTGGAGGCTATGATTCTTAGGTTTCTGATTGTTGCTGCGCGTACAGTGGCGTTTAAGACTGTTTGGATACGTTTAAATTAATTTCAATTGATACACTTCGTAAGACAGCAGAAACAATATAAATATATGAAACAAAAACGACAACAACAGCAACAACGCAGCGGTCACGGTTTTATTGATAGGCACATAGGCGCCTCAGCGAACCGCTTCGAACTCGTTTCAGCCGATTCGCGACCAGTTTAATCCCAGACAATGATTTTCCATTTAAATATTTATAGCATACTCGCAAATATAGCGAGATTTACGTCGCGGTAACTCCTTATTATTGTTATTTGGAATACAGCGAATTCGGTGTGAAAATGTGCAAGAATAGCCTACGCACAGCCGTAGCTATTTCATCATGGTCTTATGTATAAATACAAGTGTACATGAGCGTCATCAACAACACCTGCTACACCAATTCAGTCAACGACGTCATCAACAATTTTATTACCACACAAATTTGAATTCTCTCTATTCGTCACTTTTCAATTTGTTGCAACAACAGTCAAAACGGCACTTTAGAGCACTTGCTAGGAATGTTTGTATGTATAAACGTAGGACAAAGATCATTTGCCGTTATTTTGATTGAGCTTTGATCACCGCAAGCACATACATACGTAAACTATACTATATAAATAGGTATCTATCTATCTTCTTATATACATATAATTGATACTTATATATTATTTTTTCTCCAAATTGCACTTTGTTTCTTCACTTTTTGGTACATACCCTGATTTCTGGCTGCTCTCCGGCGTTTGCTGATGCAGTAGCGCCCAGCAAATAACCCTATATATTGTGGCGTATTGGCTTATATTGTGGAAACGATTTTTTCGGTACCATTTCTTTGTGGAACTGTACGAAAACTCGCAAAAAAACACACGCACGCACTGCGAACTACACGAATTTCGTATTGGAAACGTTCCACATTCGATAAACTCACGTAATGTACGCATGTGTATGTATATACATATGTGTGCATGTGCTGTTTTGTTTTGTTGGCATTTCATTCTACATTCTACGTATAATATGGAAAATTGTACGATACCATTGTTCCACAAAATATTTTGGCAATTTTGAATGTGTTCCAAAACTGTGAACGAATACTGTACACGTGTAATTCATTTTATATGGCAACAATGTAGATCTTGGCGTAAACGATTAATGAAATACATATTTGATTGTATTGTGAACTGGTTGAGAAAGGCCAAAAATATTCGAAAGAATACTACAAAAGGAGGGGTTCTTGCTTCCATAGACTTGATAAATGATAAGCTAGGCCGGTTTGAGCGTATGAAAAATGTTAAATGTTTCCTCGAAACTACCTTTTCAATTGCTTTGAAATTTGAGAAAAATCTGGAAAATAGAGAGTTGTATATTTCTATCGCGAGCGCCTAGGAGTTTCGAAAATTTAAATTTTAAGTATATTTAAAAATTTCAAAAAAAAAAGGGAATAAAATTTGTTTCAAGTCGACGCCATATTTTGAATTTTTTTCTTTGGCAAAGGTCAATCCGATAGCGAAATCTTTACCAATGAAGATTTTTTTCAGTTTTTTCTTTTAGATCACTACAAGCGTTGGAATCATGTTAAGCAGGAAGTGCCGTTTTTTAAAACTCTCACCCCACGGCATGTAATTCGACGATTTTTCGATTTTGTTTTGTTTTTTCTTTTTGTATATTCCTTAAATGTCAATAAAAATCATATAAAAAATGTTTAGTAACAATGGTCTTCATTATTTTATCTTAGCCTAAAATGTAGGCGTTTAGACCAGAATAGCCGCATGAAAGCAGCTTGTCAGTATCAGAATAAGGAGAATGACATTGCTTAAAAGAAACAATTGTCGTTACAAAAACCCCCAACCCGCAATCTAATCACCGCAAGACACGCGCTTCGTTTGGTGGCGGAAGGAACAAATTTTAGGAAAAAAACTTTCACAAAAACACATCTAGGGCATTAAGAAAGCTTTATAGAGAGCAAAATGCGCTTTTTGGCTTATGACGTAATAAAATTTTCTCATTTTAAATAATTTTCTATACATTTTATTTTACAAAATTTAGGCACACAGGCAAAGTCACATGTGCAGGCCGTTCGACGGATGGACGTGTATCACTTAGTTTGTTTATCATTTTCGCGAGTATAAACACGCACACATACAGACAGCAGCAGAAACATAGAAAAAATAAAAGAATATATTTATATGCACATACTTGTATGTATGTATGTTTATTTGATAATTTATTATATTTGATTAAAAACTAAATAAACGTCACACACTCACACATGCAAACGCACATATTAATAATACATGCCTGTTAAGCACATACATAAGTACAAGTGTACATATAGTACATACATACATGCAGCTAATGAGACGCGCTACAACGTAGTTGTAGTTAGAAATGAAATTTAATGTAATTTATTTATCGTCGACAGAAGAAAAATATTTACATTTCAGCGTTCACTTCAGCGAAATGTGATAAAGCAAAGCTGTGCGAGAGCGCGAGAGCAACAGGTTGTTGACGCACCGCTGGCGGTTGACGGCTGACGGCTGACAGTTGAGCGACTGCTGCTCAGGCAAAGTACAACGCGCCAGCGTGTCGGTGTAACATGGCGTATGAGTAACAAAAGCGCTTTACGAAAGCCAAAGTGGTGAGTTTTCATATTCTACACATACATACGTACGTATTTTCCTTGTTTTTTCTCCGCCTTCCTTATTTACATACATAAGTACAAATGTATGTACATATATGAGAAATGATTTGGAAAGCAAAGTGTGGAAGTGTGGCAACGTAAATATGCTTGCTGGCTTGTAAGGCCGATTGCACGTGTGTAGGTATGGTAAGCATTCATTCTATGTATTTGTATGTATGTGCGTGCTTGTCAGTCAAACTGTCTGCGTTGGCAACATTGGCATATCCTTCACTTTCAAGCAATATCTACAAAAGTGGCGCCAGATAAAAAGTGACTCAGTACACATACGAATACTAGCGATTATACGCTAGCTATGTAAATAAAACAAACAAATTTAGATTGCATTAAAACGGCTTGCATGAAGCAAAAAGACATTATTTTATAAAAACTGAAATATTTTCGGTTTTTGTTTTTTTATTTTCTTGTCATAAAAATATTTGTGTTTCAGCATGTATGAATGTATTTTTGTGCCACATTAGGGCCACCCTCCCTTCGTCGCACTGCCAGCGCATTCGCTTTTGTTCACCTACCTTTTGGATAGTTCAGTTTGACAATCCACAGCGTGTAGTCGCCGCTAGCGAGCAGGTAGCAATAGCGTCGCTTTTGTTGTGCTTGTCGTACGCGAGTCGCGTTTATGCAGCCGTTGACGGTGTCGTCGTCGTTGGCGTTGTGGTTGCTATGTGCTGCGTTAACTTGCAGTCGGCAGTTATGCGTCTCATAAATGCCACTGTCCAGTGTTTCCATTCAAAAGAGTATATCGACAGCGTCGTCGCTCGTCAATTGCCGACGTTTCGCGTCCGTTTGTTGTTGCTTATGCTGATGATGTGGCGTGGTTACGGAAAACTTGACTTGGCGACAGCAGCGACGTGTCTCCAACTGATCGCGTATTTGCTTATGTTGTGTAAACTTGCGTGAAGCAACAATAACAATAAAAGAGATAACTAGCTGTCGCTTACGTGCGTAATAGCTGAAGTCCAAACGAATGCATGCGCGCTGGACCGAACGACGTCAAAGCGTTTTATGCTGCTGATTGAGTTCGCGTTCTTTTCTTTAGCAATTTAAGTCTGTTGATTGTAATCTCAACAAAAAAATTGTGCTCCTCTTTTACTTTTATTGTGTTGCATTAACTATTGTATTTGCTTGATTGTGACATTTATTGTTTGTGTGATTTTATTATGTGTTGCTTCGTTGTCGTTGTCTATTTTGTGGCTTCTAACTTATCTGTTTTTGGCGTACTTCCGTTAAGTTGGAAATTAATCAAGCGAATTCATATACATTTATGTATGTATGTATGTATTTGCTGCAATCAGGGACATATCCATGTAAGTCGACGGATTTATTACGTAATGTAGCTTAGATGAAATATGTTTTGTTGCTTGCATATAATTTTTAGTTTTCTTAAAACTTTTTATTTGAATTTCATATTATGACATTTTTTTAAATTTTTTTCTTGGTAGTTTTTTATTTAATTTTCTTTCAATGTTGTAAAAAATGTTAAAATTTATTTTATCGTTCCGTAAATTTAGTTAGTATATTTAAATACTTTCTACATTAGTTATAATTTTTTTATTTTACTATTTTACGAATATTTACAAATTTTTAATTTCTTTATTATATTTTTCAGTTTTGTCTTATTTTTTTTTAATTTTTTTTAGTTCTTAATAAATTACTGCCTTTAAATGATTAATTTTGCACTTTCAAATTAATTTTTGCACTTTTGGGGAAAATTAACTTTTGTATGTATTAAAGAATTTCAGCACTTTTTTCTTGAAAACTGTTTTGAAGTATAAATTTTAAACACTTTTTCAAACGCAGGAAACAGTTATATTATAACACAGTTGGAATGTTTCGATATTAATTTTACTGTATATTTCTGTTTAGCAGAGATTTGATGAGTAGTAATAATAATATTATTAAATATTAGTTATATTTTTTTATTTAATAGAGAAAACATTATGTTTTCTGTATTTACAAATGTATTTATTTAATTTTTATATTCAATATACACCCTTGTAAACACATTTAATTCATTTGATTCAATGAAATCTCTGTCTTCAGTTTTCGCGTGTTATTTTATTCAAAAAATATTTTTTAGTTTTTGTTTAAATAAATGTTTTATATAAAAAAATAATACTCCTACAACAGAGTATAATAGTCTTGTTCACCTCGGCATTGTATGTATCATCGAAAACTAATCGAGAGAGATATAGGGTTATATATAAATGTACATACATATAAATGATCAGAATGACGAGAAAGGTTGAAATCCGGTTGACTGTCGGTCCGTCCTTCCGTCTATCCGCGTTTTTTGGCAATAAAGTACAAGTTCGTAGATGGGCGTAATTGCCACACCCACAAAACGCAATTAACCGAAAACGTATAAAGGACCATAACTGAGCAATAAATCTTTATATATAAAAATTACGTGTCAAGTTGTATGTCCGCGATGGACTCCTAAACTACTGAACCGATTTTAGTAAAATTTAGCACACTGTGTACAGTTCGAACCAACTTAGAAGATGGGATAGTAAAATCTATTCGTAAATAAAGAATACAGTGAAAGCTCTATTACATGGACGCCTTATTAAGTTAACAACTCTATTAACTGGGCAGAAAGGCTGGTAACCAGACATTGAGAAAGCACCCTTAAGTTCTTTATTTTTTCCAAGGAAATTTATTTGTATGAACATATTGAAAATTAAACCTCAAATTCAGAAAATGTATTTAAATTGCAAAAAAAGACTGGAGAAGCGTAATACGCCAACATTAAAACGCTAAGGGTAACTAGAGTTAAATGTGCTAGACAAGTATAACTACTGTTGGCTCCAAAGACAAACAAAGTGGTAATTGATGGTGGTCTATATTTGCATATTGATCCATATAATGTATAAATATATTGTTTAGTTAAAACATTTTGAATGTTAGGTAATTGAGGTTAGATATTTCTTATATTCTTTTGCTCAGAAGCGTAGCACTTAAAAACCGAGTTCAAGGACTTTTTACTAACACGTACTCTAATGAAAAGTCTCATATATGTATTTTATGACCATTGTGCGATTTGCCGCGCTGGAAATTTCATTTATAAATACAAATGAATGTACTTATAAAAGCAATACTAAAAATATATTCACACATACATATACATATGTGTATAGTTCAATTTGCACATTGAACCCGTCACATTTAAGTATGTGGCACAGTCCAATTTCGTACTTCGCAGCCGCCGAAGCTCAGCGTGAACGAGTTTCAATTAAGAAGTCAGGCGATTTCAGAAGTAACGCGAAGATACGTAAAAGTGTACATACATACATACATACATGTGGATGTGGCTGTATTCGTAAACATACATGTACATATTTTTCAATATAAAAGATTTAAACCAAAAAATTTTAGCGAGGCACGGAAAGCATTCAAGGAAATTTGACATTTAATTGTTTATGGCTTTTTCTATAATTTAAAATTCATTATTTTACAAAAACAAAAAAACGACACGTGTTCAATGAATTTCAGTTTAGCTAAACTTAGCTTCTGCACGTTTTTTAGTTATGAGCTTTCTCGTGTTATTTCGTCATTTTCTTTTATTTGTTTTCGTCTTTATTTATTTATATTTATAGCAAATTTTTAGCGTTAATTTCACTTAATTGTTAATCGTTTTTATATTGTTTGTTTACTGTTTATGGTCACAAACTTTTCGCATATACTGTCGGTATTTTGTAAATAGTTATTTTGCTTGCGAAATTGCTTGAGTTATGTTTGTTTTTACAACATTTTGTTTTTACAACATTTTTACCGATTTTTTGTGAAGAAATGAGATACCCATCTTGTTACTCCCCAAAATAACCACAACATTCTGCGAAGTAAACAAGACACCGTTTCGACGAGTGCTCTTTCCGCGATATATGACACACCAGCGGCTTGGCAGCGCCGTCAAAGCCACAAAGTCGTTGGCGAGTGAGGCGACAAACCGGAAAAATTCAGTTTCATTAACGCTGTGTGATGTTTTGGTGGCTTAGTCCACAATAGTTATGTAGTAAAAACAATAAACAAAGGTGGTGCCTCCTTTATGTTTTCATCAATTTCATTAATTATGAATGAGTTGGCGGTTGATGGGGCATAAGCCAAAGATTAATAAAGCCACAACAAATTCTCAAAAAGCAAAACAAAACAAACTAAATTCTGAAAAGATAGCGGCGATACAAAAAACGCTTTGCATTCACGTATTTCCTATTGAGGTTATGTAATACATACAAACTGCATTGATATTAGTGAGGGTACAAGGTGACAAATGAAACAAAGGAGAGGCATAGAGATGGGTGAATATGGATATTAATTGACTCCGCTGAACCGATGTATTCTAAGACATAAGATACAGAAGTAACTAATAACTAAAAGTGGTCAATGGATGCAGACTGATATATTGGGTTGTTCACTAAGTAATTTCGTTTGATGGCAACAGCTGATCTTATTGAATTTTTTGGCAACCAACTTCACACTTATCTGCTTAACCGTTGTATATAGCTGTTATAATAAGGCTTACTTGTACAAAAGTTTTATTAAATTTTTTGGAATACTTTTAAACAAAAAAAAAATTATGATGCCTGTTTTCAGGGATTTTAATGGGATAGTCTATTTTGAAGTTTTTCCTGACAATAACACGATTAATTCTGAAGTGTATTTTGTTCAGCCTGACAAATTGAATGATCCACACGTACAGAAATATTAGAGTTGATTAATAGAAACACACTGCACACTAGGATAATGCGAGACTTCATACAAGTTTGAAGTTCTTGACGTCAAAAACCACTTCGCCTAGTTTTTTATCTATAAGGATCACCAATTTTATGAGCGTGGAATCAATCTTTTGCCAGAAAGATGACAAAAGGAAATGGAAAATATATAATTTCATAAAAAGTTTTACACAATAAAATGATCGTTTGTAAATTTCACTAAAAAAAACGATAAAGAGATCGATGCGATAGGTGCCTTTGGACATGGTTTCACAAATTAAAAAAAAATATACATATATACAATGAAGGTATAACGCCTGTGTCCAAATATTGGACGACCGCTTTAATGAGTCTTCGTTCTGTATATTCTCAAAGCCCATTTCATTCGTTTATTGAAAACTTTCCATTCAGATACTAAAACACGCCATTTCTCTTCAATTAATCTAAACGCGGCAGATTAGAACACTTTATTAATTACCGTCTGAATTGTTTGCCATTTTGTTTTTGTTTAATCAATTAGATAAGCGGCAAGTTCAAACTGGTATGCTTTCGTGACGGGAAAACTCTGTCAGGTAATTCAAATTTTTATTTGAACTAAATTTCACAAGTTCTAAGTAAATGTGCACACATACATATGTATGTATGATTGTGCGAAAATAACTGTGTATTACACAATCAACAATGAATGGAGAATAATAACTAAGATGAAAGTACTGTTAGCTGAAAAAGCGAAATCACATATTATACGAGGGTTTTGTGATAATTCGTTAAACTTTCGTATTTTCTATATCGTAACTATAAACAGCGAATCTAGGAAGCGCTGGTCTTTGAGTAATATTAAAAAAAGCTTGGAGATTGAGAGTTATCAAGCTGTTTAAGACTATAACCGATCTATGGAAACGTATTGCGCATGCGAAATCCCAATTCGCCGAGAGATAGTCTCCATTTCATGCGATAAGAATATCACATCTCCTTTAACGCTGGGCTTACCAAAGGGATTGGAATGGATTTTTGCGCTCTTTCCAAGATGTGGAAGAAGCAGCAATTCAGCAGAACACCAACAATAAGCAAAGAGGACTACGGTTTTTGTGGAATATAAAAGATAATCAGTGCAGAAGATCAGGATTCATATTCAAATATCGCATCCAAAGGGATATATCCGAAAACGACGACACAAAAAATGTTATGCTAATGAATTAGCGAAACTTTTTAGCATTGTTAGATAATTAAGGCCGAAAATGGCAAAAGTTTGCAGTATACGTGCGTATTGGGAGTTTATAAGATTAGTAAGATCACAAAACATAAAGCAAAGGTAAAGCTATAATAAGGTTCTATACGACGCATATTCCTCATTTATGACTCCTCTTTTAGTTTCCCTTGATTCATGCATTCAAAAATTATTTTTCGGATTTTTTTTGATCGAACAGTATAGAGGAATTGGAAATTCATTTCAAATGTATGATAAACCGTATATTTCAGGTCAGAAATTGAGTTAGCAGTTCTCTACAACTTTTTTAGCAAGATATAAAGAGTATAAGAAGCTTCCATTACAGTCAAGTCTGCGTAACCGGAACGAACCCGGAATTTTATTCGGACAAGGACTATAAAATAGGCATCATTCCTCGAAATTACTGCAGAAGTAGGTTCTGCCGCTACCAAAACAACAATAAACGAATTCGAATCGAATACCACCGAATCACTTAATATTTTTATATGTGTTTTTTTCAGGGATTCAACTCCAAATAAGTTCTATAAGATTCATTCTTGGCACATATTCACTCAGTGAATATGAATAAGAGAACGCAATTTATTTTAAGACGTTATTACGTCTGCGGATTATTCTGTTGATGCGAGCTTATGCAATTGAAGTTTCTTATATCCGAATTCACAAACGCCTCATCATTTAATCAATTATTAAATTTTCATTTGCACTTTTTCCATTTGCAGGCATTTAATAAATTTTAAACTAAGAGAAATTGTTGTTTTGATTAATTAATTAAAGCGCGCAAAAGAAAAAATTGTCGTCATTTAATAAATAAAATAAACGCCGCAAACCGTGAAGAAAAAGAAAAAAACATATAAAACTGAAAAAGTCGCGATTAAACGCACGCGCTTAGTGTCGTTGATGGAGAATGGCACTATAGTTGTTGTAAGCCTTGCTGTTGGTTTTTTCTTTCGTTTTTTATGCTTTTAATTCGTTTTAATATAATTCAATTCCAATCGCTTTTGCAATTGTGGGAATTTCACCAGCGCCGCTGTGCCGATTTTCCGAGTTTGAGTACCGTGAGCACTTACATATTTGAAAGGCTGATTATAATTCGGAATTGTTTTTTAGCTGTTCTCAGCCGTTAGTTTTCTCACTTAAACTTAAGCGCGCTACGTACGCTTGAAAACCTGATGAAAATGCATCGAAGCCGTTAATAGCTTTTCACTTCATTCAATTCAATTCAACGATACGTGTTCGCACCACTTGGCATTCACTAGAGAAATATTGAAAAACTTAATTGTGGATTTAGAGAACTCAGCTTGGAGCAAATATTTTTTATCCGTTTGAATTTTCGTTCTCGTCGGTGGAGCGTTATGTGTCGCGGTTAATGCTAAACTGTTTAGCTGATTTACAAGTAAATCCGACAGTCGTCGCTCCAAAAACACAGACACAAACGCCGCCAATTCAATTTGGTGTATGCAACCCCTTGGTCCCGAATGCCCCGTCCTCGACCGACCTACCAACCAAACAACTAACCAACCAACGGTCCGACTGAATAAACAAACGGTGTTTGGCGGTGCCGGACGAATGCACATTACAGTCGTCTATGTGCGCACTACAATTACGAATACAATAACTACTTTCTGTGTCTGTTTGTATGGATGTAAGTATGCGTGTTTGCATAGTTGATTTGTGTAGCGCCTCGGTGCCAGAGCTCGGCTTCAATGCGCTAAATCTGATTATAATGCGATCGTGTAAATTAAATCTGCTCATCAGGCATTGTCAGCGGGCTTGATCCGTTGATCTGTTGATGTCGTTATCGTTTGTGTCGGCGACTTCGTTGAGTGGCATACGAAAGACATGGACAATTGAAAGCTTGAGCGTAAGCGAACTCAGCCACAGTTGATGGTAAGTTTTCAAATTCGTGAAAAATAGTAAATTTCCATAGTGTAAAGTCTCATCTCTCTTATTGGCACATGCTATACCATATGCCACAGTTTAGCACAGTCGATGACAATTGATAATCCCGTCCCCGACAATGTCGTTTCTACGAAAGTCGGTTTTAGGTAAGGAACAAAACCAAATTTTTATTGTCCAAGGACTATCAACTCGGCAGCATTCTACCAAATTAGTTCAGTGATGCATTCTGCCGTTATAACAATAACACAATCCATGATATACAATCTACAGAATTTGTTGAGAAATTGAGCATTTAGTTGCCAGATTTCAAAACATATAAGCGTAAGGCTGGATACAAGAGCGACTCAACAGAGAAATTATTTTCACTGTACATTGCTACCATATTTTTATCTTATTGATTAATCTATGTATCTTCTTTAGAGATATCGCCCTGTGGTCGTTTACCCAAATCCTCGGGTTGACCTTTTGATATGTAATCTACAAAACGATCTACCTGAGTAGATCTTCGATCTTCAATTACGTCTGATCCAATAAGATCCTAAAAGTACCCTGTATATATATACATACTATAAATCTCAACTGACTACGCCAAAAACTGATTACCAGTAGCGAATTATAACATTTAGTACTCGACTTTTGCTTCTTCATTATAGGGGTTCATTGTTTTATCTTTTTCTTTACATGAGGTTATCGAACTTCAAACTCAGTTTAATAAGTACAAGAAAGCATACATGCCACGATCGTCACCATAGGACGCCCACGCGTACGACGGTCGACACTGCCACACCGCAGAAACGTACATACAAACAAACATATTGTACAAACTAAGTGCATATACAGACATATTTGTTTTACATACACCAATCGCCACCTCCAGCACCACCCACCTGCATTACCGGCACCACCCACTGCCTCACTCAAAAATTTGTTTTACACATACACACATACATATGCCCAAGAGTTGAGCTAAGCAAATGATTGCTGGGTTAAAAATTGAATTAATTCAATGAATTTGCATTGTATGATAACGAAGCGCAAAACGAACGATGTATGTACATATGTATGTATATGTATGTATGTATTTATGAAGTATTACATGTGCAGAGTAAATATGATTGAAGGAAAAGTTGCTTATATATGTACATATGTATGTTAATATACACATGTACATCTTATAGATGGAATTTTAAAGAGCAAAGAATGCGCATACATACAAACAAGTATATACACAAACATAAATTAATATATTGTATATCCGTGAATTCTGAACATATGTTCATACATATCCCCGATTTTGAAGAATTGCATATTTTCGTTTTATACATACAATGTTCCAAGCATATACTTACATACTACATACATATGTACCTCTGCTTATTAGTATTAACGTTATCATATACATACATACGTATGTAGGCATGTACAAATGTCCGACGTATACATCATATCATATAGGTAAGTCACAGTACAAATCTCCGAATTCGCGCACATTTTGCCGTACTTCAATTAATTAACAATAATATTAGAAAATTGTTTATTTGTGGTTTGTGTTGTTATTTTGAATCATTATGCGATTGATATGCTCTACCTATACACTGCACAGACCGCATATGCCACGAAATATATTTTACATTTTTTGGTACATACATATACATATATTTATACAAGTGTGTTTATATTGTGGTGATAGCTCACAAGTTCGTAAATTAAAGTGTAATTGAATTCAAGTTACCCAAATGAACTCAAGAGCACTCAACGCTGCTATGAGTGCTCCTTCACAATTTGCACATTAAATGCAAGAAATAATATATTACTGAAATTTAAATTGAATGTTAAGTTAAGTAAAACTTATAATAGTTCCGGCGCTCAAGTGATGAATTTAGTTATCTAAATAACATACCTTGCACAGCATCGCTTCACTATCCTTCCATGTACGGGCATGTGGGTGCCCAAGCGCTCGCCCATTGTATTTATCTAGCTCGTTACACTACCTGCTAGCACTAAGTTTGGACTCGCAGATAACAATATGTACACTCATATTTGAAATGCACTTACGCATATTAACACTAAAATGTATGTGTATATTTATTAACTAATTAATTTAACTGGAGGGAGCATCACTATGGCACTAGCGCAAATTCGCGAAGGATATAAACACTTATTGCTTTGAAATTTTACTGCACTGCATACACACACATTTTATTTCCTACTTTCACTTCACATATTTGCATAATTTTCACTAATATCGTAAATATTGCCGAAATAAAACAAATTTAAATTTCACTTTAAGAAAAACTTGCATGACAAATTATTTTCAACTGTCAAAATAGTGGAGTTGTTTTCACAGGGTGATACTGATGCAGCTATTCAGTGGGTGATTCATGTATTGTTAAACAATTATTGAAGAAAGATTTGTTACGTATTCTTTAACTTATGGTTATACAGTTGTGTCTACATAATTCATTGTTATTCTTTTTGTTTGATTTTTTCACACTAAGCCACTAATTATTTGGCGTTTGTAAATAATAATTTTATTTTTTGTGATTGTGGTTTTGTATTGGAGTTTTTGGTGACTAAGTCAGTCATGGCTACTTGTGTGTAATACCCTCGTCGGCACTATCGTACCTTACTGTTCGTCGATGCTATCTATTAGCGCTGTGTAAATTGAAATTGCACAAAACAGTAAACAATTAAAAAACGTTACGCTTTAAAAAGAAGATATACAAAATTGTAACATTGTAATTAGGTTTATACAACAGATTCTCATTGCGGGCTACAGTCCGCTTTTTTGAATATTCATATAAACGGAAACGAGAAATTTGTCGTTAAATTCAATTATGAGCGCTGATTTCTAGCTAGCACCTAAAAGTATGCAACCTTTATAGAAAATATCAAACCTTCAAGCGCCGAAATTGGAACCTTTATGGACGACCGAACATTATGACGAAGTCGGAAACCGTTCCCACGACAGTCGCTCTATGCAGACAAAGAACTTAAAAGTATACTTTTAACTATATATATAGTATACTTTTAAGTTCTCTGGTCTATGTAACCGGAACGGGCTCGGTTTTTTATCCGATCAAGGACTGTCAACTCGGTAGAATTCTGCCACTACAACAGCAACTAAGTCGGGAATGTACCCTAATCCAGTCAACCGGTTCGAACAGGGTTAGGTCATCGAAATAACAGCCTTTACCCGGACAATATCCGATGACGTAGAACCGGTTGTTGTGGAAATTGACTTACTCACCGATTTAAACAAGATTAGCTAAGGACTCTGTCTACCAGCATTATTTCAAAATGATTTCTACGGCTACAACAATCGAACATTATTTCATTTTCTGTTTTATACACATGCCGAGTATCATTAGCCATTTTAAAACAAAACAAACATTTATTTTAAAAAACAGCGTTCAACCGATTTATTGAACAAATTTTTTCTACAGCATTTATCAAACTTTGTTGTCTGCTATTACCGCTTATATAAAATCAAATTAATTGCTGTCCTCTTCTTCCTCACTCCCTTATCGACTTAGATTACATCTATTCGGAACGCATCATCTTCTCCTTTTGTCGCTGTAACTTCTTTTTCGACAGCTTCTTCTTGGCAGGCTCGTTTTCAGAAGCCTTAGACACGACCGCTTCCTTTTCAGTGAGGATTACCTCAACGTGGCATGGCGATGACATGTAGGGATTGATACGACCATGAGCACGGTATGTGCGACGACGCAGACATTGCGCACGATTCACTTGAATATGGTCGATGACAAGACGGTCGACATCGAGACCTTTGCAGTCAGCGTTGGCTTCAGCGTTACGCAAAAGCTGCAAAAGGAATTCAGCTGATTTCTTTGGCCAGCGACCTTGGGTGGTCTTCCATTGCTTGGCTTGTGCGCAACGACCAACACCACCGTTGAAGCGACGGAAGGGAACGCACTCTTTCTGTTCGACGACGGATTTCAAAAAGCGTTGAGCACGACGCAAAGGCATGCGTTTGATAGCCTGGGCGGTTTCATGGGTGTTCTGAAAGAGGAGAGATATCAATTAGTATAAGACGAAATCCTATTTGTAGAATAAGTGCCATATTTATTTTATTAATGTACGATAGGTCAGGTAGTAGCTGCGGCGTTTGAACTAACCAGCGGCCACTGTTTTTCTGCTGCATACATTTCTTTTAGCATTTTAAGAAGAAATTACGTATTAATTTTTTACTCAATTTTTAAAGGGAAAACGTTACATAATTTTCAAAAATTAGTTAATATTTGTACAATAGGACAGGTAGTGGTGAATCGCAGGTGAAGGCATATTGACGACTGTTTAGCGATTGAATTTACTTTAAGCACAAACATTTCAGCAACGCAAACAGATGCAATGGACTGCCTTACGCATATTATGCTAAAAAAATGTAACTACCTGCTTAGTAAGGACGTGTGTCCGGTTATCGATGAGTGAATGAGATGGTTTTGTATTTGTGACACAAGTTCTAGATGGCAAATTGCAGGAGTTAGCAATTCGCCAGCTGATGCTTGGCCGCAGCTTAAAAAGTGCTGCTTATTTAATCTAGCATCTTTGCAAAAGTGTCACTAAAGTATATTTCTTTCACGCACTGATTTAAGATGCAATTTAATTATTTAGACCTTTTATTTATTTGTTTAACAGGACAGGTAGTGATAAAACGTTTAATCGTATTTACCACAATTTTCTGCTGATTTGATGTAAGCATAATTATTTTAGAAGAACACAGGAATATTTCATGCACTTCTTAACGCATATTATGCTAAAATATTTATTATTTGTTATAAGTTCAGGATTTATGCTCCGAATTTTAAAGATAACCGAACAAGTTGCAACTGTAGCACAAGTTCTAGATGGTAAATCGCAGTAAATGACGATTCCCCAGCTGATGCTTGGCCGCAGCTTATAAAGTGCTGCTTATTTAATCTAGCATCTTTGCAAAAGTGTCACTAAAGTATATTTCTTTCACGCACTGATTTAAGATGCAATTTAATTATTTAGACCTTTTATTTATTTGTTTAACAGGACAGGTAGTGATAAAACGTTTAATCGTATTTACCACAATTTTCTGCTGATTTGATGTAAGCATAATTATTTTAGAAGAACACAGGGATGTTTCATGCACTTCTTAACGCATATTATGCTAAAATATTTATTATTTGTTATAAGTTCAGGATTTATGTTCCGAATTTTAAAGATAACCGAACAAGTTCATTTATATTGTAACTGTAGCACAAGTTCTAGATGGTTAATCGCAGTAAATAACGATTCCCCAGCTGATGCTTGGCCGCAGGCTTTTGGGCTCTGCTCATTTCGTTTAGCATCTTTGCAAAAGTATCAAGAAACTCATAATTTTTCAAGCTCCGATTTAAGATGCAACAGTATTTTATAGCTTCCAGTCAAAATTCGGCACATAAACAAAATCAATGTATTAAAACTCGTTTATATTATTGTAGTTCCATTTAAAATACAGCTCCATCACTCGACGATGAATATTCTCTACATCATGTTAATACACCAAAACAGCACTTATTTATACACAATAAATACTCCACTAAAAATCACTCACCTTGAAGTGTACACGTAGATTTGGTCCGCGCGCCTTGCACGATTTTGTGGCATTCTCTGGCTCCCGCGAGTACCGTCCCATTGTTGTTTAATTTCTGTAAGATTGCAGATATACATTTCGTAAGTATGTTTTATCGAGCTATATAAACAGTATGTATATTAATAGCATTTATGTGGCTCTGTAGTGCAAAATTGGCCAAAATGTATATTAAATGAACAAAACCACACTTCGGCATTTGCATTTCTGCACATATTTTCGGGTTGTTATACATATTTTATTGGATGTTGAAGAATCTTATTTTCCACTTCGACAAAATCGTACCTTCTTCGTGATGAATTAAACCGGAAAAGAACCTATTTGATAGCTGTCACTTGGTGGGTAAGGCAGTGCACATCAATGCAAACGTCAATCAAATTCAACATGGCGGTTAAATCACAGGGTTGCAACAAATTTCAATCAGAGGTGTTGATTACCACAGGTTATTATTTTTAGTTTTTAATTAAAAATTCAAATGTAAAGCAATAATTTGACATTAAAATGTAGTTAATTCGATCACCATGTGTAGTTATTCATTAAATTTCAATATGTATTCCCTAAATGTAATTATGTCAAGCATACATTGTTGGCGATACAACGGCGACATCTAGGTCTCATTGTGATATTTGAGGATGACATCTGGACGTTGACAAGCCAACTGGGGGTTGAAAAAATCAAAACCAAATAAAACGCATCTAACCGAACTTGACATATTACAAAACCAACAACAACTATTACAAAAACATTATTAAAGTAACTTAAAGGGTGGTGGGCTGGTTTTGAACATACGTGCAGTAAGCAAGCGTTCAACTGTCACCGATAAAACAAAACCGAGTTCGAGTTTATTCGTTTCAAGCGTGGCAGTGATTGGGGTTGAGAGTGGCTGTGACGGCGACGTGAAAAGCTAAGCCAAAAATAGAATAACTTGACGTGCAGACACAAACCAAAGCGTGAGCTAAACAATTGGAACAGAGGAGCAGTAACTTAGGATTCACAGCGGCCATAGCAGTTGTGTTGTTGTGCTCACAGTGTGCAGTTCAATAAGTATAATATAATATTAGCAATATTAGTGCCGGGCTGTTAAAGCAGCATTTTGAAAATAGCGAACGTGTTTGTAATTTTGTGTGCGCGTTAAGCTCCATACGCTGGTAAGGCGTTTGGATAAATATTTCATCATCAACGGACCAAATAAACAGAGCCACAATAACAAGCTGAAAAGTAAGACACCACAAGCATAGACCAACGCTTTTACAGGCATTTGATGTGACAAAATACTATAACGGTAGTGGTAAACTACTAAAGGAAGAGGAAATATTGTGCAGAACAATTAAACTGTTACAACTGGTGAGTGTTATTTGTTATTAAAAATTGGAAGAATTAAATGCATAATAAATAAATGTCCTTGTTTGCTTTGGCTTTTGATATGTGAACAACTTGATTTTGAAATCGTGCAGCTGAATATTTGCATATTCGGCTTAATAACCCGTTCCGAATTACATACATATGTGTCCGACTTACACCACCCAGAAATCTATGAGTTTGAGGCACATACACACCTACATATATTTGTAATTAATTAAAAATTTATTTAATTTGACTCCTTCTCATTAATTTAGTTTTCTATTAACTTAATTAAGATTTGCTAACCTGACTTTAAACAGGATTTTACGCCATATTGTGCTGCTCAATCGATTTCCTGCAGAAACTCATTACTTTCATATGAAAGTTATTGTTGGCTTTCTTATTTGTTGCTAGCGCCTAAAGTTACACTTTTTCTATGACACGCACACACACAGTTGCACTTCAGGTAACAGCTTTGGTATACTGTTCGTAGGGGAGCGTCGCTCAGCGTTCAATGCGCCCTTTCTAAGTCTGCCTTCAGTTCATTTTTACGCTCTTACTCTCTTTGTCTCTCTTTTATCGTCAGCCACAGTAAACCGAACATTAAACTACGACGCCGTTAACAAGCCCAGCATCGTCACACTCATGCACAACTACTAACCCCCTGCTGTAGAGACACAGCTCGGCTTTGCATAAGACCCACCACCGCTACCAACGCCACCCCACAGAACTGCCCGTAAACCGTAATACACCGCATAGCGTGTGTGCGCTCCCCAACTAAGTTGGGTTCCATATTTTCACTGCACTCGGCGTCTAAAACGTGTCTTATGACGCGCCCAGCAAAGAAGGCTGCTTGCCTCCCAGCCGCGTAGGTTGGCTGTGTGGTTTGTTGGCAGGCTTGTGCCCGACTTCTGAAACCGAAATTCTGGTGCCGATTTCGTGCTCGTATTAGCGCTTCGGCCACTCCTCGTTTTCTGTTAGCGTGTTTTTTTTACGTGTTGGCGCTATATCGAAGTGGGCTACCAGCGCTCAATGTCCTGTCGTCATCCAAACTGTTTGTCTGTCTGTCTGTGCCTATGCCAAGCGCGCATTTTAATGGCACATTGTGTTTTATTTTCTCGATTATGACATCAACTTGTCTATTGTCACACACTGTATGCATGTATGTACATACATATGTATAAGTCGCCGCGACAAAAGCTGTCTCCATTGCCCCCTACCTTATGTTCCAGTTTTAGCTGGTATCAGCGCTGCGCCTCAAATGACGCTTTAGAGTCCTTTCGCGCGCCTTTGTGATTTGATGACTGCTTTGTACTCAATGCAACACATACACATATAAACATACATGTGGATTGTCACCACAAGCCGACTGTTGCTTTCGAAGTTCGCTTGCACATATTCGCGGTCGCTTCGATTTTGTATCTGCCTACTGTGTTCAGTTATCTGATTTTGCCTATTTCCACCGCTTTGCACCTTCCAATATGTCTCCTTCTTTTGGGCCAAGACATCATTTATGAAAATTCGCTTTGATTCGTAGCTTGGTTTGTCAGCCACAGCTTTGCTGTTACTCCATGGTTTCGTTGGCTTTTTACTTCGGCTTTGTCACCGTTTATCCTTGTGGTTGTTCTGTTTCGGCTTTTGTTTTTGCTTTATTTCGACTTCTAGCGGCATTGGCTGCTTGTACCTTGCACCGATTGGATTGTTATGAAACTGAGTTCTTTCCACGTCATGTCTCAGCACCACCCACACTCCAACCCTCACTTGGGCGCCTTTTATATTTTTTTTATGTCCTCGCACGGCATTAAATTGCTATCGATTAGTTTCAAAAGTATCAACTGACTGAGCGACTGCGGTCAAACCGAACACAAATATCTGGTGACTTACTGACGTTTAGTTGCGCATTGTCCGGTTCGTTTTAGAAGTAAGGACGGCGGAGAAATGTAAGAGACGATGTAATGTAATTAGCGGGCTCAGAGTCATGTGAATGGCATACTATGTAATTTTATCTTTGACAGGGTATATTAAATTTGCCAGGAAGTTTGTAACACACAAAAGGAAAGATGGGAACCAGCGATAGCGGACCAGTAAAAAACGGGTTATTGCCTGAGGCTTTAGTCAAAAGAAATTGTTCAGGTCGCATTACTATAGCATACAGAGTACAGAGTTTGTCCGGAATAGGATTGAGTCGATTAAAAACAATTCATTGAAGAAATCGTTACAATTCTTTAAAAACTTTCAAAATAGGCTCCTTCTGCGTCGATGCAGCGCTGTCAACGCGATTTCCAAGCATTGAATACGTCACGGAGAGGCGAGGACTGCTCCCCTCTGTCGTCTCAAAATGATTGCCTTTCATCGGTCTCAGGCAAGGAAACGAAAAAAAGTCCGGTGGCCACATCTGGGCTGTGGAGCGGTTGCGGAAGCGTTGGCGACCCCTTCCCGGCCCTCCAAAAAGGCCTGGTGCCACCGAAAGCCCACTTGATCATATCAAACGTCTCTTTCGTAGATTTACCGAGTTAGAATTTAATCGCCCTAACGAACGCTGCATTTTCGGCTTGCCCCGCTTACAGAAACACATCACGCGAAAATTTTTGTCCCGACTCTCCAGGTGCTCGGAGACATGTGACCAACCGCTCGTTCGTTAGCTAGGAACCCCCTCTACCGAATCCAGCCGGTGCGCGCACCCTCCGGAGTACAGTCGCGGCGGAAGAAAATCAGTCCTATTACTTTCCGGACAAACCCTGTATGTACGAAAGTGAATATCAAAAATTTTGCGTAACCAAAACATATTTGTAAACTGTTTTTGGTTTCGAAAATACTATTTCAAAGCTAAAACGGCTAAGAACCGTTTTTTCAACGTTTGATTGGCAGCCATCTGTCATTTAAATCCCGTTTAAAAAAATGGTGCTAACCCGACATTGAGAAAACAGCTCTAAGGATGTCATATATTTTTAATTTCAAATCCGAAACCAAATCAAACCTGCTTATAATATATTGGGTAGTCGAAAAAGTCTTTTCGTATTTCTAATCAAACTTCACCTTTTTTTATATTTATACGACTGCAACGACATCTATTGGCAAAATGCGAAAATACTTTTTCGACTACCCAATATATACCATATTTCCCCTTGTAGTCAATTTGCAGCATCGACATTTGCAGTGGCGAGAGCACTCTTCACTCACTAATATATTGCAATAATACTCAGCCTCGATCTCTGCCTTCAATTTGGCTAGTGGCACGAGCTGCCTCTGCGCCGGTAAGTATGGACGCCACTCTTGCTTTTATTGCCGAAAATCGGAGATTTCATATTATACCCATTGCAATTGTTGCTGCTCGGCTATTACAACTATTGCCGCTGCATTCGTATATTTGTATATTTTATGCGCGTTTTAAAAATAAACGCTCAGAGTTCGTATTCTTCAGGCGCTCAGCTCCAGAAATGCACTTGTGCGCGCTGTTTTACGAGCCGTTATGTGTCTGTGTGATGCTGCTTGTGTGTATGCCTTAGGATCGCAATGCTGATCGTGTCTTCAGTGGAACGATCAAGGTTTGGCTGTGTGTGATTTTTCGTAAATATTTTATGCGCACATTTTGTATTTGTGTGTGTGTTCCTAGTCGAAAGTTCTCACTTACACAATATGTTGCTCGTGCTGATCGCTGCTTCAACCTAGGGTATCAAAGACACGTAGTCGACTCTACGTGGCAGGCTAATTACACATACACACACTCAATGGGCTCTGTCTGCGTGCAATTAAATGTTTTACGCTTGAATATGGTAGAAGTGTGCTGTTGGTCGCGCTGCGCTTATTCCTTTTGCCCGACGCGTTGCTGGAGTGAAAACTCAGGGCTCTACCCCGTCGTCTTTGCGCCGCAGTGCGTTGGCTCGTCTCTGCGTCAAGTGCTGAGATGAGTTCAGATTTATTTATGGCTTCCTAGAGTCGTGTTTCGTGCACTTTACTTTCGTCGTTGTTTACAAGACTGCCGTAGTGTGGGCTTATGGTGGCAGTCAACAGTTTAGGCATATGTCTTCGGGAGGTAATTGAACTGATCTTAAAATAACACCTAGACAAAACGCAGTTCAATGCTACTTGGTGGCTAGAGGTGTTTCACAAAAAATGCTAAACATTTTGAAAAACTCGGCTCGCACGCCTCTCCCTGCTTGCTGACATTATCTGCTGCTGCTGGCGATTGCCGAATTTCTAATATCACTTGATGTAACACCTATGCAACGAAATGAATTTATGTACGCATGTTTTTCTTTAAGCAAGCATTTTCGTTTTTGTAAATATTTCAAAATCTCTTGCTATTTTTAGTCCGAGATTAGCAATCGTACACGCTCTTCGGCAATATTTTTTGCGCCTGTACTCTTCCGCTCTCTCGCGCTTGATGGCATATATGTAGTAGTAGTCGCTGGTGAGTGGGTCAGCCCGACAGCCAGTCGATCGCTTGGACGCTGAGTCACATCGCTGTCCTAAGTAATGCTCGTATGTGGGGCCATTTGGTCTTGAAATGAAATGCTTTCGATATTTATTCTTCGCTTTTAATGACACACATTACAAAGGCGTTCACATACAAGTGAACATTTCCTATACCCAAATATTTGTAAATACATGCATATGTCTAAAGATCTATACGTGCATATAAAAAATATAAATTTTCGATTTTTCGAAATTCGTCTGTTTGTAACAAAATTACAGTTTTTTTGTTCGAAATCGATAAGAAGTCTGTACACAAATATAGGTAATATACTTAATGCACCTTGTACTCTTTTAGGGCGTTAAATGGGGTTCCTCGTGCAAAAAACGGCCCATTTTCAATAATATTTTTTTTTATGTAAAAAATTAAATACTTTATTCAACTTTTTATTTTACCAAAGATATGTACATATTTTACAAAGATTTTGAGATATTTTCAAAGGAAAATATTGAAAACAAGGCCATTAAGATGCAAGTTCCGGCAGTTCCTCGGAAAAAGGTGCTTTCGAGTAGGCAGAACCTCTTACATGATCATCAAAAATAAAAAAGAAAAAATACGCATTTTAATTAAAGGCTTGATTTTGCTTTTGGACGAAGGAAAAACAAAAAATCGAAAATGCTATTTTTGGCAGACTGTTCAAATATGAATCTTTCTCGAGTTTTTTTTTAAATCATTCTAATGAACAAAGAAAAACTCCTTCGTTCAAGTCCTTATAAATTATAGCTCGAAGTAAAATTTCATTAATAACAGTCGCTCTAGTTCGCGACAAATCTTGAGAACCCGCTTTGAAAACACAGTTTCGAGAAAAACTTAAAAGCTTTAAGTGGTTATATAGCTGACCGCATGCGCACAACGTTTCAAGGCTGCATCACTAAAACTACAACATATTTTTGAATCCATGCAATCCATGTAACCTGTTAAGCGATCTATTTGCTTTTTGTCAACGATTAATGCCATTTTCTGGTCCTCACTACATTTGTCAATAATTACTGGCGTATTTGAGGATTATATTATCCACTTTAAATATAAAAATTTAATAAACTTTGGTCATTTTTGATTTATTTTGGAAAATTTTGGTTTCTCTTGATCGCATAGCCGATCTCCGGAGGAGTTCTCTAAAAAGAGGTTTAATTTTTTTGTTTAAAATTATCTTAAATATACTTTAAATTGTTTGCTGTAACTTAAAATATTATTTTCGACCAAAAAATGGAATTAAGTCGCGAACGTTTTTACGCGATTCTTTTTTTACAACTTTTGACCATAAAGAGTTCAAAAATAAGTTTAATGAAATTATTGGTGATGAAGCTACATTAATGTCCAGTTATATGGTGAATTCAATCGAGGTTTTAGAACACTCCAAGACGAAGTTCGGAAAGGTCGCCCAAAATCAGTTGTTGTTCCGAAAACTCTTGATGCTGTGCGTACACTGACATTGCAAGATCGTCTCATGTGACCTATCGTAATATTGTGACAACTATGGTAAACGCTCAAAAAAAGGCTCGTGTCGATTGGGCGAGAGAAATGCGGCGCTTCGAAACACGTCGTCACAGGTCATGAATCGTGGATTTACGCGTATGAGCTTGAAAGTAAACAGCAGTCGACTGTATGGGTGTTTCAAAAGTTGTTCGCGCACTAAGCACATCCAAGCAAATGGCTGCTTGTTTTTTTTGAAAAAACTGGACACGCAGGCATACCACTGGAACTACGCAGATCTATAAATTCAGAGTGGTTTACAACCCTTTGTTTGGCAGTTGTCTTTCAAGAAATGAGAGAAACCAACCGCCGAAGACGGATCACTTTTTACCACGACAATGCTAGCTCTCACACATCGACTGAAACAACTGCATTTTTGAGCACTCAAAACATCTATTTGATGAGCCATCATCTATATAGTCCTGACCCCATAAACTGTACTAATAAGCAACTAAGATGAGTCAATTAACGTACTCTTTGAATTCACATAGAACCAACTATAGTTATTTAAGTTTGATTATGTAACTGTGGTCTAGAAACAATTTTGCTCATTTAAGCAGACAAATTTAAGGACAATTTTAACACAATTGGCTCATAACTCAGGCAGTTGGAGCTTTCTAAGCTACGAAACTAATACACCAACGATCGCTAAGCCATGCCACGATCCTTTGGTTATCCCCGATGGATTAATTCGTTTTTGAACAATTAAGCGCTATATATCCTAGCATTTCTTAGTTGGCATTCGAGTATCGCTTTTGCTATTTGAATCGGTGATACTAATTATTATTCGAATTCGTGTTTTACCGATATACGTGCGATCATTCTTCTTATGTACCCTTTATAAATAGAATTGTACGCTCTGGTTGCCTTATGTAGCTTCAACTGAGATACAGAAAAGTTTTTCAATCTAAAAATTCTACGCCATTTGTAAATAAGCATTGTTCCCAATCAAGCGCAGCCAATTTATTACGCTCAGCGCCAATTTGAGTTCATCTTTCTATTTCAGTGTTCGCTTGTATCCCGACGCGTCGATTGCTTGTGCCTCGGCGCCGTGTTTTCACTTAGAATTCTAAATTTCAAAACTACAAAAACAAAGTAAATAATAAAAAAAAACACCAATCAAAAGCACAAAGTAAACTAAGCAGTTCTTTTGGCTGACCTGAACACAGAGCAGTGCAGAGTAGCGCAACGAGCCGCCCTCGCCCGCTTTACCGCCAGTTGATGGTGCTCGCCCACATTAACGTAATTCAAATATTGTATTCCTTTGCCGCGATTTGTTGGTGGAACAAATTTTTTAATTAAAAATAGAATTCAAACATCGTCTTTGTACGAGCACAACTCTTGGCTAGTCTGTGTTCTGTCTTTGAACGCTGTGCACGCGTCTCTAGTTGTCGTAAACGGCGAGGTGGAAGTAGCGCAGAACGCAGCACAGCACGCCGAGGCAAGTCGAACCAGTGAAGTGCCACTGAATCCGCGCATTCGGAAAGAAGAAAGATACATACATGCATATAGATTTGAAGGAAGCCCAGTGAGTTCCGCTGATCAGGCTACCGAAAGTGATCAAAACGATTGAAGCGATCGATCGGCCGAGTATTTACAACTGACATTAGTTCAACGGTACTTGTACCAAGCCTGTGCAATCGACGAAGCGTAGTGGAGTAGTGTTGTCACAGCAGCCATAGTATTGGTGTCATTCCGCCGTACCATAGAGGTAAGTGGCATAACAACGATCTCAAACAGGCAACCAAGTGATGATTTGCTGCCTTTTGGCGGATATGAAAATAAATAAAAGCTATACGCGACGCAATTTGACGCGTATGTGTGCGCACATACACAGCCACAAATGAACGCGCGCGTTGCATTCTTACGCGGCATTTGGCATAACAACGACTTTCTGCGGACTTTTCCATTTTCCCCATTCGCCTTGTGGCCTGCTTATACGAAGACGTAATAATGCACAGCTTTTGGCCAACTCGGCCTACCCACACACACACACACACACACACACACTCAACAAACGGCGCGCACACGAGCTAAACGAAATCCCTCTCGCAGACATTATACGCCTGCTCGCTTGCAAGAGTATGCGCTCGCTCTCGCTGCTCTTTAAAGCGAACGTGCCTTCGTGCCCGCTTTCGCTTGAACTTCTTGGCCGCCACATCTTGGCGTGAATTCATTTCGATTTAATTTTAGTCCAAGGTTTAAAGCGTTAGTGGCTTCTGTGTCGCATCGCTCGTTTGTGCGTTTGTTTGTTTGTGTGTACGTTCGGTTCAGTTGGTAGGTTGGCTGGTTGCTTGCTTGTTTGACCGATCAGCTGCCTTGCTTCGTTCACTTGTTCATCATCGCGTGCGCACTCGCACGCATACACTCACGCGACCGCTCGTTAGATCGTCGCTGTGCGCTGATCGTTTGTTTAATTTGGCTTATTGGTTGCGTATACGCGTGTTGATCAACAAAAGGGAGCCACAAATTCAATACGAAAATACGGTTTTGTTATTGGCGGTTGGCTGTGCAGTGCCATTACAAGTTGGGGGAGTGGTTAGAAGTAAATGTTTGGACTCTTTGTAGTATAGTACAGTTCAAAGCTCTACCTTGCAATTTCAGGTATGTTCAATTTTGGGTGAATTTTTGGCAAGCGGCGTTTAACATTTAAGGCTGTGTACTTTCTTTAATAATTCTCCACTACTTTCTTTAAAGAAATTTCGCTGCAAGACTCTGCTCTTAAGTGTGTCGTGTTTCAACGCTGCGCGACAAATTCTAATGTTGATCGTCTTACTATAAATAACCAGCGCTGGCTGTTTTTCGATGCTGCCACCTTTGCTGCTTCAGTGCTGATCTTGATTTAAGGGGGAGCCTGCTTTAGAGGCTTCAAAAAATCAATTCTTTTGAGGATATTTTGGGAGGGAAAGAAATAATTTATTAAAGGGAAATTTCTTTCATTTGAGTTGTTTTGCATACATTTTCTGTTTTTTTTTTTTATTTCTGTTAAAAGTTTTGTGATGGGAGCTTATATGTATATAATATATTAAATGATTTCCAATTGTACATAGTCTGTATGTATGTAGGTATGTACATATATCGGCCATTGAAGCTTCACTCATTCAAGAAGCATTTTTGAAGCTTCAAATTATTACTTTTTTTGTGAAAATAAATTAAAGGGAAATTGATAAACCCTACCCACATCGCTGTTTTTAATACTATTTAGCTCAACAAAATAATTTGTTTTTTTATTTTTTTCACATTGGAAATATAAAAAAATATATAGTAAAACAAAAAAATATTTAGCTAAACAAATTTTATATAAATTTCATTTAATATTGAGTATTTTTGGTATAAAATTAAGCAGTCTTTCTTTTCAAATTTGTGGAGAACGATTGGTTTATTTTTAAATCTCCACTGCCTGCTTGCCACTAAGCGCTCTTCGTCTAACCGTGTAGCCGCTCAGATCGCGTTGATCGATATTTCAAAGCATACACACATGTTTACATACAAACATATTAACTGAAAAAGAAATTCGAGCTCTTCCATCCTTTTTGCTCACTTTGGCTTTTCTTGTTTATGATTTTGGCTTGGCCAAAAATAAATTTCTCATTTTCCCGTCGCCATCTACTACATACACACTATTTATGTATGTATGTACATATGTATATACATTGAGGCGTATTAATGTAGCTTTATGAAGCGCTTTTCTTAGTATATTTATTCGGAAAAAATGTTATAGCTGCATCCATGTGTATGTATGTATGAGTGTGTTGGCTGAGCTGATTTCTTGGTACTAAGAGTATTGGAATCGCTCGTGTTTCCGCTTGGAAAATTATTTTGAGTCAGCAAAGCATTTTATATAAACACTGTAAATACAATTAAATTAGATATATGTATATGTATATGCATTTATATACTCATATAGGATTATATTATATTCATTCGTATAGAAATGTGCATTTGTATTGATTTACGTACATGCTATTTGTATTAAGTAATCACTGAAAGGTTATTTCATTGCCTTTCGGAAAGATCAGCGTAATGAGCTTAGTTCCTTTGTCGGAACTAACTGATCGCCCAAGCTACTGCCCTTGTATGAAAAACTTGTTTATTTGACGAGATATCTTCACCAAATTTGGCACGAAATATTTCCCAAGGCAATGCTATAATCTCCGAGTAAATATTTTATATCGGACCACTATATCATATAGCCGCCATAGAAACTGACCGATCAAAATCACGTTCTTGTATGAAAAACTTTTTTATTTGACAAGATATCTTAAAGAAATTTGACATGGATTAATGGCCCTGACTCTGCTACAATCCGTGAACATATTGTTCAGATCGTACCACTATAGCATGTAGCAACAAACTAATAGCTCAAAATCACGTTCTTGTATGAAAAACTTTTTTATTTGCCAAGATATCTCATCGAAATTTGACGTGACAATGCTACAAACTTCGAACATATTGTTCAGATCGGATCACTATTGCATAATCCATGTCACATCAATCGAGCCTAAAGCTATTCGTGGTATTTCCGGCAGCCAGATTTCCAATAAAAAAAACTAAAAATTGGTAAATAAGATATCGCTCCCACTTCGATAGATTAAAATCGTTTTATATAATGAAGCAATACATTTTTGTGCTCTTTCTACTTTTGGCTTTATGTCACAATCAGCTTTAAAGGGCGATACTCATGGTAAACTTCGACGGCGACGCTTTAACCGCTATCTGCAGACATGCCAAGGCAAAAATCCGTATATGCACCTAAGTATTTGTATATAATATCATACATGTATGTATGTATTTATGTACATGTACATATATACCGTATGTAGATGGAGAAATAGCGCAGAACAGAGGCTTGAGTGCTTTGGCTGCGGCTCAATGCTTGCGTCACAGCGAGAGTGTACGCAGCAACAGAGTGTTGTTGGCGCTGTGCGCGGGGAAATCAGAACTGTTATCAGGCTCTTATCAGCAGATTCACCTGTGTGTGCATGACTTTACAGGTAATACACACCTTGCATATGACTGCAAATAGCTGTACGTGCGTGCGTGGTGTGTGTGTGTGTGATAGTTCCTTTGGCTGTGTTGGTGCAATTGTGGCTCATCGTCAAAGCCATGCGTTTGAACTCGTATCGTTTCGAAACACAACACATGCTCACATACGCCACTTAACTGTTATAATTCATATTTACCGAACACTTAGCCAAGGATTGGGCATGTGTGTGTGTGCGTGTGTATTTGTTCATTAGAAAAGAAAAGCTTATAAAATAACACAAAACAAGTCCTCAAAACAAGATAAAGAACTTATTTGTTTGCATTATTTTTGTAATTGTCGAGTCAGTGCTTTGCTTATTGTTGTTCTTGCATTGCACTATCTTGATACCTAATTTATTAAATGTTTACTGAAACCGAAAGAAGTTGTAATGTGGTGAAATAGGCGCTCAGAAGCGTTCTTTTTAGGGATAGAAAATCGGTCGAATCGAAAACGCTTAAGGGGTTTAGGTTATACCCACTTGCAAATCTCAGAAATTGCATTTTTTGTTTTTTTTTTAATAAATAAATCAATAAATGAAATACGATTTTTTAAAATTTAATATGCTTCAATAAACGGTGATTAATTTTGAAAAGTTCCCGTGATCCTGTAACAGATCTCCAGGATGAGCTTCAAAGAAGGCTGTCTGGTGGTGAGGAAGATTTTAAATATTTTCTGAAAACCAATTACCCAAAAAAAGTATTATTACAATAGATTATTAGCAGCCCTGCCAGCGCGATTTCCAAGCATTGAAGGCGTCACGGAAGGCATTCACCGGATTAACCTTGAGAGCCGAGGTGCATGCTGCTTGGATCACCTCTGTCGTCTCAAAATGCTTGCTTTTCATCGGCCTTTTCAGGCAAGGAAACAAAGAAAAGTCCGGTGGGCCACATCTGGGCTGTAGAGTGGCTGCGGAAGCGTTGGGATGGCGGCCTTGGTTGGGTAGCTATTCACAAGAGAGGCGGTGTGAGGCGGGGCGTTATCGTGGTTCAACTTTTAACCGGCTGCGATGTCTTGTCCGACCCGATTGACCCATTGTTTGATATTTTGATAAATCTGGGCAATTAAACGAATACTTAGTCGAGTTCAAAACTTTGCGCACAGGTCTCCCAGCACGGTCTTCATCAGCGACTTCTTCCCGGCCCTCCAAAAAGGCCCGGTGTTTCTTGCTAAAGCATCTGGGTAAGCTTGCTTGATCATATCAAACCCTGTATGTACATTCGAAATAAGCAAAAACAAAAAATCGATCATCGATCGATATAACTCCTCAACTCTCATTATTACGAACTTAAATTCTGCGTAGATGTCTTATTTGTTCACTAGATAATTTAAGGCCAATCAAGTTAAAAGACATTTCTTTATCTTTACGACTCACCTTTCATATTGTAAACGCGCTGTTTGAGCCACTTTTGCGACCTAACCTATACACTGTGTTTCTATTGGTGATCGTGGGTTTAAAGTTCTGTCGCTTCAAATTAACCTGATAAGGAAAAAACCTTTCTTATACTCGTTCGACGATAGATCGCCGATAGATCTGTGATGAGATAAGCCTTGAAACACTGAAAGCTTGTTTTATCTGTGGTCGTCGACGCTCGTACGGAAGTGGTTAAGGACCTATATCATCAAATGTGAGGTTATGGCATAACACAGCCAAAAGCAATTATATTTCTTGCCGAATATTGTTCAACTACTGCTCACCGAAAGCTCTACAGTCGTGATCTGCTTTCTTATGACGTAAAAGTAGTTGTCTTTCTCTATAAATCCCCACTTACTCATGGCACTACCACACAGCGTACATATGTATACCGTTAAGTATCACTTCACCTGCTCGGTACACTTGATGAAACTAATGCGTACATATATTTGGACTATACATACATACAGGTACCTAGGCATGTATGAGTGTGCACCTCAATGCCACATCATTTACTTTTAGAACCGACTATCGGGCTTATCAGTGTGCGCTTCAATCTTATCTTAAACTTTGACGACGTGGACTGAGTGTTTGTTTGCCGCCACTCCACTGCTACGCTTCTGCAGGCAGACAAATAAAGCGATACTTAGGTGCACAAATACTTGTAATTATGAAAGCGAGTGTTTATGTGTGCCATAATAAATATAAAATTCACTTTGCAGCTCTGACTCAGCTGGCTTCAGCTTGCGCGCTATCAGTTGATATAGCCTAATTTAATAGATTTTTCCGCGACGGCGACGGCGACAACAACAGGTATGTTTGTCTTCTCACACTTGCCACTCCGTAATGTCAGCCACCCTCGGCAGGCAGGTTGTATGGAGTGGGGCTCAAGCACGTATGGCGCTCGTGTAGTTCGGACTTCCTGCACGGACTGCACTGTCTGCCAGCCTGCCGCGTGGTCTGTCTACTATTTGTTGACCTATTTAAGCCCCCCATTCCAGTGTTGCAATCTTAAACACACAGTCGGTGCGCATTGTTTACACACAGACACACACACAGCCCGACAATAAATTCTACTATTTGCTTTATTGTCATGTCTCAAACTGGACTTGAACGCTGCTTACATTGAAATGCTCGCTATATTTTATTATTATATGTAATTATATGTATGTATGTGTACATATACATATATGATACTCATACTCGCTCAAGTCTAGGTGCATGCTAATAAATGCTTTGTTTCACATGTGGCATTAAGCTCGCCATTGTCAGCTTTGCTTAGACAAAAGTTCGGTTTGTAATGGTGGAACAGCTCCCCGCACACCTACGTCGCGTCCAGCAATAATCAATTGCGTAGTTTTTGGCACACTGTTAATTTTTCCAGCGATTCGCTAATGATTAATATGGTTTAACTTGAATTCTGCTCGAAGGCATAAACATTAAAGCTGCTCTATATATAGTATCTGTGTGTACCTGTATGTGTGTGTAAGTGTATGCCTAAGTAGATTTACAATTTGGTGATTAGATATTCGACGAATTGCAAATATGTATGCACGAGTGTCTTTATCAGGTGCCTTTTCCACCGCACGATTGTTCGCTTGTGCCAGGATGGGGTTAAGTGCTCGTCCACACACACAGGCGTGCATTCAAATTATTCGTATTCCTATTAAACCGTATATGCCAATAGAGACAGGTATTTATATGATATGAAAGGCTTTCTTTATGTCCAAACTTAGCTTTGAGCAATTAGAAACAGTTAATATTGGGTAGTCGAAAAAGTTTTTTCGTATTTCTAATGAAACTTCAACTTATTTTTGTTTTTATATTTCTACTAATAAATAAAGAAAAAATATGTAGCATTTTGGTCGCCCACTATATACGACTACAACGGTTCTACGATCTATTGACAAAATACGAAAAGACTTTTTCGACTAGCCAATATTAAAAACAAACCCGTAAACTAAACTCCTCAGTTTCAGTTTTATTTGAAATTGATAACGTTAACTTCGGCTGCACCGAAACTATAATACCCTTTACAGGTATTTTTCTTATATCATAAAAGGGTATGAAAATAATTTTCTTGATTTTGATCGCTCAGTTTGTATGGCGGCTGTATGCTATAGTTGCTAAATTTGAACAATCCGTTCAATTGAAATTGAAGCGTTGCCTTGGACAATAATCTTTACCGAATTTCGTGAGGTTATGTTGTCAATTAAACAAGCATTCCATATTAGGGCTTGATTGCTTCGCTCTTCTGATACTTTATAAGGTCTCCAACATTTCTTTCTGGGTTTATAATATTTACCCTGATAAGCGTACAAAAATGTGCGTATACATTTTTTTTTAACAGGTTTTATCGTCTATACTGCCATGAGCTTTTATAGCAGCTTTCATAAGACAAATTTTTAAGGTCGCCTTGACGGGTCTTCTGACGTTTTGCATTTTATTAAGTTAATTAACCGTGATTGTTTTCGGATTGCTTATCGAGCTTTAAATTAAAACCGTATTGGAGCCGGGTTAAAAAAACTCCTTGAACATGCTACCTAATTTTACAGTCATTACGTTAAACTCCTGACGGACTACCTATAAAGGTTCTGCAATACAAGTAAACAAACGTGTACAGTCAGCCCTGAGATAGCGTAATGTATTTTGGAGATATGGCGCTGCGCCATAGACCAGAGACTAAGCTTCAGCTCGCCCGATACCGTGTGAGCTTATCATTAAACGAAAATCGTTATCATTGTCGCGTCAGACGATATCTTACCGTTAACAAAACATATTCTCTACTTTTGTGTATGTGTGTGAGTGTGACTATGCTAGCCGACGTTGCGTTCGTTGAGCTCGAAACAATTTCCTAGCCGTGTGGCCGCTTGGTTTGCCTGTTGGTTTGGGGCTGATTGAGTAGCTGAGTGCGCGCGCTGCGCCCTGCTTTGGCTGAGTTTTGTCAAATGCTTATTAATTAATAATAACAAAAAGGCGAAAAAGCGCTCAAGAACGCAACGACAGCTAAAGCGAACGCACGCACTCATACAGCGACGACTTTGGTATGTGTGTGTTTTCACGGTTTTTATCGTCAGGCGGCTATCAGTCAGCCACTCGCGCTCTGGGCCGAGTCTAACCAACCAGTCCGTTTTACTTTGCTCACAGCTCAACACACGCAGTGCGCTGTGCGGTTCGTGCCGACGTAGGGCAGACCGCTTCTATCAGTTATTTAATTAAACTTAAGCTTCGTGCAATATTCCTACAAATCTTATTGTGTACACATTTCCTTGTTGTATCGTTTCATATATATACACGATTGCTGTGCGGCAGCTTCAAAACGTCTCACAAAAAGCGCATGAAGATGGAGAAGACTCCCCGCTACACGCAACGGGAGCGCAACATGGTGCTGGGCTTCGCCGCTCAATACAAGGATGTCATCGAGAATAAGCGCACCGACGCGGAGTCGAATCGGAAGAAGGACGAAGTGTGGCGCCAAATAGCAAAGGAGTTCAATGCGCGCGTCTATCATCAGCGCTCCTCCAAGCAATTACGTCAGCTCTATAAAAACATGAAATTGCTGCTGAAGAAGGATCTCTGTGGCGAAGGCAAAGGCAATCGCACATTCATGGATCTGCTGAATACGCTATCACAACAGGAGTCCGTCGCACAATACATATCCGAACAGATGTCGCCGAACGGCGGCAGCGGCATTGGGAATGGCGGCTACGGCAGTAATCGACAGCACAAATACGACGATGACTACGATGACTCAAAGGTGAGTTGAAAAAGATAGCATACCTATTGGATGCTCGTATGCCCAAGTGTGACGCAGGGGTAGTAATCACAAATCGAGGTGAGGTGCGCAATTGTTGTTGCCGGAGCGGTTAGTAGGCGCTGTTTGTTGGGGTGGGCTTTGGGGTGTGATTGATAACAAGTGTGGTTTACGCGCAGTACAGATTAGAATCGGCAACTGGGCACGAGCGATAAAATGATGAGCGGCAGAAGGAGGATGTCGCCGCAATTTTCATACAAAAATAAAAATTATATTTAGGCACGTAATTAATTCGTTTTCTCGGTTTCTGTTTTCACTACAAATTTCGTACTGATTTTATTTACTCTCTTCTAATCTGCTTCTCTTCTATGATTTGCATTAGAATCCGTTCCCACAACTAGCCTCGCTCGGCTACGATGGCATGGACCCCGATGTAATTGTCATTAAATCGGAGGACATCAGCGATAATGATCAATCACAGGCGCCTGAGGATATGGACGATGACGATGGTGACTGTCTGAGTTCCAAAGATATACCCGAGGTTTGTTTAGAGGAAGAAGATGATGAGATCTTCGCTACTGATTTGCGTCATTCTACGCCTGTACAATCGGCGCATGCGTCACAACGCGCCTCCTTCAACTCAAATGGACCGCATCAGCAGCAAAATTCCTCACAACAACCTGAAGTGACAATACAAAATGTTGGCGGCATACGCGTCGGCAGCATTGGCAGTTTGGCGAATCTCAAGGCTCTGCAGAATGGCGGCAGTAATTCTGCGCTGAATATACCAAACAGCAGTAATAACGGTAATAACAACAGCGGAAATGGTCATGGCGCACATAACGGTGATCGCCATACACCCAGCACGCGCCACCAGGTGAGCGCCGAGCAGCAAGCAGCACAGCAGTTGTTACTCAACGGCCTTGGCTTGAGTGCGGTGCATCCGGCAGAGCCGCCATTACCGCAACTGCAACGCGCCACGCACGCCGCTAATAGCAATAGCAACAACAATCTTATCAATAGTACAAATCAGCTGTTAATGAGCTTGAACGCGAACGCTGGCTTCGCCGGCCTCCAGAAGAGCAGCCACGGCCACGGCCACGGCCACGGTCACAATCATCACCATCACAATGGGCATGGTCATGGCGGCAACGGTGGTGGCGGTTTGCACAATCACAGCAACAGCAGCAGTGGTAGCAGCAGCGGCATCGGTGGCACACACAACGCAAACAATCGCAACAATGACTACCTCATGTCGCTGGCGATAAAGGAGCGCGAAAGGAAGATTGACCTGTTGAATGCGCAGATAGATTATTGGAAGACGTTAACGAAGAAGTTGGACTCAAACGCTGCGCATAATCCGACGCCGGCCTGCATGTGCCACTTTCCCGGCAAAGTGAATGGTCTGCAAACGCCGACAAGTAGCAGCTAGTCCGACACGGACTTGGAGGAGGAAGGGGAAGAAGAGCAAGCGGACGGTGTGTGCGGTATGATTGAAAATGATGCGGCCGCTTTGGTGCTTGGCGCGCAAGCATTGCGGAGAGATGACATTGTGCCTGATAAAGTTGCTGGTGGTGGTGCGCAAGAATGCCGCGCTGCTGGCAACGCAGAGCTGGAGGAGTGTACTGCTGGCAACTCGGTGGCGTCTTCGGCAAGTGGTGCGACATTGAGCGAGGCTTTCAAATTGGCAGCGGAGAACTTCGAAATACTCGAGTTGGACGCCTATGCTGAGGAGATGGAGTTCGACGAGAGCGATGTAGCGTGTTTGCTAGTGAAAATGTATAAATAGATGTATGCGCACAACCGTTATTTTTTTCGTTTAATAGTAAGCAAATAGATTTGTAAGTTTTACCAGTCAAATTTGTTGTGTTCCACATATTTTATGTTACGCGTTTATTCTCTTAATATTTTTAAGTATTTGTTTAGTTTTGTTTTTGTTATGCAGTATTTTTCTTTAGTTCGTAGTGTATGTACTTATTAAATAGTTTATTCTAAATATTCTTTTGCACTTTTTAAATGGTACTGAAATTAGCAAATGTACAAATATGGTTCCTAATCTAGTCCTCATGTCATACAAAAAATTGGAAAACAATAACGGCGTAACCAAATAATAATCTTCTGAAGTTGCCATTTTCATATACCAAATGAAAACTTATTTATTAAATATTTTTTTAATAATTAAATGAAATATATAATAAACTATTTTGTATTCATATTGGAGTAACTAGTATAAGTGAATGTTGTGTTTAAAAGCGAATCAGAAATTTCGGTATTGAAAGTCTGTAAACCAGCCTTATACATATTATACAAGTATGTATCAATTGAATGTAAAAAAATAAAATAAAATTTTCGCATATGTGCCCCTATATGTTTGAACATACTTAATCTTATAGATACATAATTATATAATAGTAAAATGTGTACTTCATATAATAAATGTATGCAAATTTTAAATGTACCGAAGAGCTTTCGAGCAAAATTTCTTTTTTTAATAGCAAATAAATTTCTTAAATAACTATACAAAAATTATAGTTGAATGTAAATTAACTAATTGAAATCTTCAAATTGGACAACACTATTATTTTTTTGTAAAATATGCGATATGTGAATATTCCGAAGCATTTTTTGTTGCAAAAAATGTAAATGGATTTATAAAAATATTGTATATAGATACTTTTGTCATATATGATGGAGAATGTGAATAAAGTTTACTAAAAAAACAAAGATGCTCATATTTTGAACATCTGCATCAATATTACAATTACCAATGAAACAATTTTTGAAGACATTTTACTTTTTTTAAATGACGAAACCAATTAATTTTGCATTGTTTATTGATAAAAATACATATTTAATTATATTAACCATTATTAGTGGTGTCAACATTTTGTATAAGTTTGACATTTTTAGACAGTTTGAAGCACACTGTGGCAAAGTACGACATCGGTTGGTGTATACACTAGATTGTCGATTTTTCAACATTTTAAATATTAATTTCGGTTTATCAATGCAACCATGTGCTCTTATCGCCATTGTATTGACGTTCTTTAAAGAAGAATAAGCATAAAAATTTTGCTTGCGAGTTCTTACATATCCAGAATTTTTCTCACTTTGTTATTGATAAATTTACATAAAATTGTTAAATTTGCTAAATTGTGCTATCCTTTCAGCATTTCATTAAGGTATAAAAGTTTCGTTAATAAGTATAAAATAAGTGTGAGTGCGAAAAGTTAAAATTGCTGCCTCGCATTGGCTTATTGATATTATTGGTTGTTTGGAATAGGTGTAGAAATATCGGTGTTGATGTTGAAGGAGGCGCGGCTGCAACACTGATTGGATCGCAAAGGAACGAAATGCAGTTGTAATGTGAGTGACAATATATACTTTTAATTTAATATATGTGTGCATGTTTATGTGCTTGCATGTAAGTGAAAATTGTTAATGCTCCCACCGTCGGGTGGCTGGGGTGCCTTTTAGGGTATATGCCTAGAGGCAATGCGAAGAAAATTGAAAGTGCTCAATTAAATTCCAAGCAGCGTGCAACATCAAGACGACGCAGTGCAGCTTCGAACCAACCGGGCAGCATAGGCTTAGACTTTGCGACTTGCCTGTTCATAGACTATTCGGCAGTACGCCGCTAAGTTAGCTAGTGTATTCGTCATATTTTGATGTCGGCGTTTCCTACGGTTTTGTTAGCGCCGTCGCAGTCGCAGCCTTTGTCAATGTGTTGTTAAATATTGTCGACGCCACATCGTTGTTTCTGATTGCTAAGGTAGTCTAGTGGTGGTCGTTCGCATTAGTAGACGTCGTTGTCATCGCGTTAATTTGAAAAGATTACAATTGGTTACGTACGAGTGGAAAACAAGTAAAATCGTGAAAAATAGGTTGTGAACGTTTGTCGCAAACGTCGACATATTGACGGTGTAGGGATTCATTTTTATTACTTTGCTTCAAGAAGTTTTTGCAAAGCGAATTCTAATTTAATGAATTTTGTGCCGTGGTAAGTTATGTCGTTAAAGCCAAATACATCACATTCCCGCATACGTGTGCCACACGCTGAGTCAGAGACTTGATAGACATAAAAGTGCCGAAGTAAAATAGTGATTTTTTTGCATACTTTTGCTACTTTGTGATTGATACAGATCTGTGCAATATCCATTCAATGTCGGGGTATTCCATGCAGTCAGCTGCGTCTGCCACCGCCCACAAACCTAATTGAGTTTATGTTTTACCCATATTATTCCGTCTAGACGTACATGCAACTTCAGCAGCGTTTTGTTATAGAAAGTTATATTTATGTATATGTGTTTGTGTGTGAATTAACGAGCGTTCATGCAGCCATTTCATCCCTACTCCTGAGTCATACCACAAGTGTCTGCCTTTTTGAACATTAGGTTGCCGTCGTCGAGCTGGCCAATGCACTTTGCAGAGCCAAGTAACTAAAAACGACCAAAACTTTTATACACAGTGATTTAATGGTAAACAAAGAAAGTAGCACGACGGTAGAAAAGAAAATGAAATAACAAACATTTACTTTATTGCCTTTTTATAATTACCATTGAATTTCATTTACCTATTTACCTACCACCAAAAATTATCAGTATAAATGTACATATAGCAGCATTTATCAATAACTTGGAATTGTTTATTTAATACAATTGGTTAAGTTTGTTTTACTGTTTTCGGTTAACAACAATAATTTATTTATTAGCAAATTTATTGGGTATTCATTCAACAAAGCCAATAATATGTATATACATACATATGCTATATAAAATATTATCTATACATTTTTGACGCTGTAAAACGATGAAGCCCAGTGTTGGCTGTCGGCGTCCAGCCGCCACGCACGCTGCTATTGAAGCTCGGCGACGCTCACTAATATTGTCTGGTGCCTCACCTTCTTTTCCGCTTTTTCACTTCCTTTTTCCTGCGGTGCTGTCTACCGTTGTCTACTGTTTGTTGTCGCTGCTGCTTCTTCATATTTTATTTTTATTTTTCTATTACATTCCATAAGACTTTTGAATAAGAAAACTTCTAGAGTAGCAAGCTTTTTCAATATTTTATGTAATCGCTTTTATATTATGTGCATTGTGTGTGTGAGTTCATTCCTTTAATTTTTTTATTATTCGCATTGTTTTTCGTTTCATTTGTTGTAGATATCGTTGCAAATTTATGCTTAATATTTTTTTTGCAGTTTTAACCTGTCGTATATGTTGTCATCACTGACTCACTCCGCACCGTTCGTTGTGAGTCGCAAATCTTTGCTGCATACAGGCCAAAATATTTATAGTACGTATATTTATCAAATACTAACGTCATCGTTGAATCGCATTTATTCACAAACTATTATTAACCTAACTAATAGTGTGTTTACATTTATTATTTTGTGCTAACGTCATCAACGCGAAACCTCATCATTCGCAAATTGTGTGTGTGCTCAGAACAATCTCTTGAAATTTCAACATACAAATATTCGTATATAATTAGACTCGCAAACGTCATCAACTACATTGCACGCGCCAGAAAGCCATTGAAAAGAAATAGCAAAAAATATCACTGACAAACTAGTCTACTCTACTCTACTCAATATTGTGTGTGTGCACCTTTAGCGGAAGCTATTTAATTAATTTCTTAAAATATTGTAAAAACCCATAAAAAACATACATATTCAGCCAAAAAGCAAATAACAAATATTTACTAAATCCGCTTTGGCCTACAAACTATGGCTGATTTAATACGTCTAGGGAATGTGGATGCTGCCATACATAAGGATAAACTTGGTTCACCGACTGGGGGCTTAGATGATGGTAATTTAGCAGCTTTTGGTATAAACGCACTAATGGCCACAGGAGGTATCGACATGGGTGACTTGGCCCAGGAATTAGATCAGGATGAGTTTGATGGTCCAAATATGTTGAATGGTAAGTGCCGGAATGTTTATGCTTTATTATAAAAAAATCATTATTTTCAAAGAATGTAATCTATAACTTCCATAAATTGACAATATTTTTTAGGTGAACGACCAGCCATAATTGCACCACCGGAGAGTGAATGGTATCATGGGCGTTTGGATCGTTATTCAGCTGAATCGCGACTACGCGGAACTGGCAAATTAGGCAGTTATTTGGGTAAGTCAGATAGTTGATACTAGAAGAAAATAAAATATTAGAGCTACTACAAATTAAATTATTCGTGAAATGTGCTTAATCATAAATAATTTTTTAAAGTGAAAATTTTTCCTGTTTTTTAATTTTTACTTTTTTTTTAATTGAAGTTCGTGAAAGCGATCGCAAGCCGGGTTCATATGTATTAAGCTATTTAGGACGTACTGGCATTAATCATTTTCGGTGAGTAATTCAAATATTTTAGGCTTCTAAACGTTTTCATAGATTTATTTATTTATGTTTCTTTACTTCATTTTATCAGCATTACTGCCGTGTGTGGTGATTTCTATATTGGTGGACGTCAATTCGTGTCGTTGAGCGATCTCATTGGCTATTACACCTCATGCAGTGATTTGTTGAAACGTGAGCGCCTGGTGCTACCAGTGCCACCGCCAGAGCCGGTGAACGATAAGAAGCGTGTTGTGGCACATTTACCCTATACCAAAATGGCTGACACAGATGAGTTAAGCTTTCAAAAGGGTGATATATTTTTTGTGCATAATGATATGGGCGACGGTTGGTTGTGGGTGACAGCTCATCGCACTGGTGAGCAGGGCATGATCTTCCGTGAACTAGTCGAGGATTTGGATCCGGCAATCGACCCAAATACAGTTTTCCCTTGGTTCCATCCGAATTGCACTAAGAATGAAGCAGTTGACATGCTGGTGAAAGGTAAATGGCGATCGCGTATGATCGCGTATTTTCAATTTCCTACAATTGTACAAATATATTTATCTTCTATGTAACTGAACAACAGCCGGCCCAGGCAGTTTTTTGGTGCGACCAAGCGATAATTCGCCTGGCGATTATTCGCTCTTCTTTCATATTAATAATCAAATCCAGCGTTTTCGCATTGAAAAGAAAGGCGTACGTTATCTGATGGGTGGGCGCACTTTCGAGTGCTTGGATGCGGTGATCAATCGCTATCGCAAAGAGCAAATCGTCGAAGGTCACTCGCTCAGTCATCCAGTAAGTTCATTGACGTCACTATTTTTATATAAATTCATATTTATTTACTTGGTTTACTTTCTTTTCTCGCTTCCTGCAAGGTGGTTAATGGTTCACAGCCTGAATTCAATCAACAGTTTGTGGTGGAGAAGGCAGCCGAAAAAATTTATGCCACTCTACGCGAATGTCGCGATCAAATAGGTTTGAAGAAGTTAAACGGCATCAAACATCACGGCCCTTTGTTCAAGAAGTCTGATAAGACAGCCAAATGGAAACAATTGTACTTTGCGCTTATCAGCGAGGGCAGCGAAACACATCTCTGCTTCTATGATAATCCGAAAAAGACTAAACCGAAGGGTCTCATCGATCTATCGTGTGCGTATTTATATCAGTGCCATGAATCGCTATGGGAGCGGCCATATTGTTTTCAAATAGTCGAGCGCGCACTGCCATGCTTGGCTAACAATACGTATCTATGCGCGACACAAGAGACGTACGTAAAATGGATCAATGCGCTAAAAGCGCAATGCAGTTCACAATTCAGTCGGGCGCAAATCAAAGTGCCGTGTTTGCGCGAGTTGCGCTGCCTGAATTTACATGTGCTCGAGGCGCATAAACTGCCATTCAAATTGGTGCCGCATCCGTACTGCAGCATCTCGCTGAATCAAGTGAAGGTGGGTAAGACACGTGTGAAGATCGCGCCCGATCCAGTGTGGGAGGAGGAATTCGTTTTGGAGTGAGTAAATAACAGAGTATGGTAGTGTGAATGTTATCGACCACATTGGATTTTTCTATTTTACAGTGATGTGCCTCCGGATGTAGTCTCGCTAACAATTACGCTAATATCGCGTGGCAAACGCGGCAAAGATTCGGAAGTCGCTGAGCTCACCATCGATTTGGCCAGTCTGAAGAACGGTCAAGAGACGGAGGGCTGGCATCAGCTCACCGGCATGACACCCATGGGCGAGTGGGGTTCACTACGTTTGCGCATGCGCTATTTGGATGACTTGATTATGCCCTGCGAAGAGTACAGCCCATTGCAGGAGTTGCTGCTCAAGCCCGAGTTATGCGTTGTTAAAGCTTTGGCTGAACTTTGTCATAATGATCGTGTGCCGCTCGCTACGGCACTTCTACGTGTATTCCGTCACGAGAAACGCGAGACGGAACTGATACGCGTACTTTGCCAAGCGGAAATCGCACGTGAAAACGAAACAACTACACTGTTTCGCGGCGCTTCACTGGCCACTACACTAATGGATTTGCACATGCGCACTGAGTGCTCGCGTTTCTTGCACGCAGCCGTTTCGGAGACGGTGCAGCGCATACTCGACAGCAAGCAATCGGCTGAACTCAATCCCACCAAGATGGATGTGAACGATGATGCTTGCTCGAATGCCGAGTTTTTGTTGCAGATACTCGATTCGGTGACGCATTCGATATTCACCTCGCCCGAGGCGTGCCCACGCAGTGTGCGCTACATATGTAATTGCCTGCAAAAGGCCGTCGTTGCCAAGTGGCCAACTGAACGTTTGGTACGCACTCGCGTCGTCTCCGGTTTCATATTTCTACGCCTCCTATGCCCGGCACTGCTGAATCCGCGCCAGTTTGGCCTGGTGAGCGAAACGCCACCAACCATGGCCACGCGTTCTTTAATTATGGTAGCCAAATGCTTGCAGAATCTAGCAAATCTAATTGAGTTTGGCGGAAAGGTGAGTTTTGCGGGCTCTTATATGTGAATACTAATTTAATATGCGCGTGCTTTCGTTCAACCATTGCAGGAACAATACATGGAGGTGGTCAATCCGTTTATATTGAAGAATAAGGAACGCATGATTGTCTTTCTCGATCAATTATCACTCGTTACGGATCCAAATCCACCGCCAGGCATGTTCAACGAACAAAACTCCAATCATACTGTGCAGGATGTGCAGGACACAGTGCAGGATACTGGTAAGTAACAGTAAACGATGTAGCCAAGTTAGACATTTTCCAATTCTTCACTCCACCATAACCACCATAACATAACCTTAAGAAGACTAAATAAAAATTATTTCTCCCATTACAGGTCGCGAACTGGCCACACTCCATCACATTTGCGTCTCTTACTTGCCGGAGTTGCAAGGTCTTTCGAACATACTCTCCATTAAGAAGTTGGTCACCGTCACTGACATGCTGACAAAGCACAAGCTTAACTATCGCGAAAAGATTAGCTAAGATGAAAATACCGATGCAATCAACAGCTCCTGGAGGTTAATAGCCAAACAGTAACAACTATAACAACAGCAGTTACCAAAAGTCAGAAGTTACGTATGAATAGTGAGCAGTTGAAGCAAATTAATGAGAACACCAAACAAAATCTATTTATACAATAGCAAGAACAATTGATAACTTAATGAAATGCGCGTGTGAACGCTGCAACACAAGACATAATACATAAGTAGAAGCTAGGAAAAAGCAGTATGCTAGCCGAAACAGTGAGCAAAATGCTGGTCACAAAAACAAAATATTTCATTTATTCACGTTCTACGCTGCTAAGGCATTCGAAGTGTCAACTAACTGTATTTTTTGCATTTCAGCCTGAACATTTGCGTGCTTGCGGCTCACAGTCCACTTGCTTAGCATTTTAAATATGTAACTCAAATTTTATTTTTACTTGAGAAATATCTAGTTCCCGTGCTGCAATGCCGTTGCATTTTTCTATCAAATATTTGTAGAAATAACGAACAGCAAACTATAAACGCCATTTTTAGCTCATTTTTGCTTTGAAAAATTCAAGTTCAGCTTATTTATGTGTTTTTATTTTTTTGGTATTTTTTTATATTTATTTTATTATTATTTTTTAATATTTATTTTATTATTATTTTTTTATTTATTTATTTTTATTTTTTTGTAGTTATTTAATTTTTTTGTTTGTTTTTATATTTTTTGTGCAAAAATCTTTGTTATAACTTCGTCTTGCTGCATTTCGACGCACTTCTTTGCATTGCCGGAGTGCACTTGCTTTGTTCTTTTGCTGAGCCGCTCTCTATTTTACTTTAGCAATACGAAAAATGCTTTTTTTATTCTTTAAATTTGTATCAAGTGAATTGTCGCTTTTAATAAATACACATTTTGTCCTTAGCTTTATAATATACATACATACATACAAACATGGATTTTCCATTTTCGGTAATTTTTATATTTTTTCAATACATTTATTTATTATTATAGTTGCTTATAGCGTTTTCTTTCTGTAAAGCTTTTTTTTAATTAAATACCTTCTATATACTCCTGCTTATAAATATATTCTTACACATATTACACCTACATACATATATATGGAATGTCTTCTTTTGTAATTATATACATACATATATACAATACATTAATATATAAATAATAATCGATAATGCGCCGTGAGGACGGCGTAACGGAAGTGCGTGACATTGCGTAGAAAAAAACATTAAATTTACTATTTAGCTTTAAAGAATCTCAATTATAAAGAATGCAAAAAAAATAATAAATAAATAATGTGTAAAATTAATGAAAGTTACAACTAAATACGCATTTATACCCTAGTCGAACGTATATACATACATACATGCAAACATACATAGATATGTACATGAATGAGTACTACACTTTTCCTTTGTAAAGCATTTAACTATTAACGGGAATTTAAACATAAAATAATGAAATGTATGAACACTTTGTGCAGACACGAGACTGTCAATGAACAATAACCAAATAGAAATAGCGAATATTGGAATTGCAAGTAATTTAAAAAAGTTAAATATTTTATGCAAAAACAAGAATAATTTATTTTAAATGAAAAACTGTGTAATGAAGTTTCCAAAACTTTTTTTTAAATAATTTTTATTTTTTAATATTTTTTATATATATTTTTTTATATATTTTTTTATATTTTTTTATATATTTTTTTATATATTTTTATATTTGTTTTAATAATTTTACTAAATTTTATCTTTACAGTTATCTCTATTAGCAATTCACTTCACTTTTCCATATTTTAACCAGAAAATTATTTAGTAAATTCAATTTTATTTGAGACTTTTTTTTTTGTTATATTTTCACTAATTTTTAAGCAAATTTCTTTGACACCAATGACTCGAAGGAGGGTTTACGCCCAGCTAAACCGCATAAACAATTACTTCGCCAAACCCCCACCTCAAGGTCCCCCACAATTACAAGTAGGTCAATGAAACCATTTCCCTCGGGCTCAGATAGAAAATTACATTAAAAACCAGAAAAAAATCAAGCCAACAAGCTGCTCCTAAACCTTATCCGATTTTGTATTCATATATACACACACACACATACATAAATGAGTAGAAAAAGAATTAGCAAGTCTAATTGCGATAAATAAATTTAAAGCGAAAATGTATTCATAAAAGCCTAAGCAAATGAAAAACTAAATAAACTAATAAATAAGTAATATAAAAGAATAATATGAAACTTGATGAATATGTAATTGTATTTGCAAAATTTATACAACCGTCAAAATAAAAATACGCATTTAGCAAAAAAATTAAATAATCAAGTCTTCTGCTATTTTTTACTGCACACGAAACGATGATTGAGCATTTAATATAGACTAAAAATACACCTATACAGTGCCTACTATACAGTCCACACTCATTGAAAAAGTGGTACAAATGAAAGGTTTTTGGGCTTGAGATAAATAGAAAAACACTTAAAAACGTTTTCCTACCCCATTGCAAGACTCTCACTTAACAGAAATTGCCGTTTTAAGCATTATTTCGTAAAAAACCGGCGATTTGCAACACATTTTTAATTCTCAAAAATTGTGGGTGAATGCAAATGTAAATTTTCTTACACAGGATTGTAGCGCATGCGATTCTGCAAATTTCCACATTTTTAGTTTTTCTCTACGACCTCTGGTTCAAAAGTTATAAGCGTTTTTCTTGCTAGTGTTTTCGGCGGTTGCTTGCTGCATGCTCCTGGTCGCCTGGTAGAAATCCAGGATTTTTGCTGCCAAATTAAATGCAATTTTTCTGCAGCCGGCAGCGACAGCGGCAGAGGAGGCACCCGAAACTTGGCGGTTGGCGTTGCATATGCAAAGGGGCAAAAATGGACCAGCGGAAGAGGACAACTATGGGACAGGAAATAAGGCGAGGACCGGAAACCGGAAACAAAAAATAACGATATCAGATTTCCGGTTTGAAAGTTTTCCGGAAGTGGAGGACCGGAAATGAAAAATATTGTTTCCGGATTCGGGATTTCCGGTTTCCTGCCTCGGGTCCCCAGCTCCCGTTTCCGGTTGCCAACTTTCGGAACGTCGCCGGAAGCGGGTTGCATTAGTTTCCCATTTCCGGTTTCCGCATGCCACTTCCGGTTCTGAACTTCCGTTTCCGGTTTGTCGCTTCCGGTAAACCCTTGGACCGGAAATGTGGTACCGTTAATTTTCAGTTCCGGTTTCCGCCCTATGTCTTCGTCCGGTCCCACGCACATCCTGTTTGTCCGCTTCCGCCATTTCAAATTTGCCCCTTTGCATATGCAATGGCAACCGGCAAGTTTTTGGGTGCCTCCTCTGCCGCTGTCGCTGCCGGCTGCAGAAAAATTGCATTTAATTTGGCAGCAAAAATCCTGGATTTCTACCAGGCGACCAGGAGCATGCAGCAAGCAACCGCCGAAAACACTAGCAAGAAAAACGCTTATAACTTTTGAACCAGAGGTCGTAGAGAAAAACTAAAAATGTGGAAATTTGCAGAATCGCATGCGCTACAATCCTGTGTAAGAAAATTTACATTTGCATTCACCCACAATTTTTGAGAATTAAAAATGTGTTGCAAATCGCCGGTTTTCATGAAATTTCACCACAAAATGCTTGCTTTTCTTAAATTTGTTTAGAGGAATACTTACTGTACGCAATGATGCGTCGATTTCGTGCCGCAATCGTTTAATAAAACAACATTTTTTATTCAAATTTCCATGTTTGCGCTATATTGCATAATTTATTGCGAATATTCTGTTTTAGATTATTTATGAATGTTTTCTTGTATGCTACATACGATCCACATATCAACCTTTGGGTCGGTTTATAATTTTTATGTATTTCTGTGTTTCATTTTTGTTTAATTTATATTTTTGAATTCTTTGTAATAATTTTTAAAGTTTTTTTTTCTTTTTATTTCAATTTCTCTGCCATATTTGTAGGCTCTCTTACTCAGCTAATCTAGAAGCCAATTAAGTTAGCAAAAATCTTTAAATATTTCTTTTTTTTAATTTTACATTTTTGAAGTATTTTTAAATTCTATTAATTTCTTTTAAACAGAAATTCATATTCACCTCCTTTTCTCTTTTCTTTTGATTAAGTTTACTTTCACACTTTTAGGTTTACTTTTATGGAAGTATTATATTTGAATGGGGACCAGCTGCTTCTTCTTGTTTCTAATTATTATGTAATATGTTGCTTTTAATCATACAAAAACGCTCCACTTGGATTTCGTCTTAAAAACTATTATTCCGCTTTCCACTGCACTAACACATGCAAATTACACGAAGTAGCTGACTTTGTTTTTATTTTAGTTCACAAGTACATTTAATTATATTTAATTACAACAATAATAAATACACATTATTTAAGAATATTTTTGTTTTTTAGAGTGGAAAGCGCAAAGCAGAGGGAAAGAGTGTCTGCAGCATATTGTATAATGCGTTAATACATGCACATACATATGTATACTTAGTTGTCTAGGTGCCGTTAGGCTTTCAATTTGCCAGAAATATTTGTAATTACAACTAATAAATTCCTAACTGCGAACGTTGGTTTATGACGGGACGTTTTCACCAGAAATACTAACAAAATTCGCAAACTTATTTCATAATTTTGTAATAAATTAAAAATGTAAAAATATTTCAGCTACACTTAAGATTTACTTTAAATCGCAAATTTCATTTTCTTACTTAATAAAATTATGCAATACATACATGTCTGTATGTCTGTATGTATGCATGTATGCATGTTTATTTGTATCACAGGGGAATATTTCGCTCTCAACTTCCATGCCGAAATAAGTTTTAGGGATTTTCTTGCATTTCTTTCGTTCTTTTTGTTTTTGTTTGTGTAAAAAGAGAAGAATAAGCGCCTAAGCTTGCCAGGCGGAAAATAGCAAATTGAGAGTGGCTTAAAAATATGCTTAGAGGCGAATGTTGTGTGTGTGAGGAGACGGGCGGGGAAATGGCATGCGATGATTTCACAAATTTTAAGCTTTTCTCTATTTTCACGTGTGTGTGTGTGTGGTAAATGAGGGTTAAGGCGCCGAAAGAAGTTTGAATTGAATGCTCATGCGCGAAACTCTCACATTTTTTGATCCAGTTAGCGCATGAAAACTTGACTATAATTAGTAATTTTGTGTAACGCGTGGATTGCGACAGCCGCGGCGGCGGCGGCGGCGGCGCATCGGACCACAGGCGTTTCCAAGATTGCACCATGTCCCAGCTTCTGGTTTTGTTATTGAAAGTGTTGCTTTTTTCGGCGTTTGCCATTTTACTTTTGTTGTTGTTGTTGTTGCAACATATATAAGACTTATTTTTGCGTTTTTGTCGCCAGCGCTTTAGATTTTGTTCTTATTTTTACAATATAATTTACTTTAACACTTAGTTGCTTTAAACGCTTGAGTAATAATAAACTATTTTTGCGGTTTACAGTTAATGCTTGCTTAATTTTTTTTCATTTATTTGCAGACAATAGCGCAGCGCAACAGTTTTTATTATTTTATTTAGTTTTTTTTTGCTTTTTGGGGTACGGCAAAATATTTAAGTTAAATTTTTAGTTTCGATGCCCAACATTAGGCCGCCGGAAGGTAACCAATTGAAGCGTTATTTTGGCCGATTTTTCACATTTTTCCATTTTGTCGTGGCTTAAATTGTACAAATGTAAATATAAGTTCCTTTTGAAAGGTGTAAAATGCTGAAAATACAATTTTGCTCCCCAACTGGCGGTTCTTTGCAGTACAGATATCATTTCTAAATATCTTTGGCACATCAGCATGACTACAATACCAAAAAATTACTTTAACCGTTAATAGGAACCATATAAAAATTGACTTGAGCGCACAGCCACATGCAAAGAAGTGATTAGCGAAAATATTCAAAACTACAAATGTCAAATTGACAGAATGCACATTTCAAAAGGAATACATACATTTACATGCTTCGCAATTTTTCCAACGGTATTTGCCTTAAACACATATGTGTGTACGTATGTATGTTTGTTTAGGGACTTACTTTTCATTTTTCATTCATTCTTTGTGTATGTAACTGCTTTTGAGCGCTGCGTTGCCGCATTTTCTTCGAACTTTTTCACTTAATGTTTCCAAGTGCTGCTTCTTCTTCTTTTATGTTTGTATGTAGTGCTTATTTTGAATTTATTTCATTATAGTAAGTATAACTGCTTCAATTTAATCGTAGTTTATCTGCTTAAAAGTATTGTGTAACTATGTAGTATGTTTGTATGTGTGTGAAAGGCTTGTACCCTTTCCTTTTACGGTTAAATTGTAATTAAAATTATTTAAAAATATAAATTCAGTCACTTTCGTCGCGCTGTTCATGAGCTGAGCTTCTGTCATGGATTAACATTGAGAGTGTTTCTAGGCTGCGACGCACCTGGAAAGAGAGCGAGGCAGATATACGATAATATAAATGCTAAATTACCGTTTATAATCATTTACAATCACGAATATATTAAAAACGTAGAATAAGTGTGCGAAAATCATAAATATTGGGTAGTCGAAAAAGGCTTTTCGTATTTTTATATGATGAAAGTTTTACACGGAAGGAATAATGTAATGTAAATAATGTAATAAAATAAGTTGAAGTTTCATTAGAAATACGAAAAGACTTTTATATAATATAAACCCTGAAAACTAAACTCACTTGATTTGAAAGTCTTATCGAGTTTTTCAACCAGGTTGTCTTCTTGAGGGGGTATTATTGTATACTAATTTGAAAAAAATTTAAATTTCTTTTCATAGTTTAGAAAACAATATCTCCCTAAAGGACTTTTCGAAATCTAAATTATTTCTGAAGTTTTATTGTCGTGGCAACAGGACCTGTTTAGTCTTAACTTAAAATTTTAAAAAAGTTTTTCTCGAAACTACTTTTTTCGGTGCAGTTTCCACAAAATCTCTTATCCTAATCAGCCGATTTACTTGAAATATGGCAAGAATATGCTTTAAAAATCACTCTACACATTAAGCAACAAAAAAATGAAAAATATAAATTTCTAATATTTAAAAAAAATTGACAAAGTTAAAAAATTAGTGAAAAATATACTTTTTTTTAGAGTAGCCACCATTTTATAATTTTTTTTTTTCAGTTTTGCAGCTTCCTGAGATAGCGACGTTCGTACTAATTAAGAATCCATCAATGTTTTATTTTTCAAATGACCACTGGGCTGGAAATCATAGCGAGAAAAAGGTCTTTTTCCCCTCTAATTCAAGGACAAATAACTCAATGGACTTTTTTAAAAATAATTTGGTTAACTCCTCAAATATAAAAAATCAAATGATAAAAAATTGTAAGTAAAATTATCAAATGCTTTGTTTTTTGAGTGAAATACAACTTTTTATTAATAAAAGGCAGCCGTTTTGCTAATTTTTAATTTCTTTATCGACCATAGGTCATTGAAAGGCAATAGCTTCTAATAGAGAATTTTTTTAGGTTTTATACTCAGAGAAGCCCGGAATCACTGTATCAATTGAAGACCGTTTATAATTAGCGGAATCGGAGATGTAACTAGAAAAATATTAAATTTATTTTCAAACATCCTCGATTTATGAATTGGATTTGAATTGCTCCATTGTATTAAAAATGGATTAGCTGTTGATAAAAACTTGAATGTTTTCTCATGTGGTTCACAAGTTTAGGAATTTTCAATCTTAATCTCAGTAGAAATGAAATTTCCCAGTCAAACAAAAATTGTCATACGCTCGGTGAATCCCAATAAAAAAAAATCCCAATTCAATAAAAACCTCAATAATTCAATAAAAAAAACCCAAATAATCAAATTAATTATATAGTTGAGTTGTGATAACAGATAATTACGGAAAATTTACGAAAATTGCCCTTAAAGTGAGCGCATGATTTGCACAATCACCTAAAATCGGTCAAACGCCTCATTAAGAAATATTGGAACCGATAAAACGATTATTATAGTAATCGATTGCATTTGAAAACTAGACATTAGCATTTCCTGAAGAACGTCGCTTAATTAGATTATTTCTCAGAAGCGCTAATAATTAATTAATTTATTATTTTTGTTTTGCTTATCGAAGGCTGATAAGCGCTCCTAAATATGCCGCCAATTACAGGGCAGCCATCTGGCGTGTGAATGATTACGGCCAGGTGGCTTATAAAACGTATAAAACACATAAACATATTGACGGTGGCAACGGAATTGCCAAGCAAAATTCTGCATACAAGCAAACATATGTATGTATTTTATATATTTAATATTTTAATTAAACCGCCGAAAAAGTTTAACAGTTCATGCGTTGTGGAAGAAAAGAATTCAAAGGTCACCCAAACAAGTTGGGAATTTTTAAGGTGCTATAATAATAATAATCGATCCTCTATAATACTTTCATATATAGTGAAATATTTACATTGTCTACAATACTTTTATATTTCTGATATTAAATGCGACTCACCTTGGCAATCTGCTCTAAATTGTGTGTAAGTATATCTTGAGCTTCTTCGGTGCTTTTGGCTTGCAGCTCTTTTTGCCAACGCAAAGCCTCCGCAAATATATCGTCATCGGTGCCGGCGCGCTGCTGGAAAGAAACACAATTTCGACAAAAAAACTTATTAGTTATTACTCATATGCATGCGCTCCTGGCGTCGATCCTACTCACCCAATTGAATTCATTTGGCGAGCGGTATGCACTCGTTTTGGCCTCAATGTCCAGTATTCGATAGAGCAGAAAAACAGAGAATAGCGCCAGCACCATAGTGAGCAGCACACCTAAGTAAACGACATGTAATTCCTTGGGGAATTTCAAGCGCAGCAGCGCCTTCTGTGTCAGCGTCTTGAAGCTCGACACAGCCGCATGCGCTGCTGACTTAGGTGTGCTGCCCATCACTGTGATTGGCAGCGAAGAAGATGTTGACGGTGTGGGCGACGATGAGCCCGACGTATTGGTGCCGGTCACAATTAGCGCAATACCGGCGGTCGGCATGCCGTCACTACTGCTAGCATTTGCAATCGGTGTACCGTCTGCGCCGCTGGCAGTTTTGCCGTGGTTGGAGTTGTAGCGTGCCGAGGGTGGCGCTGATGCGCGCATATTTGTGTTGGAGAAAGCGCCGGCTTGTTTGGCATCTGTTGGAATATCTGCAATGTGTTGCAATTGGTCTAATTATTCATTCTACGTTACGAGTATTCACTTTCACTCACCGGAATGTCGATGGTTTTCATTTGCTGCTGCAGTGCCATCGGCAATGCTCACACTGGAGCCAGCTACATTGCGTTGTATCAGCGTTTGGCCAATTTCATCGATTTCGCCAGCGTTGGCGATGACTGCTGCAACTAGAGCTTGCGGTGGACTCTCATTGCCGCTAATCGAACAACTGCTGTCATCCTCAATTGAGTATTCTTCGGAAATTTCAATGTCTGCGGGTGCTTTTGGAAGATTTTCAATAGGTGCTAATGGCGGGCAAACGCTGCACATTAGACGGAAGGCTGCCTCGCGGCTCATAAAACTACCGAAGACATGCCGCTCATCGGCGGTGGCAACACCCACGGCGTTCGGTATAATTTTCGCCAACTTCTCCTTGGAGATCTTCGTGACGGACGACGTGGGTATGACAACCTGGTTAGAAGAGAACACAAAAAAATAATTGAAATGTATTGTTTTCTAACAATTTAATGCGAGACTCTACGAACGTACCTTGGTAACATAACCAAACACATTTGAATAGAATGCAAAATGCTGATCTGTTATATAAAGATGTCCTTGCAGCAGTATGTCACTAACAAGTGCACAAGAAAAATCTACAAATTCCAAATTTTATAGTAAATATATGCACGTTTTTCCTCCATCCATCCATCTTATACTCACAATTGATGAGCTTCTCATCTTTGGAGACCTGCGTAAAGTGTCGATGGAATTTCTTCACACGCGAACTGGAGACCTCTTTGCGCTTCTTCTCCTTCTCGGCAGGCACCGCTGTTGTAGCGGCGGCAGCAGCTGTTGCTGCCGCTGTCGATTGCTCATGCTTCGCCGTGGTGTTGGTGGCACTCTTACGGGACGTTGGGCTGAGGCTGCGTGTGCTGGCAGTGGAACCGATCGGCGCTATGGTGTTCAAAGACCTGCAATTCAAAGGAGACTATTGAAAAAGTCGGAGAAGGTCGTATGTATGATTATAATATAAACTTAAGAGAAAACCTAAGAAAGCACGAAATAAAGCAAGACATTTATTTCCTTAAATCGCGCTTTTGTAAAAACCTTTGAGCCCTCATGTTGTCCTACGGCAATTCAATGCCTAAGCAACTAAATTCTCTCGCGAACTAATTTATTTAACGCTGAGTGCCAAAATTTCGCAAATATTTAAAAGGAAATTATTAATTGTTTGTTTTGAATAAATTCACGCCAAGCATAAATGAAAGTTTAGAAATGTGTGCGCACTGCATCCCTCAATATTTGCCTCATTTGATATATGTAAATACATTCTTCTGCGCTGCTGAAGACATTTGCAGACTACCGGACAGCAGCTGTTTTGTTTATTTTTTTATTTGCAATTATTTTTTATTATTGTTTTGCTGCATGCCAACCATAAATTCGCGTTGGTGACGTTTGTTGTTTTTCGCTCGTTTTGTCGTTCTTCGCCGAGACGCATGCAATGATTAGAGATTATTCATGACGTCATAGCATGGCATATACCGTTGGGCATGAGCAAAGACAACAATGACACAGAGCGACTATTAATAAAGCCAATTAATTTAATGAACAACACCTTGTTTGCGTAGATTCTATGCGAAAGCAACTATACATATTATAAATTGCTGTTGTTGCTTCCTTCTTTGCCGAGTTTTCGATTATTTTTATAATGTTTTGGCTGGCATTCATGATGTTTATTTATTAAAAATGGGATCGTCTCACATTTTCACATTTTTTTGAAATATTTTTTAAAAAGAGCATTTCTTAATTATTTGGCGTCAACAAATATAGTTTATTTTAAGCGATTTGTTATTTGCGAGATGGTAATCTAATGTTTTAAAGAAATAATTTCGTACAAAAGTTTTCATATTTTCTAGATAGATGATAGTTCTAGATAGTTGAATGTTTAAGGAAACAAGAAAAAAGTTAGTTTCGACTACTTATAATACTTTTCAGAAATAGCACAATATGTTAGGATATTATACCGTTGGCTTTGGCAATAATCCATGCCAAATTTGGTTAAGATAATTTATCAAATAAAAAAGTTTTCAAACAAGGTCCTCATTTTGATCGCTCAGTTTGTCTGGCAACCATATGCTATAGTGGTCTGATACCGGCGACTACGACAAATAAGCAACTTCCTAGAGAGAAATTGACGTGTGCAAAATTTCGGATCGATATCTCAAAAACTAAGGGTTTAGTGCGTGTATGCATATATGCACATGCAATTGTATATCTAAACAATGTGTAGGGCTAATTGAAAATAAATGAATGGTTATAGTTAACAATAAAGCAATCATTGCAAAACAGCACTCTTCATAGATACTTTTGTCCACAAAGAAAACAGCTATATGTACATACATATGTATGTATGTACATATATGAATAAGCATATAAGTGCAGTGAAATAAATTGTATGCAAAACTATGTGACAGTATTAGGCATATGTAGCACTCCCACGCTGACTAGTATTTTGTCTGTAAAATATTAATTAGCCAATATTTAGAGCCGAGCCATAGACAGAGGCACAAATTGGACAGCTTGTATTTAGTTTTCTATAATGTTTTGTCGATTAATTTATATGTATATATTTCTATGCGTAATGGCTGAAGCAGGAAGTACCTTTTTTAATTCCTTGGAAAGCAAGGTATTATTACCGAATGCTACGAGCTTGGGGGGGATTTTTGACGAAGAATATATCGGTATACTCACATGAAAAATATTCACTAAAGAAGGCATTTAATTTTTTCTTCATGCATACTATAAGAATATATAGTTTACAAAGACTATCTTGATCTTGATGTCCCTTGGTAAAATGTAAGTTATGAAGTACTACAACATTGCCCGAATTCTAAGTTTAATATCCATATATGAATTAAAAAATAAAAATATTTTTCCTTACATATCGAATGTGCATATATTTCAAAACATTCTCCAAAAATTTGAAGTTGATCGGGCTCATAGTTTTGAAGATAGGAGCGTGTTTGTAAAAAATGTTGAACTTAGCTCACAAAACTCTAAACACCCTTTTCACGAAACACGGTTTTCTGAGTTGATGATGAAAATTTATTCGAAAGACTGGTTTTGGGCTACTCTAAAGTGTGAAACTTTTCATAAAAAACGACGTTTTTTAGGGAAGCCGCTATTCTGTTAAAAATGTTGACAAGTCCTTCCACCATTACTTGTATTCATCTACTACTGTGATCAAATTGAAAGGTGAATTTTGTCCATTTCATCTCCTTCAAAGAAATCCTCTCCCGCTGCAATACACTTATGCCAACGAATTTTCCAGTCATCTTAGCACTTGAAAAAGTCCTCCGTCATGATGGCTATCAGAGCCTTCTTCGATTATTTTATTATTATTAAATTCTTGGATTTAAAATATTTTTTTTGCTCAACGACAAACACCTTCTTTTTGAAGATCGAATACAGAATCAAGCGAATCCAATCAACATGAATCACCGTTTATGAAAGTAAATTAAATTCTGTAAATTTAAAAAAAAATCGCAAAAAAACGTTTTTTCTGACTTGCAAGTAGATACGTATAGCACTTGGATAAAGCGCTAGTTCAAAGCATTCAACTCTACACACATTTAACTCTATATTGTGTGAGAGAATAACTGTTCTACTTATTTCGTCATTTAATTGCACCTTTACGAGTAATATTGATTAACCATTAAGCGGCACTAGCTGTCTAAAATGGCTTATACAGTGAAAATAATATTAATGTAGGTTCTGCGAAGAGAAAATAATGAATTTTCCTTTGATATATAATACATAGATAAGTACTGACGCAGCAGAATTTCGAAAACTAAGCATGATATTTATATTTGAATTTATGCTATGACAATAACAATGAAAGGATAGCATGTGTTTGCGAAATATTTGTGCATTTATTAAATGTTGTCAGTGGCTTAGCTAGGGGGGTGCGAAGGGGGCCGTCGCCCCGGGCGCAACGTCTTGGGGGCGGCAAAATGGTATTTAAAAACTCCAATTCGGGCAAAAATTCGAATTGTGTCAAAAGTGTACTAGATATAGGGCGAAAATGGGTTTTTTCTGTGGCTTTTAATAAGATGTCTTGTAAATTGACTATCAATTTGCACAAAAACCGTATTGTGAGAATTTTGGAACTTCAGAATTTGCGAAGGTATTTTGTAAAAATTTACTTTTGTTCGAACCACCTTATGAAACTTGTAGGTAGGTAGATAAGGGGGGCGGCAGAAAATCCTTGGCCCCGGGCGCCCGAAGTTGTAGCTACGCCACTGAATGTTGTTTTGTTTTATGACTTTATCTTTTATTTTTGGCATTTTAAATCAATTCTATACGACATTTGTATTCGTCCTTTGTAGCTGCTTTAACCGTTTGTAGAGAAAATAAAATATTAGTTTATTATTTTAGAAAACAATCAATGAATGTGAAATCCATTTTGGTCTACATTCTAGTAGCTACCTATAAATTTTGCTGCTGAACAGGTAACACAAATTATTTGACTATTTCGTCAGCTAATGACACTTGTTAAACATTTTATAAATTAGAACCACGATAACATTTTGATTATCTTTACTATTTTCAATTTGAAGAAGTGTATTACTAATAAATAACAAGCGCTGCTTTTGCGTACTTTTTAACTCATCAAATTCATAAATTTTTATATTTATTATTTATAGCCCATACTTGACGAGCGGTAGTAAATACAAGACGGATGTGCGCGCTTATAATAATCGACTACTTAGTATACTCAAACAAATTTCGATATTCCGAATCAAGCTCATCAGCTAGTATTCATACAATAGGCTCAACGAAACTACAATCACCAATATTATTATTATATCGTGAAGGAGCTGAATGCCGCGTAAAAAAATTACGAGAAAATGTTATTCCACTCAGCGCATACATTGCCCAAGCTTTCTTTTCAAATGCTACTCTACTTCGCATCATTTAGAATTATGTTTGTTATTTAAAAAAAGCGTGCTAACTCACTCTCTTGAGGTGGCGCAATGGAATTCCACGACGTACGCCTCATTATGCTTCCAAGGCAACTCGAGCTTGGATCTATGCTTGGAGCGCCTCTCAAATTCAACCGTTGGCGTCGGCGTTCGTTCGCCGTCGCCCTCCAAATCGGATATGTAATTATCGTATATATAATTTTCGAACGATTTTAAATCATTTTCACTTCGCGGCTGAAAAACACTCTTCGCGCTATAAATTAGACTGCTTAGCGTGTCGTTGGTCTTTGTCATTGCTATGAATTAAAATTCTTAAAGTGAACGAGAAACGCATAAATCACAAAAACATAAAACTCTTTTAACTTATACGCTTTTTGCTTTTCTTTTTCGGCTTAGTAAAGCGTGCACTTTTTGCATTTGTTTAACCGCGCGCGACAGACAAGTCACCACAATGGTGTATTTCGAGCCGCTGTCAAGTTTAAGGCATCTGGGATTCACAAACATATATTTATGCACAATTATGTATATGTATATTGACGCGAGATTTATATATTTTTCCGTGTCAAAATATTTTCGTTGCGCGCAACCGATTTGCAACTTTATCGCTCTCGCGCACTTAGCATACTAACCCGCGGCGGTGGTGAATTTTTCAAATGAATAAAGCAAAGTAATATTGACCAGCATTTTCTATGCATATGTTTGTATATATGTATGTAAAATACCATAAAGTTCTGACTGTTTGTAGTTGGCTAACGGGCAAGTGGTGGGAATTAACTAGCTTAAGCTATTCGGACTAACAGTTGGGGGAATAGAAGTCTATACGCTATTTGTTTTGCTTGCTGTTATCAGCGGCTAACTTATCAGTTTGATATGCGCAATGACGGTAGACGAGTTGTAGCCGACCGATTGAAAAAAACCGGGTATTTGTAGAGTGCATATACATATGTACATAATGTATATGTATGAAAATACAATAGAGCGGGTCGAAATTTTTGTGTGAAATCGCATATGCGGGAAATGTTTGACAGATCATTCTGAACAACTTTGCTTAAGGGGTTAGGGGTAGTCAGAATTTTCAAAAAATTTATTTTTTTTTTGCATTTTCGTTAAGTGTAATATCTTAAAAATATTCTCTTTTCGATAATTAGTTTTTGAGTTATTCGACAAATAACAAAGAGAGTTCGGGTACTTTAAAGAGCTAGTGTGAAACTTTAAACGCGTTTTTCTCAAAACTATGTTTTTTGAACTGGTGACAACTGCAACTCGAAAACCGCTCAGTAGATTTTAATGAAATTTATACAGCTTTTAGAATACATATAAACTCGGGCCTGATCGAAGGATTTTTTTTCAAAAATTTCGATTTTTTAAGACCAATTAACTGTTGATTTTTTCCCAAAAATTTAGAAAAAAATTTCCTGAGGCCGCCATTTTGTTAAGTTTTGAAAAAAAAAAAATCCTTCGATCAGGCCCGAGCCCGAGCAAAAAAAAAATACTGAAAATTCTAATTTTTTCGTGCCTCTGACTGCCCCTAACCCTTTAAGAGACTATGGGTTTAAAAGTGGTTTCGAGCCGACGATTGTGAGAGCGACGTTTATCTTTCGGGGATTATAAAAATTTTGATTTTATTTTTTTTAAATGACGGTAATGCCTTTGGAAAACATAACTCAAAAATAGACGAAAAACCATTGCTACTGATTTAATTCATATTTGTATAAAATTTCTGAGTAATCGGTTGTATGGAAGATATATGTATGTATGTTGTAGTTGTCCGATTTTCTTTCTTGTCACTGTAACTGTTAAGTATATATTAAAGAACAGTTCTACAAAATTACCATAATATTACTAAAGGCAGGCTACAGGAAAATAAAATAACCGATTAATCGGTTATATGGGAGATATGTGCTATATTTGTCCAATCTGACCGTTTCTGACAAACGATTAATATATTACAAAATGCATATACATATGTATGTATTAAATTTCTTAGCTCAAAAACTGTCTTTGAAATTTTTATAATCCCAAAAAGATAAACTTTGCCTTAAAAATCGCTGGTTCAAAACCGGTTTTGAACCTCTTGGGCGAAGCTTTTTCGTAGATTATTTGCCGTTTATGCAATTTTTCCGTTAATTTTGGCCCTCTGTATATCAACTCGCTCTTATATATGTACATACATACATATGTATATATTTTTTCTTTTGATTTATTGTAACGGATTTTTAAGTAAATGAGATGATAAAGTTGAACTAATAATATAATTAATAAAAGTATAAAAAACGCTTAAACGAAATAACTCATTGTGCATATAAATTGAAATAACAATAACAAAAAAAGTAATTTAAATAATTAGTAAAAATTTAAAAAAGTGAAATATTCAAATTAAAAATATAAATACATATATTTATTGCACGGAATCACTAAACAATTTGTATGCGCACCTGCTGAACAGCCAATATGTGTTTTTGCGGCGCATAATTTCATGAATTTTTCACTCTTATTTCTACCAATTTTGATGTCTAAATACTTGTCGCTGTTTGATTAAGCCGCTCTGTGGCTTTTCTACATTCTGCGTACCACTTTTGTCAATAAATGAATTTCAACTAAAGGTTCTGCCTCTTCTTGGCCAGAACTGAATTTTGGATTTATGTTAACAGTACTTATCAGTATTTGCAAACTAGTAACGGGGTTTCTCATATTATTTACTGTATGAGTGCCGACAACATGGCTAATAAACAAAAACAACAAAATAATTGACGGCGCGTCAATAGACAAGTGGACAGGTGGCCTGTGAAAATGTGTACCCTCCTATATAGGAAATGCGTGTAAATGTTTGAGCAGCAATGGCAGTGAACATGTGGCAACGATTTATCAGGTTCCTACGTCAAATCAGCACAGGTGCGAGATAGCGGTAAATATTTATCAAAAAATATCGTACAGATACTTAGAATGCATTGCTGGCCAACCCATTGAAAAACAAAAAATATAAAAGAGCTCTTGATTGAAAATTACTCCAACAATTAAGTAACAAGTTTCGCAACAAGAAGTTAGTTTTAAAGTTATTCGATGGCTCCACTTGAAACAAGCTACTATTCCCATGTGAAGCATACAAGTTTTTTTAAACCATATGACAAAGCAAAACCCAAAATGCACGAGGGTTCCGGGAAAGTCGCTCGTGATTCAGTATATCACGCTGTTGTGAATTGCTGCACAGTCATGAGTTTCCTATCATTGCCAATAAAATCGGTAATAAAATTTAAAAAACGATTACAAAGTGCCCTAAACAAGGCGCAGGCATTGTGATTTGGTATTTATTATATTTTCGATTTGAAACTTACCGAACTAGAGGAAAGCAAAACCAAAAGACTAGAGTATATACCGTTTCACAAACTAAACAAATGTGACTGGATAATCCTGGATTGTAATTTTAGGGAAATCGAAGAAAATTTTGAGTGACTCGTTGACGCACTGAGGCAGCAAATCAACTTTGTTAACCCGGGGAGTTTTCTATATAGATCGCATTAATCATATGCGATGAGTAATTGTCAACCGACGCGGTGGGCGTTTTCATGTATCTCTAACGGTGTTTTATTTTCTTTTTATTAATAGCAACAAATTTCACAAATCTTATCGCCACACGAACACCTGTTTTTCGTAGGAAACGCTGCGGCGCTATCAAGCCCTTCTATAGCTTAATGCATAACTGTATTTTTGTGTCAAAAAATTATTTGTTTGTCTATATTTATCAGTTCAAAGGCACACAAGTATGAGATAATAGCTTTTTGTTTACCAATTTTTATTTTATCGGTTTGCACATAGTACGAACAGGTGTGCAAATAGTGATTTTTGATAATGTTGCTAATTTAAGCCATTTGCTGACACGTCACGGACATTCCAACACTTTAAGGTTAGATAATAATATATACATATACATATACATATATGGGAACGTAGGGGGAAATATTCGGTAGCCGAAAAAGTATTTTCGTATTTCTTATCAAACTTCATCTTATTTTTTGTTATATTTATACTAATAAATAAATAAACAAAAATGTAGCATTTTGGTCGACCACTTTTTGCCATCTTTCTGATAGAGACTTTATTCCATCAGTTGTTGACAGTAAAATGTAGAATCAATCGTTCGACCAGGCTGGAGCAGCTAATAGTGGATGATTCCTTTCCAATCCCACTAAACACTCAGCACAACTTTTCGAGGCGCCAATCCTGGCTTTGCGACCATTTATTGAGCATGATCTTTTTCGCACATTATTTTCGTATTTGATCCACTTTTCTTCTCCAGTTACCATTCGCTTCAAAAATGGTTCGATTTCATTTCGTTTCAGCAAAGAATCGCAAATGTTAATTCGGTCAATTAAATTTTTCACAGACAATTCATGTGGTATTCTCATCGAAATTTCCAGAACGGAAGCGTTTGTGCTACGCGAACTGATACAGCATCGTCTCCGTAAACTTAACGAATTTCATTGGTGCCTTGCGTGGCATTCTTCCCTTTTTTATACAAAACTTTCAAAATATAGCGAATTTCTTCATTATTTTCACTCATTTTTGAGCAGATGTAACTTTTTTTGAACTTCTCCAAATTTAATGTTTTTTTTGGCTAAATGAAGCTTAAAATCTCACCTTTACAACACTGTATGGTATGACACAATATGATTGGTAGCACTGGAGATATGCGAATGGAACGACATCTATCGACAAAATACGAAAAGACTTTTCCGACTACCCAATATTAACTAAAATTTATCATAAAAGCTTTACTTTTATTTTTTAAAAACGTGTAAGAAAAGGTAAATTTTGTTTCTCTTGTTACATATTTATGAAAGAGACATTTCTCTAACATTTTGGATTATTTGTGCTATCAAGTCGCTTACAATGTTCATCGATGTTTATCGATAACAGCTAATTTCTATTGGAAATTTTCACCAATTTTAAAAGTTTTAAAGAAATAAGATAAACTAACTCAAAATAATAAATATAATAATATTAACGGCGCAATAACTCTAATTTATGCCTGCCTCAGCAATATAATTATTTAAGCCTTTATCTGATTAACTTCTAATCAACGCCTTGGCGCCATAAAAAACTTACATTCATACATACATGTACAAAAATATGTATTTACACATACTTAAAGTGACTTTTCGTGACATTCTAAATACGAAACCCCACGCCGCCCCAACGAATAGCTGTAACCAACTACAAGCTTTAACTAGGTCTCGTTGGCGCGGCTACACGTCTAGCTTTCTCCTATCTCGAGCTGCTGATATACTAATGTCGTTTAACTCTCAGTGTGCCATTAAACACTCGCTCGGCTATCTTAAATGGGTATCTAAGTATTTTACTGGTTGAATTACTTTTACTTATGTCGTTTGTTCTTAGTCGGTATTTTCTGCTGTAGGCGTTTCATTGCTTCTGAAGCGTGCGTCTTTTGCGATAAAGAGAATATGCACAGTCAGCTATTGTTGGAATTGTTGGTTTAAAATTTGTTGATTAATTAATATGTTTTGTAGACCTTGTAAATTTAAATATACACGAAGTATCTAAAAATTGAAAACCTAATGGAGTTTTTTCTAACTTTACTCTGGCGAAGTATAGTTCCTATTATTTTGATTGATGGAAATAATAAGAGAAGAATAAAAAAATTAAAAAAAAAATCGTTCGCTTTGTTCAGATTCACAACTTTCTCTCCAATAATTGTGTTTATGTATGTATGACTATATATAATAGTAAGGCTTTATATTTACATTCCATTTGCTTTCTAACAATACACAAATCGCTTTCAAGATTGTAGAAAATTAAAAAAATAACTAAATAATACGCTATTGACCTAAATGTATGTATGTATAACCCCAATTGCTTTTAATGCTGGTATGACAGCATTGATTTGCAGTTTTTTGCTCTCAATTTCCCTTTCACAAGTATTCTTTTTTATCAAAATATCTTCAATCGGCTTCATTTTACTACTGAAGAAAGCATTGCAAATTGCAAACAAGACAACAGAAAAGCGATCGTACAGGGTTTGTCCGGAAAGTAATAGAACTGATTTTCTTTCGTCGCGACTGTATTACAGAGCGTGCGCGCAGCGACTGCGTTCCTAGCTAACGAACGAGCGGCTGGCTGGTCAGTTGTCTCCGAGCACCTGGAGTGTCAGGACAAATATTTTCGCGCGACGTATTTCTGTGAGTGGTGCAAGCCGAAAGAAAGGGAAGAATGAGCAAATCCTAAGTGAAAACGATGCTCATTGTCTTTTTTGACATCAAAGGCATTGTCCGCCATGAATTTGTTCCTCCTGAACAAACCGTCAACCCCAAGTTTTGGGTCCGACAAGACATCGCAGCCAATTTGAAGTTGCAGCTACGATTGGCTCAATAATTTTTTTTAAATCGACTCAGTCCTACTACTTTCAGGACAAACCCTGTATGGAGAACTTTTTTTTATTTTACAAGATATTTTCACTAAATTCGGCATAGCTTATTATGTAAGGCAACGCTATAATCCCGGAACAAATTATTCAGATAGGAACACAATTTAACTAACTAACTAAGAAACTAACCGCTCAAATGGAAGAAGAACATAGCATTTTGGCATTCCCTCTTAATGATATTGGTAATTATATTATCTGTGTATCTACAACTGACTCACCTGACGTCGACACGATAATTGTTCAGATTCTGCGTTGAACTGTCCGACGTTGTCGAATAGGCTGTGTTGTAATTATCGCTTTGATTGGAGCTCTGCCGTTTATGTTGTTGTTGCTTTTGCTTCTGCGTCAGCTGTGTTCTGCTTGAGCTGCTCGAATTGCTGCTGTTCGGCGAGGTTTCTTTGTCCTGCAAGTTTAATATTGTGACACTCTGCGTTTCAGCGTGCCTTTGCAATGGTGCCATGGAAGTAGAATCGTTGGGAGTTGTAGCAAACGTACTGACGCTGCAAGTACAAAAGAAGTAAAGAAACATTAAAAGAAATTGCAAATGAAATTAAAGGATATAGAATAATAGACGAGAGAGATTATACTAAGTGCAACACAAACAGAAAATGATTGCAAGTGCTGTGTGTATTATGGAGCAGAGAGTGGACTATAGTGAGTTACGCAGCTGAAAGCCACAGAAATAGCCGTTGAAAGCGCTTCTTTTATTATTTTATTGTTCAATATATTTGCTATAACAATGATAGTGTTTCACAATAACTTTCAGGGGAATAAATACACATTGTATTGTATATTTGCTTGCGTATTTATAACGGTTTATTATTATCATTATGAGCGATTGGCATTATCATATCAATTGTCCATTGAACCATAGAACTGATAATTGATTGTATTAAGCGTAAATTGCTGTTTGAATTACATACCCTAGCTGTACTAATATGTCTACATTATACATAATGTATGGTAATATAAAATATATATGAATGTATGTAACATTTATATTATAGACCTTTTATTACTTTTTATACCTTGAAGAGTGTATATTAAGTTGGCTACGAAGTTTGTGACACCCAGAAGGATATGTCGGAAACCTTATAAAGTACAGATATTGGGTAGTCGAAAAAGTCTTTTCGTATTATGTCAATAAATGTCGTTGCAGTCGGTTATCTCCAGTGCTACCAATCACACTGTGTCATACCATACAGTGTTGGAAAGGTGAGATTTTAGGTTTCATTTAACCAAAAAAAAATAAATTCGGGAAAAAAGTTACAGCTGTTCAAAAACGAGTGAAAATGATGAAGAAATTCGCTATATTTTGAAATTTTTGTATAAAAATGTGAAGCATGTCACGCAAGCCATCAATGAAATTTGTGAAGTTTACGGAGACGATGCTATAACAGTTCGTTTCGTTTTCGTTCTGGAAATTTCGAAATTTCGATTTACACCGATGAAAGTTTTACGCTGCTGGAATAATGTCTCTAGCAGAAAAATGGCAAAAAGTGGTCGACCAAAATGGTACATGTTTGTTTATTTATTTATTATTACAAAAAAAAATAAGTTGAAGTTTTATTAGAAATGCGAAAATACTTTTTCGACTCCCCAATATGTATCTATGTATGTAAGATCGGAGCACTATTGCTTACAGCTGTCAAGCAAGCTAGAGAACTTTTCATACCCTTTTATGTTATAAGAAATGCTTTGAAGGGTATTATAGCTTCGATTATATCAAAGTTAATGTTTGTTCTTGTTTTTTCTCGCGTTTCATAAATATGGACATATGAATATTTGCTTGACTGCTGTTTTGTTTTTGTTGCAAATTATTCTTATTTAGTATTAAATTACATATTTTTAATCTCACTGTTTGGTCAAGATTGCACATTTATTCATAAATATGAGACAGACTTTCATTCATTAAAATGTAAACATAAAAAACGCCCACTTAGTATCTTTACTCGCATGTGTTATATATTGTAAATGTGTATACATAAGTAAGTGTTAATTATTTTATTTACTAACATATCACTTATACCAATGTATTCGTATATACATATACCATATGTACATTAGGGTGTGTGGGTTATTTCCCACATTGATTTTTTTTGCAGACACCCCCCGAAATTTCCTCCTATTTTCCTCATGTGGAATTGTTTAATAGTTTGCATTAAACAAGTAAACATAGAGCTTCAACACAACGGTATTCTAATACAAAATTTTCCGCTTTAGAATTGATTGATTTTTTCATAAAGCCATTCGTATACATACATAGTTATATGCAATTAAAGTTATATATCAAGTGCACTGAGCAAAAAAATTACAATTAATTTTCTTTAATTTGTTTTAATCAATCTATTTTTCTAAGTTTTAATATTATAAATTAAAAATTAATTTTTTTAATAAAAAAATATACATACATACATATAATATATTTAACGATAATTTATTTTATTTTTCTAAGTTGTAAAATTATAAACTTATATCATTTTGTAGTATGTCCCAGCTTTAAGATTTCTAAATATGTAAAACGACCCAACCTAATGCCCAAATCAACACATGTCCAATAATTCTGATTATCTGCTGTTTGAATTTGAAGTAACAGTTTAATTTATTTGCGCTAGAAGGAGTGGTTGAAAATAATATGCCTTGACGTCAATCTACCTATGTTATGTGGGGAACATATGTATGTACATATGTATGTAAGTAAGTGAAGAACATAAACATAAATATGCTCATACCATCATTAGGTATGTCAAGGATATAAACATATGCAGAAGTTTTATTTACAAAATTTACATAAAACATCGTTTTGTTAATGTGTTCATTAATGGTTGCCTACTTTTAGGCTTCATGGCGCTAGGTAAATATTTTGGCGACTTTTTGATAACTCTGTGACGAGGTTGATAAACCTTATCTGGCCTTTGGCTAACTATCATTAACAAATAAAAGTACATTTGGGTATTCTAGCTGCACAAGTGCTCGCAGAGCTGAGTTGTAGAAGCGAAACAATTAATTAAGCATACTTTCAGGCGTAAACAAGTTGAGTTTTGAATTTTATAATTATAAATTTAAATTTGTTAAAGCAGAAATTATGTAAATTTAAGATGAAGTCTAATATTTGTTATTAATGTAAATTTTACGTAAATTTTTTAAAGTAAAAAAAGAGAGAGAGTGTAAGGGGCGAATATAAAGTATCCATCATAATTTTAGAAATATTTAAACTATCGTAAACCCATAAGAAGTCGTAAGCTGTGACGTCAATTAAAAATATAATCATAATAAAGAGCCGGGGGGTTGAGCTGAAATGTTTATAGCATTCTAAAAAATAATAATACGAAGAAACAAAATAAAATGATAGGAGCATATTAAAAATAGCAGCGAATTACTTATTTGCTTGTGTGTACACAAGCGTAAGCAACAACTTGCAATGTTTACACGCTTTTTGAAGGCAGCAAAACAACATTGTAGCGCCTTTTTATGGCATAAGAGTTTGTGGTCAAGTTGTTGTACATGCATGGTTTGAGAGGCAATGGAATGGAGCATTTATTTGCGGTTTAAATTAACAGTATCTTATTTAACTGCCGAAAGGGGTGTGTAATCAATTTGAAACAGTATTTAGCGCCAGAAATTATTTAAAATCTTTTACGCAGCGCTTTATTAGCTTAACGCGCAAAATAAATACTAATAAAAAATGTCGCATATTTTCAAAGCAATAACAACTAACCAAATAAACACTAAAAGCTGGTTTGTAAAAATTTGTTAAAGTAATAGGTACAGCTATAAGGTGGTATATAAAGTAAACTTAAAAATTTTATTTGTGTAATTAGTTAATGTAATTAGTTTGTGACAATTTTCATTTTACATTTAGCACTTCTGTAGAAAAAGGTGCTGGCAAGTAATGATTTTGTTGCCCCAACTCTCGCGTACAAAGTGCTGATATGAAAACAATTTAGTTATATGTGAGTGCGCACAATTAAAAGTAATTACTCTTTATACCACGCCAGCGGTAGTAAAGTTAACAACTTGCTTTCGCTAACAAGCCAAGTTTTTTCTTGTAAAAGCAACAGGCACGACAAAATAAAGTAGCGAATATCTGCTGATATGACTGCTATTAATTTAAAATACATAAAGGTGCAAGCATACTTGTATACATGCTTACGGCAGACAAACATATGTATGTACCATAGATCATATAATAAAAAGCTGAATTAAAAAAAAAAAGTTTGCTTACATTTCGATAGCTGAGTTGTGATATTTCAGACAGGCGAAAGGCATAGCAAGGAGCGTAGAAGGCAAAGTGGTTCAATGCAGAACTTTGACAGAGCGCGTGAATGAGGAAAAACTCGTCCACAATTTAAATACTAGTACCATTATAATAGTGTCTATTTTTCATATTTTGCGGATACATAATTTAATTACGTCTGTCCATTCGTGCAGGTGATGACTTAGGGAGTGGCATTTATGGCTAAAAAAATTGTTGAAAAGTGGGTCTGGCCCCCAGATATAAGAGATACGATTTTAAAACATCCGGTTGGCTTTATACATTACAGGGTTTGTCCGGAAAGTAATAATAATAGATCGATTTAAAATAAAATTACTGAACCAATCGTTACAATTCTTTAAAAACTTTTTAAAATAGGCTCCTTCTGCGTCGCTACAGCGTCACTGAAGGCATTCTCAAGGCATGCTGCTTGGATCCTCTCTGTCGTCTCAAAATACTTGCCTTTCATTCGCCTTTTCAAGTAAGGAAACAAAAAAGCTGTAGGGCGGTTGCGGAAGTGTTGGGATGCCGGCCTTGATTAGCAAGCTGCTCACAGGAAAGGTGGTGTAAGTTGCAACCATCTTCGCGCACATTTGCGCTTGTTCAAGTGCTCCTTCACAATGTCATAAACCACAGATTTTGATAAATTTAACATCTAAGCAATTAAACGAATACTTAGTCGACGGTCTGAGTTCAAAACTTTGCGCACACGAGTCACATTGTCTGTATTTATTGAAGTCGCAGGTCTACCCGCACGGTCTTCCTCAGCGACCTCTTCCCGGCCCTCCAAGAAAAGCCTGGTGCCATCGTTGGCACCACTTCTTGCTAAAGCAACATCTGGGCAAGCCTGCTTGATCATATCAAACGTTTCTATCGCAGATTTACCGGTTTTCACACAGAATTTAATCGCGTACCTCTGCTCTAACGAACGCTGCATTTTCGGCGTGCACCAATCACAGAAAAACATCGCGCGCAAATGTTTGTCCTGACTCTCCAGGCACTCGGAGACAACTCACCAGCCGCTCGTTCGTTAGCTAGGAACGCACTCTACCGAATACGGTAGGTGCGCGAACGTTCCGAAGTACAGCGGCGGAAGAAAATCAGTTCTATTACTGGACGACGGAAAATAAAATATATATATAGGGAAGGTTTACTTCTGAAGGTATGTATTTCCTAGCTTTGAATCCGAACTCAGCCCTTCCTTACTTGTTCAACATTTCTTTATCATTAGTTCTGCTTTTCCTTGCATGAAGACACATATTATCTGAAGAAATTGTTTGTACTATCGCTAACCACAAAAACCGATCTTTAGTAAAAGGTTTTAAGAAATATATATGTAGATATTGTTTGGATGTGCAGTTACGTCCTTCAGTATTTTTAACTTGCGGAATGTTCCGAATTTCGATTTAAAACAATTTTATATTTACTCAGAATCCATAAAGTGATTTATAATGCATATTTATATATATTTATGAATGTATGTTGTATATAAACACATTTATATACTAAAAGCTGTTATTGTTTTCTCATGCGCTTTGTTTATTGTATTTCTCTTTTTAGCAACAAAAACGCTACAATGGTTATTGAACTGGAACCAGCGCAGCATTGACCCAATATAAAGACACGCCGTTTACCGGTAGGAAATCTTAATTACATCATATTTAAAGCTCATTTAATTATAAACTCTTCCACATCATGGACATTCAACTGCACACAACAGCTAAGCAAAGTAAATACAGTTATTTCTAAAGTAACCGATACTGATTTTAGTCTGCTGCGCCACAGGGTCTTCATTCTACCTTTAATAGCATATACCAACAATATGTACATACATATATTATATATGTATAGTCAAATCAATAATATTTTCTTGCCACTGCACCCCATTTCCTTAATTACAGTTCAAAAGCTTTCGTAAAGCACAAAAAACTAGAGCAAATATTAAGTTAAATGTAATATTTGCTTATTGGCAAGCCAATAGTTAATTGCATTAGCTAATGAAAGGTTGCATATATACTAAATAAATAACTTTTTTCACTTTGCTTTTTCAGTTAGAAAACGTTAATTGAAATATTTAGATCAGAGAGCCTTCCAAGTAATTACATCGATATAACTAAATCTATTTATGAAGCAAAACAAACAAAAAAACATTGACTTCGGCTGCTTCGAAGTTAAAATACCCTTGGCAGGTGCATTTCTTATAGCTTAGAGGGATATAAAAAGAACTTTATCTTGAATTTGTTCGGGCAGTTGCATTATTCGGAGATTCTAAACTTGTCTGAGCCAATAATCTTTGCCAAATTTCGTGAAGATTTATTATACAATAAAAGAGTTTTTCACACAAGTACTAGAAGAAGATCGAATAGTATGTATGGCAACTACATATATATATGCTAGAGTGGTCAGCAAATGAACAGCTTCTTGTATAGAAAATATTGTCCGCAAAATTTCAGATCGGAATCTCAAAAGCTGAGGCACTAGTTGCTGTATCTACAGAGGGAGAGTTAGACCTACGTGACTAAATCGACTCAGCTCGTCACGTTGATCATTAATATATGTATATGTACTTTAAAGGACCTAATGTACCCTGTTTAGGGTATAAATAAAGTTCAGCGTATTAACGGCATCGGCAAACTTATTTTTTTTTTCATTTTACAGTTGCTTTTCACCTTGCCCCAAAACCTTCACAGCTGCTGCCATTCCGTTTTATGATAAATGACCGAAAGCTGTACGTTTTCCGAAAGGCAAACGCGAATCAAAGTAACCTAAAATGAAATTTTCTCATACACGATTTATTATATATAGTTTGTGTGTATGTCTAAATTATGTGAGCACCTTGAAATTTTGTTTTGAATTATATTTCAAATGCATTGCGGCAGCTGCGTAGCAGGTGGTCTAATTTTCTGTTTAGACATTATTTTTCTTGTGTTCAAATGAGCGATGGGCCTGGTTTTTTTAAACGGATTGTTATTGTTAATAACGTTTAATTACGAATATGAATCCAAGAGATTATACTTGAGGTTTAATTTTGAATATGTTCATACAAATAAATTTCATTGGAAAATCCAACGAATTTAAGGCTTATTTCTCAATGTCTGGTTACCAGCCTTTCTGTCCAATTAATAGAGTTGTCCTTAATATATTGTACTTAATACGCATCAACAAATTGTGAGACCGGCCAATGTGCATTGTTAATGGAAATGTCCACTTAATAGAGCGTCCATTTAATAGAGCTTTCACTGTATTTTTTTATTTATGAATTATTTTTACTATCCTATCTTCTAAGTTGGTTCGAACTGGGCACAGTGTGCGAAATTTCGCTGAAATCGGTTCATCAGTTTAGGCGTCCATCGCGGACAAACAACGGGACACGTAATTTTTGTATAATAAGATATAATGTAGTAATTTTATATTTCATTGCCAAGTGTCAATATGCTTGTAGAAAATCACCAAACCATTGCGAGCACTGCTGAAATCAAAGCCGGGTTTACTCACATTTAAAGCTTCACGGTGGGTTGATCAATTATAAAAAACAAAATATACATATATATGTATGTATATATGTATCTTCATTTAAATATATGGCAAGATTAAGCTATATGACAGCCTAGCGAGTAAAGAGCTTTTGTGAGGTTAAGTCTTTTCGTATTTCTAATCAAACTTCAACTTATTTTTTTATTTATAATAATAATAAATGTAACTTTTTTCAACTTCCCCAAATTCAATTTTTTTTGGTTAAATGATGCTTAAAATATCACCTTTCCAACAATATATGCTATGACACAATGTGATTGGTAGCACTGGAGATATACAGGTACGACTGCAACGACATCTATTGACAAAATACGAAAAGACTTTTTCGACTACCAAAAATACATATATGGTATTTATAGGGATTTTTTCAATGATATGATTAAATACATTTAGTATACATATAGTGGTAAGAATATGAATTACCTTCTCGCTAGTAGTAGTCACTAGTGAGTAGGTAATTCATATTAGTGGGGTTAGAATGTTAAAAAAAGGTAAATATGTAGTGATATCATTGTTATTATACAGGGAAAAAGAGTGTGCGTTGTTCCCCGCTGAAACTGCGTACCAAATTTTTCCAAAATCTCTTCAAGATATAATAGTAATTGTTAATAAAATTCCAGCTTCGTATATAACTGTTTTATACACTCACTGTTAATATTTTTCTACACGTTTTTTTAGTTTATTTCTTTCTTATAAAGACACTAGAAACTTGCCACTCACTATACATTTTATTAATTGTATAGCAGAATCGAAGTTTACATGTTTTTTTTTATTTATTTATTTTGAAAACAGGAAATCGAAAGAAACACGAACAAGGCAATTTTCAAATTTCAAACCGTTTTGCGAAAGAGGAACCGCAAACCGCAACCGCCGCGAAAGAACACAAACTGAACGCAACTAATTTTGGCAGTTACGCTATGACCACCGAAACATTTAACTAGACAACGCTGCCGAGAGCAAAAGACAATGGAGAATATAAACAAAAAAAATGACGCGACTTGGAGCAACAAAAAATTTAAAAGCCATAATACAATAACACTGAAAACTAGTAAAATGAAAATACAATTTTACACAAAACATTGAAAATAATGAGCGCAAACGGCAAAAGACAAGTGGCGGCGAACGAAGATGAATAGCAAAGCATAAACAAATAAATAAAGTAACGAAGCAGTATAACTGGAAGCGGTGAAATGATGAAAGAATAGCAACGAATTATAAAAAGAAAAAAAAAATAAATTAATTAAAATAAAAATAGTAGCATTGGCTATAGATACTAGCATAAACCAGCGAGTAGTGTAAAAAGTAAAAGAAATAAAATGTAACGGCAAAATAAAAGATTTTCGAACACAAATTGAGTCAAGCACAGCAAAAAAAATAAACAAGAAAAAAATTGCGCCTTTAATGTATAAGAAAAAAATGAAAAAATAACGAATTGTTGGGCGAAAAATACGAAATACGAAGTAGTTAGCAAAAATAAACAAGAAAAAGCAAAAAATAAAAATTAAATATGCTTAAAAATGCAAAATTAATGCTTAAGCCGGCACAATGGCGGCGACAACGTGACTGCCACCGCCGAGCGATTATTGCGGGAGTTCAATAAACCGTTACAAAGCAATTAATTTTACTTGCATACAAACATATGCATAAGTACCATAGTATGTAGTACGAGATAAAACAAATTTAATTTAATTTAATTTGCAGTTTAATAATTAATTTAGTCTACACAGAATAAGACCAGCACAAATTGTACGTTTTATAATAAACCTAGCCTAAAAATCTAGCCGAATAATGCATTTTTGAGAATAATAAATATTGAGAAAGGTTTCAAGCGCGAATTAACCATATCATTAAAGGACAGTCCTAATATATACGACTGCGACGACATCTATTCTCAAAATACGAAAAGACTTTTTCGACTACCCAATATTTAAAGGGTTAAAAAATCGATTTTTTGTTTTACATACTACTGTTATCGAAGAGTGAATTTGTATATGTATAAAATGTAAATACTTTGTTTATTCTTCCAAAATAATTTCATCCTCTTTAAACTAATCCCGGTCCAACAGTCGGAATAGAATTTTTCCGGTAAAGTCTTCAATTCGATCTCCTCAATCGTATCAAAACGGCATTCCGGTAATGGCCTTTTGAGTTCACTGAATAGCTAGAAATCGCACGGAGCCTAATCAGACGAATATGGTAGTAGATATAGTGACTGAAGGAAAGTGGCTGTATACATATGTATATGCTGAGTTCCAGGCCAGAAAAGAATTTCAGAAAACGAAATAGCTGATGAGATCTGCTTGCCGTCTGACACGAGTCTAGATTTCACAAAAAAGTCGAGAAGAACCAATGCCGTATGGCATGCTGCATTATCGTGATGCAGGAACCACAAATGATATTTCAACACTATCAGCAAGATCCGGCAATTGACAATTTTCAAGCAACAAATCTTTGATTTTTTGGACGTGGCACACGTCAGTAGGAGTTGATGGTTGCCCAGAGTGCAGTCCGTCTTTAACGCGGACTCGGTTCGCTTTGAACTCGTTGTGTCGTGTTTTTTTGTGCCATAGTTTGCTCACTAAATGCCTACCACAACGTTTTCAAAGTGCCCGTTCAAGAATAATCGCTCCGCAAACAAAATTGGATGCAAGTTCTTTGCGCAACAAAATCAACCATTATTAAAATTTGAATTTGGTTGTTAACAAAAACACGTGTAAATCGAAGATAATAAAACCTTTTGACAAGCATACGCATGGCAAATGTTATAGACAGTCTCACCAATCTAGAAATAAAAATACCTGCCTCCCTGTTGCATTGGAATTTTAAATGACAATTTCTTCGAATGAACATACATATGTACATACCTACATATATTTGAAAATATTCTCCAAAAATTTTAAGTTTATCCGACAAATCATATTAATTGCATTTATAAGATTTCGCAAAAAGTTGTTTTCAAAGCCGGTGAAAATAATTTATCCCAAACGTACATTTTCATACGAGGTTCTTAGGTATTTCTCAGGTAGTGGTCGAGGAAATATACATTTTTGATAACAATTTCGATTTTTAAAGGGTTAGATGAGTTTGAAATTTTCAAAAAATCGTTTTTTTGTTTGTCTTATTAAATTCTACAACATCTCTACAATTTATAGAGTGCCTGGCCTGCAGGTCACCGCCATTTCATGTAAACATGTCATATGATAACATTTCACTTAACATAAATGTCAAGTATATAACAGAGTGACTGGCATCGCCACCGCCGACTGAAGATTTTCCAGGCACCAGCGTTTCTTATATAGAGCCTGGCCTGTAGGCCACCGCCATTTCATGTAAACAAGTCATATGATAACATTTCACATAACATAAATGTCACGTCACAACATAACAGAGGACACCGCCGGCCACTGGCTGGCACCAGCAATTCTTATATAGTGACTGGCCTGCGGGCCACCACCGGCTGAAGATTTTCCAGGCACCAGCGTTTCTTATATAGAGCCTGGCCTATAGGCCACCGCCATTTCATGTTAACATGACATATGATAACATTTCACATAACATAAATGTCACGTCACAACATAACAGAGGACACCGCCGGCCACTGGCTGGCACCAGCAATTCTCATATAGTGACTGGCCTGTAGGCCACCGCCGACTGAAGATTTTCCAGGCACCAGCGTTTCTTATATAGAGCCTGGCCTGCAGACCACCGCCATTTTATGTAAACATGTCATATGATAACATTTCACTTAACATAAATGTCAAGTCACAACATAACAGAGGAGATCGCCCGCCACTGGCTGGCACCGGCACCAGCGTTTGTTATATAGTGCCTGGCTGCAGGACACCACCATTTCTTGTAAACAAGTCATATGATAACAGTTCACATAACATAAATGTCACGTCACAACATAACAGAGGACACCGCCGGCCACTGGCTGGCACCAGCATTTCTTATATAGTGACTGGCCTGTAGGCCACTGCCGACTGAAGATTTTCCAGGCACCAGCGTTTCTTATATAGAGCCTGGCCTGCAGACCACCGCCATTTTATGTAAACATCTCATATGATAACATTTCACTTAACATAAATGTCACGGCACAACATAACAGAGGACACCGTTGGTAAATGGCTGTGACCGACACCAGCGTTTCTTATATAGTGCCTGGCCTGTTTCATGTACTCGTAAACATGTCCTATGATAACATTCACATTGTCCTAAATTTTCAAGTTGATCCGAGTAATAGTTTCGGATATACAGCCTTGAGAACTTGTGCGCTAGAGGCTAGCTACGCAAAGTACGCATCTTTAAAAGTTTTTTTCTCGAAACTGTGTTTTTGAAGTCGGTGGACACGATTTCTCGAAAAGTTATGTACCGATTTAGTTCGAATTGTATGTTCTTAAAATAACATTATCTAGTAGGACAATTTTTTGTTTCATTAAAACCTTTTTTATCAAAAAATGGCGAAAATTGACCAAAAAATTAGATTTTTTGTTCAAGGTCTGAGAAAAATAATTTTAATATTTTTTTATTTTCTTTGTTCAAGATAAACCAATAATAAGTTACGCTGTCCACAGCGAAAGCACGTTTTTTGTGAGACATTCAGGGAGCTGAGGTCTCAACGGCTGAATTTTCAACATTTTAATATCAAAATTTCAGGAGACATTGTTCAAATATGTACCTTTGATATGCCATAATATATTTTTCAAATATATGATTGCTTATGATGGAAAAATCGTAAAAATAACCTTTTTTTTGTACCTCTGAAATCTGAAATCCACCTAACCCATTAAGTCACTTTGATATTTTTCTATAAATAAAAAAAAAAAACGATTTCTTTGGGAAGTCGTCATTCACTTAAATTATCTTGTCATATATTGTTGCCAATCGTACATTAGTGGCTTGGCTTGTAACTTGATTTCCTTTATTTTCACAACTTTTTGCCGTCATTAATTCAAGCCTTCAACTTTTTCTGCTATTTAAACAGGTTGATTCGTGCGAAGTTGGCTTTTTTAAATCGTTTAAACGCACGAAGCAATAATCGGTGTTCTTAATTATTTGAAACTTAAACACCTTCCGAGGCGATCCCCAATAATGCTTAAAGTAACACTTTAAGTCATTCAAACTGAAATATATATGTACATATGTATGTATAAAAGTATGTATACATAATTATGCGTATTCAGTATTTTACGCGGCCAAGCAGAAATTTATAATTTGATACACGTTTTTCTTGGCTAACTACGCATTTAATTTCTGTAAGAATTTACGCTTACAAAGCATCTGTTTCCACTCCAATACTATTTGGTACCGCGCTATATGTGGCGACCTCGATTTGTAACAAGAAGTGAGCAAACGCGGCTGTTTTGATGTGGAATCGATGGTCTTACGTGCTAGGCGAGCGCAGAAAAGGACGGCATAAATACAATAGCTAACATCCGTGCGTATGCCAGCATCAAATAAATGAACTAACCGTGCGATTTTGTACGGTGATACAGTCTCAAGTCTCTAAATTTGAGATTTTAAGTTAGAGACAATTTTTGAGACGATTTTGCTATTCTGTAAGCGACAGTCACAGAATCTATTACATTTCATTATTCAGAGATGTTTTTACACTTGAATGAAAATAAATATGTCGATAACAAATATTAAACTTTCTATAACATAGTCAAAAAACATAACTACCAATAAAAATAAAAATATATGTTGACTTTGTTTCATAATATTTACGAAATTTATGTAAAATTGATTTATTTTTAATTTTTTCGTGTTTGAGTTGCTTACAAAATATAAAAAACGACAATCGATTAATATTTATGATGATCTCTATTCAGTAGATTCAAAATGGCAGACAAGAGTTCTTTTTGGTTTTGTGACCTGCTAACTACCAGGTCTCAAATATGAGGCAAAATTTTGAGACTAACGGTAGAGACTGTTTAGTGAATAGTAACTAGTCACAAATTGAGATTTTACCTCAAAATGCCTCAAATAGAAACTAGAGACTAGTTACAGAATCCCGCCATAAATCGCATTAATCAATGGCACTAATTTTATTGTATGCACGCATCACTTTTCGCCATTTCATTACATTTCATTGTAATATGACTTCATTTCATTTATTGTTGAGTTAATGTATACAATTTCAATGTATTTTAATTTTTAATGACAGTTAACAGTTTGGCTTAATTGATTTCAGCTCGCCTTTGCTTTCAAACAAACATAGAGTTTTGAGAGCGGAAACAGCAAAAAGTGATAGTGGATAGTTTGAGAGCGCCTGGATATACATATGTAAGTATATGTAAGTACACTGTGTTTAATCGACTGCAAGGTTGACTTCGCTTTCATTTTTAAAGTAAAATTGCTTATTGACAAAGAATTTACTTTACCAGAATATACGCGTAAAATTATTATTTCATTTTATTGAAAAAGAAAATTTAAATACAAAGTAGTAGAGCGAAATTAGTATAAAAATTGTTCACACTCAAGTGGCACTCAAACAGTTGACACAAATTTCAGAGTTACCTTCAGGTATTGACTAAGACAAAGTAATATCAAAAGTGGTTACGCGTGCTGTGGAATCGTGTGCCAGACAGAGTAACATGCTCAGAAGAGTCTTGCAAGCAAAGCAAACTCGAATGGATTGGAATGAAGTTGAATAAAAAATTTAAAGGTAAATTTGTACCAAAGGCAAGCAATCACAATAATGACCAATGGCATTGACTTCGGAAAATAAGTACATACATACATATATATTATACACATGCACAGAGGGTGCGAGAAAACGGAACATTAGCAAGAAGCAAATATTCGCGCCTTACACGCTGGCATAAAAATGAGTTCATTGAATATTTTATGAGCGCAGTAACTGTGAGTTGAAGAAGTACAATAATAAGCAATACTTATACTTGTTTGTCCGCGATGGACTTCTAAAATACTGAACCGATTTTAGTAAAATTTAGCACACTGCGTCCAGATCGAACCAACTTAGAAGATAGGATAGTAAAAACCATTCATAAATAAAAAAATACAGTGAAAAATCTATTAAATGGACGCTCTATTAAGCGGACAACTCTATTAACTGGACAGAAAGGCTAGTCCAGACATTGAGAAAGCATTCTTAAATTTGTTATTTTTTCCAATGAAATTTATTTGTATGAACATATTCAAAATAAAATCTCAAGTACAATCCCTTGGATTCTTATACCGACAAAAGCGTTTTAGACTTTCTTCTTAAATAAAATTTTCACTGTACTGTTGAATAGTTTATTATATTAATCATAGTATAAAATGTATACCACAGTACCTCGTGGCCGGATCCACTGTTTAGTTTATAAAAAATAATATACATTATTTGAAGTCAGCAAATAAATTATAATTTTTTTAGTTAGAAAAGCTAAGAAATCATATGAAAGATAAGAATTAAACAAAGGTAAGATAATTGTACAGCGTATTTGCTGTCAAAAATAATATAGAAAAGTAGAAATGTGTACAAAAATAAATCAAGAAGACAGGAAATGTCAATTGTATATGGTGATGTTGGTGACGGTATGTAGATATGTATATATGTAGCTCTTGGCACAAATATGTACAAATCAAAGTTAATTAAAGAAATGCCAAAGTAGAAGTAGCAACATATTTGAAAAAATATGCTGAGTGGATGGTTAATAATAAAAATAAAGCGATTAGGCGAGGAGATGTAAAAACTTATTCCGACTTGAAAAAATTCTTCAGAGATTATAGTATTGGTTTGAACAATAATCTATGTCAAAACTCGTGAAGATGTATTGACAAATAAAAAAATTCCGGACAAGAACTTGATTTGGATCTGTCAGTTTGTATGGCAGCTATATGCTAAACCTATCCGATCTGCACAATTTTTTGCGAGATTATAGCATTACAATGGACAATAATCTGTGCCGAATTTCATGCAGATATCTTGGCATATAAAAACATTTTCCATACAAAGACATGATTTCGATCGATCAGTTTGTATGGCAGCTAACGCTATAGTAGACCGATCTCAACGATTTCAATAAATTAAAACCTTTTTAGGAAGCAAAGACCTTGTGCAAAATATTAGATTGATATCTCAAAACCTGAGGGACTAATTCGCGCATATACATACACACGGACGTTGCAAAATCGGCTCAACTCGTCAAGTTAATTATTTACTACTGTGATCAAATTGAAAGGTAAATTTTTTCCATTTCTTTTCCTTCAAAGTAATGCTCTCCCGCTGCAATGCACTTAAGTATGTCAACGAATTTTCCAGTCAACATAACACTTGGAAAAATCCTCCGATGGTAATGGCATCAGAACCTTCTTCGATTCAGCTTTTATATCCGCAATTAAGTCAAAACGGTGTCCACGGAGTGGTCATGTGAATTTTCTGAATAGCCAGAATTTACACGAAGGTAAATCAGGTGAATGCGGTGGTTACGGCACGATATTAGTTGAAAATGTGGCGAAATGATCACGAATAACCAATGCAGTATGAGATGGTGCATTATCGCACTTCTGTCTTCAATAAATTCAGACATAGTAAAAATCGAAGAAGAAGAATTCACTTTTAGAGCATCACAAAACAACGCATATCTCAAATACTTATGAATATTTTGACGTGAAATTTAGCATAAATGTCACTAACAGTACTACCGACTTACATACATACGATACATACGAGGGCTTTAAAGAGTATCTAACATTTTCTTCTGGGCGTTACAAACTTCATGGCAAATTTCTCTAATTCAGTGTAAACAAACTACAAATAAATTATTTAAACCAAAGCAAATAAAGAAATATTAAAAAAAATTTAAAATAATAATATAAAACAGTTAACATGAAAAATGTATAAAAATTTAAAGGCTAAATTAGAATAAAACCCAAGCGCTAATGAAAAATTATATTTCTCTTGCTGAATAATAAAAATATTTAAGTTGTACAATAAATAAAATAAATCTACATAATTACTCATTTATAAATAAACTGCGCTTCAACCAATTGCCACAAATTCATGCCTAATTTAATTTATCCAACAGAACTTATTTATGCCCACAGACAAATACAGACATCTAAATTTAAATTTAAATATTTATGTATGTATGTACATATGTATGTATGTATATTCAGAATAAAAAATAGCGTCAAAGCAGCAAACAAGTTTTTCTTACACACACAAATATGCATACATACATCCATATATTATTATTATGTATTTAAGTTAGGTTAGGTTAGGAATCCGAATCAATGCGTCCTATTGTTATGCTCTTATACGAGTAGTACATATGTATGTACATAGCTTTATAAATAAATAAATATGTGTAAATATGTATGCACACACACTCTTACACGTGCGTACAGCTAAACGAGTTATGCATTTTTTCTAATTCTTGCACGTTCTTTTGACTTAATTTTGTGTATCTGCGCTTTGTGCATGCCTACTTTCTAAGAATTTCGTGTCTACCTTCGCAAGAGTACGCCTCTACGTCGCTCCGCCGTTGTGGGCAACTTTTGATGCGGTTTTATGGCTTCCTCACAACTGCCACGACGTCCAAAATTGCTTTTGTTGTTGGCTGCACTCGAATTGTGGTTGCTGCTGTTTGTGGCACCACTGCCCGAGGTGGCTGCTGCAACACTTTGCAACAGACACATCAGCGACGTATTGTTGGAGTACATTTTACTTTTGGGCGCTTGACTTTTTTCTCAATATTTCAACGCTTTTGTGGTATGCGCAAGGCGTTTGCACTTTTTTTTGCACACAAAACAAAAAAAATTAGGCAAAAAAAATATTAATTATTGATGGCGGCGCTCCTTTGTGTTTTCCATTTTTTATTTTTCTGCAGCTAAATTGACATACTTTAAAGCTTTATTTTCACCCAACACTGTCCGTATTCAGGAAATATATTAATAAACAATATTTTACGCTGATTTGACACCCTCAAACCGGTCGAAAATTATATTTTACGCCGAGCAAATACAACATGCGAACATATACATATGTATGTACACCAATGCATGTACAGACTATTGTATGTGTGCGTTTGTGTCGAATAAAAATTGCATATTCTTCAAAAAATCCACGCGCCCCACATACGACGTTACGACGCACGCGACTGTTGATACCGAACTGCCAAGCGCCTGGCTGCATTCGAATTAAGTTCAATAAAATAAGCACATAATGCAGAGGCAGAAAAAATATTACAACAAATAAAAGAGTAAAAGCAGCAGTAAGGATACATACAGACACACAAGGTAAATAATAAAAACAAAAAACAATTGAGGTGACGAGTGACTGTAAGTTACCATGCTACCGGCTCTTTGTTGGACGTAAACCCCAATTGCACTCATTGAAAATTTAGTAAATAAGCGCACACATACCCACACAGCTATCACGTATGTACGTCTAAAGAAACGAGAGAAGCAATAAAAAGTTGATAAGTTTTGCTATTGTTAAAAGTAAGTATGTTTGTGTGTATGTGTTAGAGTAACAAAAAGAGAAGGTGCACACCACAACAAACACCAGTCGCTCTAGCAACAAACGCGAAGGTAAATAAATAGTGCCCCAACGCAGTGCCGGCTAAACAATGCTGTGGAACACCAAGCGAGCTGTACACGGCATTTCATGAAGAAACCAAGAAAAATCAAACAAAAAGAAAGAAATAAAGAAATTTTTTACACACACAAACGTACTTATGTATACATATATAAAGTAGTATATGAAAAAAGCATAAGACAATGAGAGCAAACGCTGATGAGTAAAAAACGCAAGAAGAATTATCACACAAAATGCCACAAATCATTCATGCAAGCCCACCGTACACTGCTTTGTGAGCAGAAAACCAGTTAATGATTGTTGTTGCTAGTGGTGAAGTTGGCTGCAACACACAGACACCTTAAACCTTAAAGTTGTTGAATAACAGAATCAGCTGTGTGCATTGGCAGCACTCAGCTGTTGCGAGAGAGCCAATACACGATATGCCACTAATGACGGTATACATTCCTTGCACTTACGAGCACTTCCCCCCGTCGGACTGTCTGCGAAAAGTAATCTACAAAAGCTGATAAGTCAAATATTTAACGAGTAGTTAATTAGCAACGGCAGCGGATTCAAGTGAAAAGCCAAACGTTAAGGCCGTTGATGATAGAAGGGCGGCATAATAATAAAATTTGGCAATAATTAAGGATTTAAAAGGTTTGACGGCTCCAAAAATCGAGTTTTTTATTGTCTTATTTAATTCTATAATATCTCTAAAATATTGTCCTAAATTCACATGTTCAACTATTCGGGGAAGTTCAAACAAGTTAAAGCTGTTCAAAAATGAGTGAAAATTATGATGAAATTCGCTAAATTCGCTCGCTTTCATTCTGGAAATTTTGCAATTTCGATTTATACTGATGAAAGTTTTACATTGATGGAATAATGTCTCTAGCGGAAAAATGGCAAAGAGTGGTCGACCAAAATGGTACATATTTGTTTATTTATTTATTAGTATAAATATAAAAAAATAAATTGAAGTTTGATTAGAAATACGAAAAGACTTTTTCGACTTTCTAATATTTATTAAGGGTATTAGAGCTTCGTTGCAGCTGAAGTTAACGTGTTTCCTGTTTTTTAATTAATTTTTTTCTTTCCGCAATTTTTTAATAGTTAAATTGACTCCAACAGCTTCAAGTGGGTACTGGGTTTGGTTAATCTCTTTATTGTTTGATTGTTGTTTTGTAGGAAGATAAGTAAATAAAAAACAATTGCTTTCTTTTGCAAAACATCGCAAACTTAATTACTGCTAACAATAAAAAATATTGCGCTAAGCTTGTTTAAAGAGTTTAAAGAGTGTGATTGCTTCGCTTGCTTGTTTCAATTACTATCGGACCTGCAGAAGTCAAACTCTTCAACTATCTTAAAATGTCATTGCTAATAATATCTCGGTAGACCACAACATTAAGTCAAATTTAAGTAATTACACTACTCAACAAATCTGAAGGAAACATTTGCGACTGATGTGCTTAGCGGTTCGATGGGTATTTGCGGTGTCCTGATTACGAATTTGAGCTCAAAAACTGTCCATCACGTACAGCAAAACTTGACTACAACAAAAAAAATTCTAGATCCGTGTTAGGAAATTTGAACTATCCTTTTGGGTTTTACCAACTCAAAATTAGCAAGAAACATCGCAGTCGCAATATGACTAAACGAGAGTTATCGCTAATCTAGCCGCATGATCTAACTGTTTCTAAAATGTATTATACAATTTCGCGCTACTTATTACTCATAAACGTTGGCGCACTTTGTCATGCACGCTGAAAATCATGAATTACTTCATTTTACTATTTTATTCATGACCATCTACGCTCAGAGACTCGCTGTCATTAACTCATCATCACACAAGCTTGTAAAATTTCGTTTTATTATACCCTGAACAGGGTATATTAAGTTTGCCACGAAGTTTGTAACACCCAGAAGGAAGCGTCGGAGACCCTATAAAGTATACATATAAATGATCAGTGTGTTGAGCTGAGTCGATTTAGCCATGTCCGCCTGTCTGTCTGTCTGTCCATCTGTCTCTATATATTCGAACTAGTCCCCCAGTTTTTATGATATCGTTTTGAAATTTTGCAAACGTTTTCTCTTCAATAAGCTGCTCATTTGTCGGAACTGTCGATATCGGACCACAATAACATATAGCTGCGATACAAACTGAACGATCAGAATCAATCTAAGATAACAATGTAATTTACGAAAAAATTGATCAGATCGGCTCACTATAGCATATAGCTACTATACAAACTGAACGATCGGAATCAAGTGCTGGTATGGAAAACTTTTGCATTTGACAAGATATATTTACGAAATTTTCTATAGATTATTTTCTAAGGCATCAATGTAATCTCCGAAGAAATTCTTCAGATCGGTTAACTATAGCATATAGCTGCCAAACAAACCGAACGATCGGAATCTAGTGCTGGTATGGAAAACTTTTGCATTTGACGTGGTATCTTCACGAAATTTGACGTGGATCACTGCTTAAGGTAATAACATAATCTCCTAAAAAATTGTTTAGATCGGATTACTATAGCATATAGCTTTCATACAAACTGGACACATAGTTACTAAAATAAATGCACCTGTGAAGGGTATATTAGCTTCGGTGCAGCCGAAGTTAACGTTTTTTCTTGTTTTTTTTTTGTGATTTCCACGTTCGCATTTTTAATTGCTTATAGTGAAACGCGTGTGCGGTTCTCAGTCATTTTGCTGCCATTTAAGCGTATAGCAAACTTTGTACTTTGTAGTTTTAGCAAAAAGTGTAATAAACAAATGCCATTCATGCAATTTGTTTACAAGTTTAACAGACACACTTGCATATGTTTGTTTACCTGCAGTGCAGGCTGTCATAAAGCGAACACTAAAATTACACTCGTAATGAAAAGGAAAACCGAGAAATGTGTGATAAATCTTACGTCATTTTGACGGAGAAATTTCTTATTGAGTTAATTATATTGCCGCCGGTGGCAATGCTTAAATGCATTTAAAGTTGTAAATATTATTAGATTTTATATTGCCTGTTTTGGACTTGCGAACACATTCATGCGCACAAATATTTCAAGCCAAAAGCTTAACATTTTTATTGCAAATTGACATTCATGCTGCTTAATAACCGACAGCAGCGACAGTGAACGTTGAAACAGTGATAAAAGGTTGTAATTACAAAAATAATAAAAAAGCTCTATTTGAAAAATAATAAAAGGTTGCAATTACAGCACTTATAAAAAGTAGCCAGCTTTAATTAAACAGGTTTCAAAACATATTAAATGAATGATGATTAAATTGCTTTTAATTTTAACAGCACTGCACTGAGAGAGACACGCTAAATTTTCTCAAGACTAATGGCGGTTTCTTTATTATGATGAAAATGTTGCTTCAGTATAAGACAACTACATTAGCTTTAGAAACATGTTTCATTTTTTACATTATAAAAACAAAAAAAAAACTCTTGCAACCAACTCAATCAAATTTTTTAGGAGAACTCGATTTAAAAAAATAATTATCAAAAAATATAAATAAACATCCGCTGGGCAAGTCACTCTCCCAACGCTTTGAGTAGGCATATGATTTAGCACATTTTACTCGTTAAAATGCAAAATTCTGAGAAAAATAAACAAACTTTAAGAAATTTTGAGAAAAGAAAACGAAATTTTGACAGTCTGTGCATACGTGATTTCCTTTTATATGTCGAGACTTGGCAACCCTGGTGTTGCAATCTTGCAACTCACAACTTTATATGTTCCCATCAGCTTTGATCTGTCAAGAAACAGTATTATCGATAACACTAAGCTTACAATTAATCGATAATTTCCTGCTAAAGCGCTACAAATTGTAATATTTACCTGCAAAATACTAAATCTATCTTCCAGCAAATATTCAAAGCTAAAATCTATTCGCGCATGCCATAAATTTGATCATAAATATTAGGCAATGCACTAATCGATTATAAGCACCCGCCTAACTTTCGTTGAAATTATGTTTAAATTTACATTATCTGTCGGCGAGCCGCCCAATTGTTTACGCTGAATAGTACAATTTAATGCATAATAGGGATCTGTGTGCTACATTTTCGCTCAGATGTTGGAAATAAAGAAAATATTTGCATTTTTGTATATTTGTGCATTTTGCTTTTGAAAAAAAAAAAATCGAGCAGCTTTGTTTATGTTTGATTTTGAAGTTAGCATGCATAGCGGAGCGCACGAGTGCGGTTGCGTATGAGTAACCAAACATTGACAGCTGTGTCGATGTTGTTGATGGTGCGCAAATAACAAAAAAGTTGAAAATAAGAGTTGAAATAGTTCGACTAGAAATTGAAACTACAAATAGTGCGCATAAATTATAACAATTTGCCAAACGGCGAGAGTGAAATTGAGAAGCGCGTGAAGTGGTTAAATAGGAAATGCAAATTACAACTGAAATTTAATATTGGAATTAATTGCAATAGTAAGAGTTTAAAAGCTGCAAACATTTTACTACCATACTCTTGTTTTCCATTTGAAAATGAAATTCTGCGTTAATGAGGAAGTGGTGGATAAGCAAAGTAATTGAGAGCCTGACAAGCAAAGTGTAAGCTTAATTTTAGCAAAATAATTATATAATTAGTGATGGTATTTTTTATAACAGCATATTGCTTGAATCGAACACTTCTATGTTACCAGCTCAAACTTCTCATATAAAGAATATCTTATTTTAGCACCAGAAAGGTAATAATCAAGTTTCCACAATGGTATAAATAAAGACAGTTTCGTTCCCTTTCTTTTTTGCAATTCGCGTGACAGAATAATGTTTAGTTCGTGACGTCATTAATGATAGAATTATGTTGTCTTTTCTTGCTTTTTCACTCATAAGGCATGAGTATCTGGAGGTCGATTTTGACAACTTGTATTATGTTTATAAATAGTTGTGGTCCGATGTTGACAATTTTTGGTCATCAAGTGGCACATCTATTCGTACAATGTTGTGTGGCGATATATTCATTGGTTTAAGGTTTAATGTGACTATATAGTTTAACTTGAGAATTTAGGACAATATTCTAGAGATAGTGGTCTGGTGGAGAACGAAATATCCTTTGTCATCAATCAAACAGTCATCGCACCCATGTCACTAACAATCATAACTTCGAAGTTGTAGATAATATCGTCTATATGGAACCAGCATTGACACCAACAACAATGTCAGCCTGGAAACAAGACGGTTTCAGCGAATTACAAGACAGCGGCCAGGCTGGTTAGATCATGTGGTCCGAATGGACGAACGAAAACACTCCAGCTCTGCAGAGGAAGAGGAAAAACTCCACTCCGTTGGAAAGACCAGGTGGAGAAGTACCTGGCTTCGCTTGGTATCTCCAATTGGCGCCACATTGCAAAAAGAAGAAACGACTGGCGCGCTGTTGTTAACTCGGTTATAATAGCGTAAGCGTTGTCTATGTCAGTAAAGAAGAAGAAGAAGCATTCAAATTGCATTTGGTACTTTTCTAAAGATTTATGACTTTTAAAATTGGTTTAATACAAAAACTAATAAAACATACATAAAGCTATAAACTCTAATGTCTTGTCAAGCCATACCACAACGACCCTGTACTGTACTGTAATACGCTTATTTCAGCGGAAAAGCTAGCCCACACTTTTTCATTCAGTCTAAACACCTTAAGCAACACAAGCAACTACATATTTCCTTTTTCATTTCCCTTCAAATTACTTTTTTAAATTTATATGCATGAATGTGTTCGTATTTTAGCTAGCACTCCCGCACCATGTAAACAACGCTCGCTTCCGCTCTGGCTACCCTAATTGCATGTTGGCATGCTTTTATCGAAGTTTCCCCGGCATTTGCAGCAATTTTCTTTAGTAGCAGTTCATTTCTAGCAAATAAATGAATATTTCAGTACTTAATTTGTACATAACTTTGGTATTTTTGGAGCCAGCTGGTCGCGACATGTGCTGCAACTCGTATGCCTTTATTTATAAGAGTTTTTCCTGCATTTGCGATTTGGAGGAGGAAAGCTATGAAATATGTGTAGCAATGCAAATGCATAATAGCGCCACACCACGAGCAAATGACAGGCGAGCATGCAGCAAGCCGCCTGTCGAAGCCATTTGCACCACAAACGACAGACAGGCGGGCCCCAACCGAATGGCAAACAACAATAAAAACGCTAGATTGGTGCTGCCGTGAATTAAAACGGAAGTGCAGCACTCTTTATGCTTTTTGATGCACGCAGGTTCGTTTACCCTTAACCCCTAACAGTCGCGTGGTAACCAAACTAAAATCCAGCCAAGGCACACGATTTCTCGCTTCTTTAACATTTAATGCAATATAGGAAAACGGAAGAAGGCGAAAAGTTATAAAATATATAAAAACGAAGCCAATAGTTGCGGTAATAGGCGACATTTTAATCGTATTAGCAAATGTCTGGTCAAACGTGGACTGGCCCGCTTGACCCGACTTAGTGCGCGGCTGCTATAGGCTTTATTGTGCGCTTTGACTCGAAAGCCAGCCAGACAATTAAGTGGTTGCTTAAGTTGAGGGTGCCCTAACAACCCCTATATTATATATTTAACGTAAGGCTTGAGCAGCTACGATAAGACATATAGAACTTGTAGGTTTTTTACGACAAACAATGTCATAGAATGCAAATCATTGCTTTGATTCAATGTTTGCTAAGGTTGAGCAGCGAAGTATATCGATTTCAACCCTGCTTTTATTGACGCAAAGAATAGAGCTCACGGCTGACCGTTTGGAAACTAATGCATATTTCATATCAGTTATCGAAGGCCGACGATTGCGGTTTTTGATGGATTTATTCCGCTTCGTTCCGATCGAAAATGGTGGAAAAACTGTGTAAAATGTGCGATACGCCTATTTAAAGCAGTTAATTAAATCTTTATTAATTTGTAATTGTCCAGATAAGCGAAACGTCACATTTCTCCTACTTTTCTTGGTGGTAATTGCATGTACCGAGCACTATTCAACATTCGACTAACAATTAGCATGTCACTTAATTGCACATAATTCTTATATGCAGTTACTTAATTGCTCCCTTTGTTAACATATTTTATTTGACTGCTTATTGCATTTACACTGACAGATGTCAATTACATTGAGGCATAGCAAGCGGCTGTTTACAGTTGATTTGCATTATTATATACTTAAATATTTACTGGATTGACATTTCAAAAGTAGTCGATTTGAGGCCGACAATTAATTGCACATAAATCATAATATTTTTTAGTATTACACCCTCTATATTAGGTAAATGACAGTTAATGCTATTTGTAGTTCATGAATAAGATTCGCGGATGGAAATTCATTTTGAAAATATTTAAAAAAAAAAAAGAAAAAACGATATTCGGTTGCACCGAAGCAATAATGCTCTTCAAAGGTGCATTTCTTATATCTTAAAAGGGTATATAAAATATTTATCTTCATTTTGATCGGTCTGTTTGTATGACAGCTATATGTTATAGTGGTCCGATCTGAACGACTTGTGCGGAGATTATGGCGGTGCGTTCGACAATAATCCATGCCAAATTTTGTGAAGATATTTCGTCAAATAAAAAGGTTTCCATACAAGGTCTTGATTTTTGTCGATCAGTTTGTACGGCAGCTATATCACATAGTGGTCCGATCTGAACAATTCTTTTATTTATGAATTGTTTTTACTATTCTATCTTCTAAGTTGGTTCGAACTCGAGACAGTGTGCTAAATTTTACTAAAATCGGTTCATCAGTTTAGGCGTCCATCGCGCACAAACAACGTGACACGTACTTTTTATATATAAAGATATAAAGATATATATATATATATATATATATATAGGGTCTCCGATGTTTCTGTATGAATATTACAAACTTCGTGGCTAACTTAAAATAGACGGTTCAGGCTATTAAAGATTACTGTGTATTTATGCAATATGAAATCATAAAATATTGCTTTACGAAACGTTGATTAGATTTTGTTTTTATGCGGTAGAAGTTTTATGTATATTTTGTTATAAGTGGTTGCTGTCATTATTACTAATAAGTTTTAACTCAAATAGTTTAAAAAAATGTATTTTACTTACGAAGCATAATATCTTCATTGTTAAATGCATACCTGTAATGAAAAAATTACGAAAAAAATGTAGTAAAACATAACTTTCAGTAGCATAAAAAATACATGCATATAAAATTACTTAAACTGCAACTTTAAATTTGCAATCAATAGCTAACATTACATTTGTATGCCCTTGGCGCTCTATGTCACTGGGACTGCTATAAAACAATCAACGGAAATAGTTGATTGCTGCTGTAGGAAAAAACTGCGTACCAACAAAGTTTTCTAGGGTTTTCTCGTTAAGCTCTTAATCACAATCGTTTGCTGAATGCACAATATTACGAGAAATAACTTTATTTGTTATTGACTGACGCTCAGCTGTGTATAAATGCAATTTAGTGCAAAGTGCAATATTTCCAGGTTTCAACACACGATTTGATTCCAATATTAGCAGCTCGATATTTCAGAGGAAATCACTTTTAAAGGTTAACCTGCATTTAATAACTAATTTTAGTATAGTCAGCATCACACCACAGTATTTACATATGCGGCCATTGAATGTAAACGGACGTCAGAGTAATTATACAAAAACAATCAATTATTTCACAAAAATTCTGCTTATGCGTGTGTTTAATTGTGACGTCAGGTAATTGATTATAACTGGAATAACTTAAACATAAAAATAACACCGATTTTTTACAGAAGATGCGATAAATCTAAAATAAGACCGATTATTATAAATAAAAAACGATAAATTTAAAACTTTCTGCCAAAACAACACTTTTTAAATTGAAAAAAAAAATAAGTTGAAGGTGTGGCACTGATTTTCGGAGAGGGCTTGTCCTTCAATCGAGAGTAGTTCGAAAGAATTATTGTGCTTCATTGTCGTTTAGTCAAAAAGGTCTTTTGGTATTTCTAATCAAACATCAACTTATTTTTTTTACATTTATAATAAATTTTAATGAACCAAATATGATCATTTTTGCCATTTTTCCGCTAGAGACATTATTCCATCAGTGTAAAACATTTCTGGTTTCTCGGCGAACAACTGCGACAAGTAATTTTCACATGCTTTTCTTGAAGCCAACTTTACACCATTAAGGGAGTTCTGCATTGACCGAAACAAATGGTAGTCCGTTGGTGCAAGGTCAGGGCTATGTGGTGGAACTTCCTAACCAAGCCCTTCACGTTTTTGCCGAGTCATCAAAGATGTGTGTGGTCTGGCGTTGTCCTGAAAAAAGACGAAGCTCTTTCTGTTCATTAGTTCTGGCCATTTTTTTCGATTGCTTGCTTCAATCTCATCAGTTGTTGGCGGTAAAATGTAGAATCAATCGTTCGACTAGGCTGGAGCAGCTTATAGTGGATGATTCCTTTCCAATCCCACCAAACACTCAGCATAACTTTTCGAGGCGTCAATCCTGGCTTTGCGACCATTTGTTGAGATTCACCATGCTTGGACCATGATTTTTTTCCCCACTTTATTGTCGTATATCATCCATTTTTTGTCTCCTGTTACCATTCGCTTCAGAAATGGTTCGATTTCATTTCGTTTCAGCAAAGAATCGCCAATGGTTAATTCGCTCCATTACATTTTTCACAGATAATTCATGTGGTACCCAAACATCGAGCTTTTTTTTTGTAGCCAGCCTTTTCAAATGGTTCAAAACCGTTTGATGATGAATGTTAAGCTCCTTAGCGATGTCATGGCTGCTTATGTGACGCTCCTGGTCAATCTTTTCCATTATTTCATCGACTGTTTCAACGATAGGTCGACCAGAGCGAGGTGCATCTTTCACATCATGTTGTGCTACACGAACTGATACAACATCGTCTTCTATTGACAAAATACGAAAAGACTTTTTCGACTATCTAATATATTATAATTTATTGGTAGAAGTATGCAGCAACTTAAAGCTTTCCAACACAATAAATGTTTTTAAGAGTTTATCTGCTGAAACTATGTAGATTTTTATTACAAAAAAATTTAATATACTATTTTTTGCATTTTGATAACCCCACGGCAACAGATCTGTACTATAACTTATCACCTCTCCTTTGCTTTAGCGCACAAAACCATTTTTATTTTTAGATTTGCTTGTATTAAACAATAATTAAATTATTTTCAAGCATCATTAACAATATTTCTATTTATGCATACATACAAACATGGGGCAGAGGGGAGGATGCTTTCGAAATTTATAATTTTTTTTTTGTATTTTTTTTTTTAATTTTGTGTAAAACACATTGCGACAGCAACTGACATATGTACAAATAAAAGATATTTCTAAACAAATATACGCACATATGTATGTACATACCTACACATGTGACAGCGGCGTTAGTGTTATCAGCACATTGTATGTTATTGTAGCTCATTCATTGACGTGTTTTGTTAAAAAAAAATAAAAATGTAGTCGCTGAAAAATATATATTATATGTAGTCATTCATGTGCTTATCAGTTCAATTTTGTCAGCCTCAATTTGCTCATTTATTTATTTGCAAAATTTGTTCGCGGAAATAGAGAAAGCCTGTAAGGAATCGCTAGGGGCCAGCAGTTGCTAACAGCGTATGAAAATAAAAAATATGTAATTGCTTATTTCAGGTGATATGCAAGAAGTGTTTAAAAGTAATAAAAAAACAAAAAAACAACTTCGGCGGCAGCGAAGCTAGAATATCCTATACAAATAAACAAATTTCTGCAAGAATTTGAAAAAAAGAAACGATTTGAATCGATCAGTTTGTATAACAACTGTATGCTGCAATGGTCTGAACTGAACAATTTGATCGGAGATTGTAGCCTCGCATTGGACAAAAATCCATGTCATGAAGACAATTTGTCAAATAAAAACAGTTTTCTAAACCAGAACTTGGTTCTTATCGCTTCACTTGTATAATAGCTATATGTTATAGCGGTCTGAGAGATGTGACAAACCTTATATACTCTTTTCAGGGTATAAGGTATATACTGTCGTAAACGCCCACCAAAAGCTGTGCAAATACAGACGTTTGGCAGTTTGACGTCAAAAGTGATTCCTCCCATATACTTTCATTTGTTTTTGTTTTAATAAACATCACTGCTTTGATTTGTTTGAAATGTATTATTTTAAGCAAACATTTTATTTATTTATTTTATAATTTCGAATATATTTTAGTTTGAAATTGCTTTCGTTTCTGTTTTTAATTTTGCGCTTGGCCTTCTTTAGAAATATTCAAATGGCGCAATTTGCAGTTGGCTTCAGTATAATGAGTGACTTCCTGCAATCACTGCTTGTATCTAGTTAAAATAATAAATAATTGTCATAAAAAAATTTCACATTTCACACTTCACCTTAAGATTTAATAACACATTAATTTAGTTTAAAACTTTAGAGGCTTCATTAATTTCCACTTCAGCCACAAATAAATTTTATTTCACAAAAGTTATTATATACTTTTCTGACAAATATAGCACCTGTAATTGGCAATGCCGCTAAGGTCAGCACGCGAAAGTAAATACGCACTTTGGATGCGGTAAAACTACGGAAAAGTCTTGGAAAGTGCACAAAGCACGTACCGGCAATGATTTCTCAAGCGTCACAAACGAACGTAGTGGTAATAAAACCGCACAAAAATAAAGACTACCCTGACTTTTCACTATTTTATTAATATATCCTTTCGTATACGACGATATGGTGACTTCCATTGAACAATAGCTTTCTTCACTTGGTCACTTGGAGCGGAGAATACCACATGCGAGACGGCTTCTCCAGCTGCTGCGCATCAGCTTCTTCATTGTACGCGATGTGAAGCGTTCGATTCGAGTCGAGAGTATTGAATGTTTAATGTTTTGCTGAGCACATTCCAGCATAGCAATTCGCTAGTTTGCTGTTGGAAGCAACGAAGCTGTGCGCTGACTACTAGCGCTTGTTGTTGTTGTGCAGTGTATGCGAGAGAGATGCCATGTGGTTATATTCAATTGTGTTTATATGTTTGAAAATGAGAGAAGAAACTTAATGCTTTTTATTAAAGGGATCATCTCACTGTGAAATTTTCGAGAAATCAATTTTTTTTAACTTTTACACTATAATAATGTTTATTCTCTCACTACAGCGTTTCTTGTAAAAAGGAGAACAGAGTGCGGAACATAGCGACTCCAATCTTTAAACGCGTTTTTCTCAAAATGGATTTTTTAAAAACGGTTTCTACTCTCAAAGGAAGAGTTTTGAAGATATCTAGTTCCAATTCGGAGAGAACATTTCTAACGTCATTCGCTATCGCGCTATGGAAGCTTTAATTTTTTCAAAAAAAAGTTAAAAAAAAGCCAAATTCGATAATTTTTGTTTAAACCGCCATTTTTTTTTTTCAAATTAAAAAAAAAAAAATTTAGCGATATGGCGACTTTTCAAAAAAAAAAAAAAAATAGCATATATTCAAAAATATCCTGTGAAATCGGCAAGGTCGTATCTTGAATAGTTTTTGAATGGCAGCGTTCTAAACATCGACCGCTCAGAGGTGCAAATATATATAGTAAGTGACACTTTAAACGCGTTTTTCTCGAAACGACATTTTTCAAAAAAAACTTCAAATTGAAACAGAGAATTGTTGAATACATTTACTATACAATGAGCTACGATCTTTTTGATTGGTTTAAAATTGTCAATTTGGCATTAAAAAAACGACAATTTTTTTCGTAAAAAAACGATTTTTTTTTTCAAAATGGCGCCATTTTCTTAATTTTTGATATTTTTCAAAGATCGTAGTCCATTGTATAGAAAATATATTTAAGTTTAATAAACATTTTGAATTTTTTTGTTTCAAGATATTTAAATGTCCAGTTGAGGCACTTTTTTTTTGAACTTCCGCAGACAGAAAACTAGGTTATTTTTCAATATTTTTGTAAAATTTTTTTTTTTTTTTTTTAATATAGCTAAAAATAATATTATTACGTCCAAGAACTTCGAAACATTCAATCTAGTACTTTCTTTTAAAAAAATTCTCGCCTTTTTTCATGGTCACACTGGTAAGCCTATTATATTTCAAACTAAAGACCCTCGAATTTTAGAGCATGAAATGGCAAACTTTAGAGTATATTTCAATCATGAAAAAAACTTCGAATTTTAGGTAATGAAATGGCTGTATTTCTGTCATGAAAAAGTGGTTTAGCTGTATGACACGTATTTATTGGAGAAACTCAAGACGCACACAACAGAAATTAGATGAAAGTGTCTAGCAAACGTTCAATGTTTGCATCATCTGAGAGTTCTAAAAACTAGTATACATTTAAACAAACACCTCAACATTTTTCCAAAACGTGGCAACCCTGTTTATAATTGAAAATAGTGTGCATCCGTGAAACTCTCATAATGTACATGAATTGTTTTAGTATTTACCACAATGCCGCCTACACTAGAACCGATTCGAAAAAGAGCTGTAATTGATGTCATAAGAGTGATATAGTACGCAAATGAGCAAGATGAGTGCTGTATATGTGCATATGTATGTGAGTTCAAAATATGTACATATGTACATATGTCAGTATGTAAATATGTGTATGCAAATGTAAAAATGTGTATTTTTTGTGTAATTTTTCAATTGAATTATTTTGCTCTGTAGAACTTATGAGCATTTTGTGTAGCTTTCTTCTCAAAATGCAAATGTATATACAAGTATGTACACATATATGTACATAGTACCTACGACTGTGCATATATGAACCAATTGTCTTAATCCAGTAATATTTTCATAACTTTTTGCTATTTTTTCTGAATTCTTATCTCCGGTGTGCGGCCACCTCAGGCGTTGATGGTACAGTGGCTTGAAATAAAAACAAAACAAAACAAGTAAGGAAGGGCTAAGTTCGGGTGCAACCGAACACTTTATACTCTTGCAACTTGCAAGAATCAAAGCCAGGGAAATACTTTAAGGTGTAAAACCAATCATATAGAGTAAAGTCAGCTGGATGTTCGAAAATCTTGTTATTAGTTATATGGGGGTCAAGTTTTTGCTCCAATTTAACTATTTTAGGCACAAAGATACACTGTCATGAATAAATCATGTTGTCTTATTTTCATTAGGATAACCTACATATTGGCCGATATATGCGGTACAAAGTCACCCGGAAGTTCGAAAATCATTATGTTAAGTATATGGGGCTAAGGGAAGTATTGGTCCGATTCAACCCATTTTTGACATACAGACATACCATTATAAAAGGATTATACCTTAATTTCAGTTATATACATATATCACACATTGACCGACATTTTCGATCAAAAGTCAACTATAGGTACCTAGGTACCGGTACCTATGGGGTTGAACAGTTTTTATTCGATTTAAAAAAGTTGTTGTCATAAAGTGACGTACACTAAAGGCATTATTCGTGCAAATTTTAATCACACAATATTTCTTTCTTTCTTGATTTTTGTACTGGAACAATATTAACTGTTTCTTGATTTTTGTACTGGAAAGTAAAAGAATCAAGTGGAATTTAAAATTGTGCTATATGGGAAGTAGGCGTGGTTGTTGTCCGATTTCGTCCAGAATGCCACGCACTAAATTTTGTCAAGAGGTGGGTCGGGTCTCGAGATATGGGAATTCAACAAAAAATGGGCGGTGCCACGCCCATCGTCCCATTTCCACACTGGCTCCTATAAAGCTCTGTCTTACCATCTCGGTGGTAAAATTTAATATTTCTGGTGTATTTAGTTATTGATTTATCGCGCTTTTAGTAGTTTTTAACAGTACCGTTATATGGGGAGTGAGCGGGGTTATCCTCCGATTTCATCCATTTTCACACTGCTGGTAGAAGTTCTTATAAGATTTGTACTCAGCAAATTTGGTTGTTGTAGCTTAAGTGGTTTAGGAAATATATACATTAAACATTATGGGCGGACGGACGGACAGACAGACAGTCAACCGGATTTCAACTTTTCTCGTTATCCTGATCATGTATATAGTATATATAACCCTATATTTATCTCGATTAGTTTTAGGTGATACGGACAACTGTTAGGTGAACAAAACTATAATACTCTGTAGCAAACTGAGAGACTAATACGTGTATACAAACTTCGTGGCAAACATACTTAATGCATCACTTTTAGGGTACAAAAAACACTTTGACAGGCAATGCACCAATTGCAGCTCTATTATGTAAGCTTTTGTTTATATTTATGCTGCACACCGCACTGCAAAGCTGTGGGCGGCATGGCCAGTCATGACAGCAACATAAAAGAGTGAAGCAAAGATGTAAAATAAATTGAAAGTAAATTGAGATCGCGCGGCGATTGTGCCGTTTGTGTGGCAGACAATGTTGCAATTTTATTGTGGCATCTGTTGGCGATATTTCGAATACAAACGTTTTTATTACTTTCAATGCTTGAAAATGTTGTACAACATTTTTATTTGGCTTTAAAGCAAACCATAAATTTTGTGCTAATTGGCCGCAAGTAGATATCAAAGCGCTGCATATAGTTTCACAACGCGCACAGAAATCTACGAACACATACTCATTATACAATATTTACTAGATTCGAAATTCTATTTGTTCTGTCTTCTGCCAGTTGCAGTACTTTTAAAACTTAACACATAAATTCTCCTATGTTTTTGTTGCACTTCACTTTTGCTGCTTAATTGATGTCTGCCTACTCAAGTGACAGTCAATTGAGCGCTCGCAAATTTAAGTGTAATCACCAATTGTTGCAGTTGCAGTTGCAGTTGCAATTGCAATTGCTATGGCAGGCAAGTGGGTCAATTAATTGATGAAGTTTGCAACAAATGTACATATTATTGCCACAGATATTCAATATCAATTTAAATGTGCATTTATTTGGTTTTAAATTACTGATTGCCTTAATTTGATTGGTGGCGGTCAACGGTACTGCGAGCAATGATTGATATGTGACATGTTTTTCAAGTGTGATTCTACAATTCGGTAATTTTGCAAAAGTCGAACATTTTAGCAATAAATTATTGGAGAGAAAAAAGCTAATCCCAGAACGATACCAGTACCCTGTTCAGGCAATAAAAATGCGAGACATTATGCGATCAGTGTAAAACTTTTCTGGTTTCTCGGCGAGAAACTGCGACAAGTAATTTTCACAGGCTTCTCTTAAAGCCAACATTACTATATTAAGGGAATTCTGCATTGACCGAAACAAATGGTAGTCCGATGGTACATGGTCAGGGCTGGATGCATTAAAGCTTCTCTCCGAGTTTTTGCCGAATCATCAAAGATGTATGTTGTCTAGCGTTGTCCTGATGGAAGACGAAGCCCTTTCTATTGATCAGTTTTTTTCGATTGCTTGCTTCAATCTTATCAGTTGTTGACAGTAAAATGTAGAATCAATCATTCGACCAGGCGGGAGCTGCTCATAGTGGATGATTCCTTTCCAATCTCACCAAACACTCAGCTTAACCCTTCGTGGCGTCAATGCGGGCTTTGCGACCATTTGTTGAACTTCACCGCGCTTGGACCATGATCTTTTTCGCATATTATTGTCACATTTGGCCCACTTTCCGCCTCCTGTAGCCATTCGCTTCAGAAATGGTTCGATTTCAGCCAGCCTTTTTTAAATGTTTCAAAACCGTTTGATGATGAATGTTAAGCTCCTTAGCGAATTTCTTCATTATTTTCACCCATTTTTGAACAGCTGTAACTTTTTTTAACTTCCCCAAATTCAAATTTTTTTGGTTAAATGATGCTTAAAATATCACCTTTTCAACAATATATGCTATGACCCAATGTGATTGGTAGCACTGGAGATATACGACTGCAACGACATCTATTGACAAAATACGAAAAGACTTTTTCGACTACCAATATATGTATGTAGGTATACAAAAGATATACAAATAAAAAGAAAATCAATAACCGTTTCAACTTTTATAAAATTTCGAAACCTAGCCCTATATGTGAATTCACCACTCACCACTTCACTCAAAAATCAAGCGATAACTAGCAAATGATTGCCGCATGGCCCAGATAACATCAACAATTTAGAGTCCGTATGCAAATACTTAATTATACGGCAAATGTGTCACTACTATTTATACCAGCGCATGTCAGCGCTTGCTAAATTGCAGCATCTACACCTACCATTAGCTACACTACACATGACAGCCACCTAAATTGACATTAAGCTCTCTAATAAAATGACGTTTGGTTGTCATTTTCTCGGTGTAACTTTTAGGCTGTGGAAGTGTCATTATTTATTTATTTATACATTCCTTCAAATGATGCATGCAAATTGCGAAATAAGTGAAGCGAGCAATAAAAGCGCGCTAAAGACGGCAGCTCACGCGTGTGAGGTGTGTCTGGCGCTGAAGAACCAACAAATTGCTCTTTAACTAATTTATGCGTAGCCTGGTGTATTTCGTGCCATTTTTTTACACCAGCGTGAGAAATGCTGATTGCGCCAGTGACGAAGTGCAGATAAACGTGTCGTGAACTTTTTAGTAAAATTTCAGTTGTTGCATGAGCTCGCGATTCTTATTAGGAATGTTTTGAAAAGTTCAAATTCCAAATTATTTATGTTTAAATAAATGAGCAGCTGGATGCGTGCAATAAATGTATAATTGAAATATTAAAATTGGTTGAAAGGTACAGAGTGGGGTCTTAAAACCGAGATTTTAAGGACCGAGATTCCAATTCGACCAAGGGTAGGCAGCTCGGCAGCTTCGTAAAAATTTGTCTAGGAATTATTTCTGCTACTACAACAACAACAAAGCATTTCGGGCACAAACAAAACTCGAGTTCGAATTCCAAGTCTTTTAAAGCTTTTAAAATTTAATAAATAAAAGCAAAACTATGAACGCCGCAATTAGCGTTGCAGGCAAAGCACACGTTGCGAAATCCCACACTCAAATGCAAGCACGCGATTTGCTACACACGCACACATAGTTGCAGTATGCACGCCACGTTGCAACTTCCTGCGGCAAGTTAGCACTTTGTTTGCCATTCCGCCATCTTGTAACACACACTCTCACACGTTTACATACACGCCATCGCTTTGGGCTTGCATAGTTGGCTGCCACGCAAATGTCTGTCCTTGTTGCAACAGTGCTTACAAGCGGCAACTTTGCCGGCCATCTTGCCACTTAGTACGCCAAGCAGCACATCCTGTTTCCGGCGCGCAAATATATGCTGGGCGCTGGCCAATTTTCTGCAACAGACAACCGAACGCTTCTCATCTCTTCGCTGGAACTTAGAGTTCTTCATACGCCGTGCCATTCCAAATGATTGTTTGAAAAGTTGCCAACTGAGCGTGTTTTTGCTGTTCTTGCAGCATTTCAGTACATGCCAAAGGTGTAGAGGAGTTCACGTGCAGCGGATTTTCTGATTGAAGGCGCGCGTGCTAGCTAAGATGGATGCATGTGTGCCAAAGAGAGTTCAAGGTGAAGCTTATTGTTAGTGCAGAAGGCGTTTATATGGTAACTAAGTGCTATCTGACAATTGGAGGCTCTTAATTATGTCAATAAATAATTGCGGCGATGTAATAGTGCCTCAGGAGTTTCATTTGTAGAATTGAATGATACATTAAGTAGAAATTGGATAAAATAATGGATTTCGAAGGACGCTTTGCAACTTTTCAATAAGTCGTAGGGTTGCTCCAAAATCGATGGATCTTCTTCACTTCTTTACTGGCGTAGAAACCGCTTACGCAGTTATAGCCGAGTTAACAACAGCGCGCTAGTCGTTTTTTTTCGCAAGATGGCTCCAATTGGAAATCCCAAGCGAAGCCGGGTCCTTCTCCACCTTCTCCGGTGTGGAAGTCTTCCTCTTCCTCTGCTTTCCCCGGCGGGTACTGCGTCGAATACTTCCAGAGCTGGCGTAGCCGCTATCTTTTAATTTGCTGAACAATGTCAATACCGACGTATATCTCATACAGCTCATCGTTGCATCGTATGCGATATTCGCCGTGGCCAACACGCAAAGGACCATAAATCTTTCCCAGAACTTTTCTCTCGAAAACTCGTAACGTACGAGTGTGTGTTACAATATGATTTCACTTCGCCTTGCTCCAAACAGCTTTAGCTAAGACCGTCTGACAAAATATTAACTTGTACCCCGTGAGGAAAGAAAGCCTACAACAGCTGCCAGATTGACTTTACTAAGTGCAAGTAGTGCGGAGGACCTCTTATGGTTCACTTTAGGCCGGAAGGATCTTGCATTCGCACAATTTGGTTGTTGACTAGCGCCTACCAAGCCCCCAAGCTCTATAAATACCGGAGAGGTAATAGAAGTTAGTTTATGGGTTCGGCCCATAACACCAAACCTTAAGCCCTAAATTTTCGCATGCTTAAGTTGAATTAAGTTGTGCGTCTTTATGTACATACAAGCATATAACCCCTCAAATCAAAAGCAACTTTCTTTGCTTTCAGTAGGCAACAAAGCGCACGATTTATAAACACAACTGAATAGTATTTAATTCAAAGCCTTATATTCATACACCCGCGGCGAATGTCAAACCACTTGACCTTGTGACGAGCAGTTTTCATACACATGCACACTTTTACAACAAATCTAATGTATTGAGTATGCATTAAGCATAGAAAACTTTTAAGTTGCTGAAAGCTTACCTTGCACACAATTCCTTCCCCCGCGCCCTTAACTTGCGTTGACTACCAACACTCCCGATATCACAGCAGCCAATTTCGCCTGTTCCGTCCGCCCAACAGGCGGTATTGTCATTCAGCTTAATAATAATGCCAACTTTTTCACTTTTACTACACGCTATACCGTTGCTGCCCGAATGTCTGGAGGCCGCCGACGCTGTCGAGGTGGTGGAGGAGGTGGTTGATGTCGTTGATGATGATGATGATGAAGATGAGGATGAGCAAGTTTTAGTTGCCTCCGCACGCGCTGCTTTGTTAGTTGCGTTGGCATTTGTGGCATTATGCCCGAAACCGGCAAACTTCTTATGCGAGCTGAAGCTGCGGCGTATCGATTGCAGACTGTGACGCAAGAATGACTCGCGTTTGAAGTCATTTTGTTTGGATTTGTTCGATTTCCCTGTAGGCGGCGGTGACGCCGCCGGGTCTGGTGGCGGCCGCGTGTTCGTCATTGCCGCACTTGGCATCGATTTCGGACGCACATGCATTTCACTCTCCACACCCTCCATAATGACGGAGGGATGTCGCAGCAAGGCACGTAAATCCTCGTCCTCGTCTGAATCGGTCTTATGCGCTTTGCATTTTTGCGCTTTCGCTTTCGCATTTGTTTTATTTTGTTCATTTTTGGCACTTGCTGGCGGTTTTGCGGTCGCAGCGTGGAGTAGCAGCGCGTCTATATGGCGGAAACTAGTAAAATTTTCTGCGCGTTGCTTAGACTTCTGCGGCAACGCATGACTTTTTAGTGATTTATCGATGAAGCTGTACGACTTGATGAGAAACAGTTTGGACTCATTTTTCTGCGCGTTTAAACGCTCGATATGCGAGTCCGAACTATTGCGCGCCAGCGACACAATGTCAACGGGGTTTTGTAAAGCGTTGGACATGTTTAGTTTGCAGTTTTTGATATTAGACGTTTCTGTGGTTATGAAACAATTCAACTTTGCTGTTTGGCAAATAAAACTGTCGTACCATTAGCTGCCAAACTGTGGTTTATGAGTTTATTTATTTACAATCTCACTGTATATTTGAATTTTTATCGAACTTTGGTTTTAACTTGTTTTATTAGGGGCGTCTGAGCTAATTAAACATGATAAACACGCGCCGACGACGCGGTCGATCGATCAGTCGCACCAATTCTTAGGCAAGCAACGCTGTTTTTGTACACGCGCGTCACTCACTCATCGGCGATCAGTCGCTTTCACGGCGCTTTGGCCTGCTAACGGCTGGGATTGACTAAGGCGCGCGCGGTGCGGGATTGCGCGCTGCTTTTTGTTTATATGTCCGTTGCAGCGCGCTCGATTAGTCAACTGACATCTGGCGCTTTATGGATATGCATAGTCCATATTTAATTTATTCATATACTATATAAGTAATGACACTGCCGATTTCTTATTTTAGTTTTATATTTATTGTTATATAAATCCGTAGTTACGAAAATTGTTTTATTTTATTTTAATTTTCTGTCATTTCTATTCTTCTTTGTTTTGATTTTTGTTTCTCCACACAGTTGTTCACTTTTGTTGTTGTCGACACGGCATCAGCTGTTTTCTAACACCAGTTAAACGAGTTTGACGTAAGCGCATACGTTGACAAAAACAACAACCGCTACAAGCGCAGCAAGACAATTTCTAACGACTTTTTGTTGGCACAAACTTTCTTCACACGCTTTGCCGAATATTGCCAAGACTTTGCGCGATGACACACTGCTGTCATTTTATTGTATTAACAAAATTAACGGCGATATATGTATGTATGTACAAACATACACACTTCACACTTGATTTCATGCAATAGCTGACGTTTATTTGAAGATTTTTATCGGCAATTAATGCATGAGAAACCGAGTAATTTATTGCTAAACAACAATTATTCGCCACAACTATTTTGCTGCGGCTTTACAACGAACGCTCGCGCTTTACAACTACTCGTACTACTCGCCGTTGTTCCGTCACCGTCATGCGCCGAATTCGCACTGAAGTCACAGCGTTGCTATCGCCAAGGTTCGAGCGACGGACGCGTCACATGCCGGCGCTGTGGGCGCGTTTGCGCGACGCCAGTGCTGATTTGGTCGTTTGTTTGTTTACTTGTGTTGGTAGTGGTTACGTCGGTCACACAATGAATGCGATAGTGGTGCGTACGGGTGGTTGTCGTTGGACAGGCGGGACGGTTAGTAAGCGGCGAGCGGCGAGTTGTTCTGACGATTAATATAATTTTTGGACATCAGCGTAAATAAAGTTGTGAAAAAGTTAACTTTTAAGCGAGTGTAAGCTAATTTAAGTTCAACACAAAAAGTGCAATTCGCTTGCTAATTATATGGCAGTGAAGTGTTTTTTTTATTAATTTTATGCTGTGATTTCCTGCTTTTTTATATTGCAATAATTTTTTTATATTGTCACAAAAAGCGGTTATCGATCACTTTTTATCGGTATACCCTCTTCCTATATTAAATTTGCTAAAAAATTTCGTACCCAGTAGTACCTGTGAGACTAACGCATTAATGGGTTACCTGGGTTTTACGACGAAAAAAAATCGTTTTGTTTATTATCTTATTTGATTCTATAACATATTCACAATATTGTACTAAATGCGCAAGTTTGAAAATTTGCGGGCTCAAACTTAGCTATTTGGCCACTTAAAATTTTAGACGCGGTTTTCTCGAAACTGTGTTTTCAAAATTCTCAAGAATTCTCGCGATATAATCTGACACACCTTAATGCAATTTTACACAGATTTTCGAAATATAATTTACAAGGTCTTGAAGGAAGGTTATTGTGACGTCGACAAATTTTCACCAATTTTTTTTTTTTTTAAAAACGTGTCAAAAATACAATATTCACACTTTTGATTTTTTTTTCGTCCAATACTTAGTTTATAGTTTTTTATTAAGAAGTTCTGATTTCAACTCGGATGCACCTTTTTTCAGAAGGACTGCCGGAAATAACGTCGTAATGGCCGAATTTCGAATATGTTCCTTTGAAATCTTTGTAAAACATGTACATATATTTGGAATAACTATTTAATTTTGAATAAAATAATTAATTTTTATATATATTTTTTTTAAATAATTTGAAAAGGCCATTTTTGTTCGATAAACCACATGTAGCACTCTTAAGTGAACTAATAACTAGTTTTTTTGAGATTCCATTCTAAAATTTTGCATACGTTTTTTTACCCCAAGAAGCCATACAAACTGATCAAGTCCGTGTACGAAAAACTTTTTTATTGAAGATATCTTCACGAAATTCCGCTCGAGGCAATTCTACAATCAAACATTTTGTTCAGATCGGGCCACTATAGCGTAATAGTGCCCATCAAACTGATCAATCAAAGTCAAGATAAATATCTTCATAAAAGATACTTTTCCTTTCTTGAGTTACCTTAATTTGACCTGAAGGTTGCAAGAGAGTCCAAAAAAACCTTTAGAATGTCTCTTTACTAAAATTCTAGCACATTTTGACAAAAATTGATGTTCTAAAGTTTTAAAAGCACAAAGAAAATTTTTTCGATTACTTTTTTCTTCAGAGCGGGGTTTTTATACTGGCGATTTTTTTTTGTTTTCTTTTTATACCTTTGTGTCAATTAATTATGTATTGTTTATTAAGTTGAGCTGCGGTAAGACACTATGTACGAGTATTATAATTCGTCTGTGATAACGAATTTTATCAGCTGTTATCGCGTGCTATCGAAATGAGGTGGTTCGCCAAGCTTAAAGGCATGTTGAACACACACGTGGTCTTCATTTTATTAATGCACGATTTTTGAAGGTCTTCCCACCATAACTATGCTGGTGTGAGGCGTGAAAACTGGCTACAAAATGAAAGACGGGGCGTATACGTGTTTTCCGTCCGCCGATAAATTTAAATTTGAGGGCGTTTGGCCTACGTGCGAGCTTGTTCTGTAGAAATTTGTGTCTGCGTTGTAGATTTAGATAAGTAAGGATGCAAATCTAACGAATCAAAGAGTTCAGCGTGTTTGGAAAAAGTATTAAATATTTATTATATTTACACTACTTATTTATATAAATTAGAAACACGCGTTGCCATAATTTTTTTTAATTAAACGAAGGAATAAACAAAAATATTTACATTTGTTTTATGGTAGTGCAAATGCTGTAGACTTCGAGGCAGAAGCCAACGAAAGCCGATTGCGCTTCTGCTTGCGACTCAGCTGGCAATTGTTTAGCACAAAACCGTGTGCTAACCGTATGATACCCCTTAAAGAGCACTTCAAGTCAAAGTTTGATTGCTTACTACGACGCTCATGCAGATGCTAAACGTGTATCAATACATTTCTTGCGATATCAATACAAACTACCATAAAAAATAGCGCACAATGTTCAAAATATCAGCGACTGTAAAAATAATTTGGTGATTAATAACTTTCATAAACGTTAATGACTCATAAAAAAATATTGATACATACAACTGATATCATTTACTTCCTCTACTTGCTGGGATTTTCGCATTAGAAATTTAACTGGTTTATAATCTTTAGCTTCACAGGTGTTTTAAGAAAAAAAACGGCAATCCTTGCTGGATTTTGAAAGCCGCTAAGAGCAGTAATTTATGATTACTGCTTTCAAAGGTTAATCACTTTTAATTGTGAGCAATTTCTCGCTAATATTGCAATAAAACAATTACTATTGTCACTAATTTTAGATTTCGACTTTTAGCCTTACGTTTATCAGCAGATAATTACGCCGTTTTAGATTACACAATGAGAGTGATAAAAACAAAGGAATTTTATAAAAACAAAAAAGCTTTAATAATTTAATTTATGAAAGAAATAATTTTCGGGAAAGTAATATTTTATTCGCCAGTCGAGTCTTTTCGTATTTTGTCAATATATGTCATTGCAGTCGTATATCTCCAGTGCTACCAATCACATTGTGTCATACCAAATAGTGTTGGGAAGGTGAGATTTTAAGCTTCATTTCACCAAAAACAAATTTAATTTGGAGAAGTTGGAAAAAAGCTGTTCAAAAATCAGTGAAAAAATTAAAAAAATCGCTATATTTTGAAATTTTTGTGTAAAAAAGGGAAGAATGCTATGCAAGCCACCTATGAAATTTGTGAAGTATACGAAGACGATGCTGTATCCGTTCGTGTAGCACGACATTGGTTCGTTCGCTTTCGTTCTGGAAATTTCGAAATTTCGATTTACTCCCATGAAAGTTTTAACTGATGGAATAATGTCACTAGCGAAAAAATGGCAAAAAGAGATCGACCAAAATAGTACATATTTGTTTATTTATTTATTAGTATAAATATAAAAAAATAAGTAATATAAAAAATAAGTGTTTGCTTAGAAATACGAAAAGACTTTTTCGACTACCCAATATATCTACAAAATATTTTCGGCCAATTCACAACAGCTGCTCGATCTAAATATTCTTCAGCGTTATCATGAGACTCTAGCCGAAAAACCCAATTTCTGATAAAGCATTTCTGTCAGTTTGATAAAAACGCAGGTGTTTGGTGTAAACAAAAATACTATGAGCAAGTGAGTAATTTTATCGAGCTACAAAATTGCTTGATAAAAGAAACATTATTATAATTAATAAATGTAGATTTCCCAGCGACACATGTATATGGTACAAGTGTTGCACAGTGTATGCCAAAAGTTATTATACTTTGTACACAGTTTGAATACCGCTGGTTCGAGGTTAATTTGCAGATTAAAATTACGATTTAAATAAATATACAAGTATGATAATGTATTGGGAACTTGAGTAGCAGTGCTTTTCAGAAACCGTTGTTTATTCGTTTTGTTTTTACTTTACGATTTTCACTCACATTGCCTTAGCCCAAACAGCAGTATTTCAGCCACTTAAGCTGTTGATAGTATTTTAACTTGCTTAAGGAATTTGTTGTTTTAAATGTTATCTGTTTTCATTGTGTTATTTATCTTATTTATTGTTTAATTATATTTTACTTTCACATCGCAAAGCATTTTGCTATTTCTACAAGCTTAAAATTTTGCCAACATAAAGAACTCAATTCTAATCTAAAAATTTTGACAAGTTTGAATATAAAAAAAAAAAAAAAAAAAAAAAATTAAATTAAAATCATGCGAAAAAATATGAAATATTGACGCAAATACTTAGTGATTACTGGCATGATATGTGAAGTGGCATGCGACTATTTATTCTAGATTTGTATTGAAATGAAGCTGCGGGAAAATTATGAAAATATAGCGTAGTCGCGCAGTCGATTTGTCAGACAAAATTTAAATAATTTTATCGAATTAAAGTTTTCTTTAAAACAATTTCATGGTCCAAAAAGGATAAGCCAATTTAACCACTTCGAATACCGACAGTCACCAAAAAAGGTTATGTTGTCTGTTTTCATAAAATAAATTTTCACACGAAATTACTTAGTGAACGACTCAATATGTTAGATTAAGATTTATTTTTGACTGTTAGATTGCATATATTGAATATATATTTCATTACGCCAATGTTAGTGAAGAAGAATTTAGCGCAAATGCGCATAGAAATTCTTTTCAATTGTCATTGGCAATTTCACGTCATCACATTTCAATTTTTCGGCAGAACAGTGAAGATTTCACATATGCCACATTTTTCTCACAGTTGTCGCGACTATTTTTCGTCATTAAACATTTATGTTCTTATTTCTACATCTAATGATTTAGCCAAGAATTCACGCTAAGTTGAATAATCCCATTTTCCAATGCAAGAATTTTAAAAGCCAACTTTTTGTTGTTGCGCATATAAAAATGGAAAAGAAAAAGTTATGTAGAATTTCTAAAAATAATGAAAATGTCGTCTGCGTGTGCCTTGCGGTGTAAATATGTACATATAGCATACAAAAATACATATCTATAAAGTATAGAGAAGTTAGGCGTTGGAAAGGTTGTGATAGTGGTGAAAGCGGCAAATGCGGTGGGAAGCGAATGTTTTGTTAAGAAAAATATTTTCGGCATAAAATTATTTTATACATTTATAAAGTATTATTATTACAGCCAGAACAGGATATATTAAGTTTGCTACGGAGATTGGACATCGGAGATCGTATAACATACAATTGAGAATGGAGAGATCCTGTAAAATACAGTTCGTTCAACAAAAAAGCAAACGACTTTTCGTATGAAATAATTTGAAAATTAAGCAGGCCTTGATTTCATTGCCGATTTGCAATATAATTGACTGTTTGTCAAGCCGCAGAAGCATATTTAAAAAATGAGTTCCGTATAAGCGAAACGTTTTGAAGCAGTATTTTTTGTTCTCTTCCTAAAAGCCTCAAGTTGTCTCACTTGAGTGCTGAAAAGTACTTAAAAAAAGTCAAAGGCCTTTGTCCAACATGGCAACCAACACTTTCTGGTGCACAAAATGTGGACGATTTGCCGAAAAGCGGTTTTGCAGACCTACCTCAGAACAGGACGAATTAGTTGTAAAGGGCATTTTCGCATCTTGGCTTTCGATATGGCCTATCCTTGAAAGCTGCGAAACAAGTATTGACCACAATGTCTCTAAATACAATACGAAACCGCTTAAGCCCGGTCACGACGGTAAAGTCTTTACCAACTGCAAAGCAAATAAAAAAACACCGTCAAAAGTGGTCAGCTGGACATGTGGATAATGACAGCTGAGTCCTCGTTTTGGACGACGAACACAATTAAGCGTGATTGGTCTACTCAAAGCGGCAAACTTGTACTACTGTGAGATATTTCCTAAAACTGAGGGAAGTTTTTGAGATAATGCGCAGCTTTGTTCTGAATACTGTAGCAGGTTAAACTCCTACTTATCCAGAATAGACCCTGACATATCCTATATATGTATGTTCTGCGTCCAATGAGTCTCCGCTACAATATCCAAACTTATTATTTAGATCGGACCACTATATCTATCTATAACACTGTTATGGATTTGACGAGATATCTATAGATATACGAAATTTGGCAACTTTTTTACCAACGCAAAACCACTGTGCACACTCAAAACATATAGTATTTACTTAATAGTAAACTATGGACTTTCTGACATTGTCGATGTTGTTTTAAATCAGTTTACTTATTTTGTGCTTTTCCAATTATTCAATACACACATACATACGTGTGTGTTTGTATGCATGCATGTACATACATGCCGCCTGCAATTACTTTTCTTGCTGTTCGTTCTTGTTGGCGTTGTTGTCGTTGATGAGTTTTCCTCGCGTTCTTGTTTAGAGGATTAAGTAAGTCGCCGCTTCGTCGGTATTGTACAGGAAAAACAAAAACATTTCACCAAATCTGCAACGTTGACACAGCGTTGGCTGCTGACTAATCTATTTTTATAATAAATGCGACAATGTGTGTTCCAGGAAATTTTTATAGTATTTATGCAATGTTCGGAAAATGTTTATGACTTTGCTTTTAGCGGTTGTTTGTTTGTGCCTTTTCGTTGCTTTAATTAGCGCTTGTTCATTTTTATCTGCCCGCTAACCCGTCAACCCGTCAACTTGTTGCAAATAGTTTACAGTGTTGACTGAGCAGTTTGAGAGCCAATGCAATAGCCGCGTCGGTTAGCCCGTGTCTGCGAACTTATCTATTTTACAACTATCTTAATTGTATAATTTTATTACTTTTTATCAGTTTATTTGGTGTTCACTGTATTTGTTATTTACTTTGCACAGATTTTCCCACACAATTATTAGAAAAAGTTTATACTTATTTTTGCGGTTTATCACATTTTCCGTAAAAATTCCGAACGCTACGTTTTTTACACGCACACTATGTATACATATGTATGCCTCAGAGTTTTTTTAACGCAACAAATGTTTATGAGAAAAATTTCCGTTGTGAGTTGTTGGCGCGAAAAAAGCTGCGTGCGAACTGATGTGCGGAAAATGCGAAATACCTAAAAAGATGTGGCGAACGAAAAGTTCTTGTCTGCATGCCCTATATACACACATACATATATGTACATATACATTTATATGTGCGAAATAAAAATATTTAGCAACTCTTTAGGATGGGTCAGTTTCTAAGGTGAATATTGGTAGTCGAAAAAGTCTTTTCGTATTTCTAATCAAACTTCAAATATTTTTCTATATTTATACTAATAAATAAATAAATAATAATAATTATTAATAATAATAATAATAATAAATATGTATCATTTTGTACAAATACTTTTTGCCATTTTTCCGCTAGAGACATTATTCTAGCAGTGTAAAACTTTCATCCGTATAAATCGAAATTTCGAAATTTCCAGAACGGAAGCGAGCGAAGCATTGTTGTGCTACACAAACTGTTACAGCATCGTCTCCGTAAACTTCACAAACTTCATTGGTGGCTTGCGTGACATTCTTACCTTTTCTATACGAAAATTTCAAAATATATCTAATTTCTTCAATATTTTCACTCACTTTTGAACAGCTGTATCTTTTTTCCAACTTACCCGAATTTAATTTAAAAATGTTAATGTCAAATGAATTTTAAAGTCTCACCTTTCCAACAATGTGATTGGTAGCACTGGAGATATACGACTGCAACGCCATCTATTCACAAAATACGAAAATACTTTTTCGACTACCCTGTCATATGCAAAATGTGGGTACGTATATATTATAGTAAAAAATATGCATTGGTACCTATGTATATATGTACTTTATGTTTATAGCAATAACAAAAAATAAGAATTAATTGTTGACATTAATGGACAAATTAAAAAGAAAACGAATGACGTGTTAAATTCGTGAAAATTAAATAAGGAAATGAGTATTATGGTTTTTACCAAATATTTTTTAAATTTAAATTAATTACATTGAGGCAGCTCGAAAAAAGTCAATGCTCATGGCAGCTTTACGCTAAAAGGTTTCCATCTGAACAATTTATTTGGAAATTATTTGGAAATTGTAGCATTTTCCTGGACAAAAATCTATGACAAATTTCGTGAAAATATATTGAAAATATATAATATATAAATATATATATAAAAAAGTATTCCATAAAAAGGCTTGACTTCGATCGGTCACTTTGTGTTACAGTTACATGCTATATTTGTCCGATCTGAACAATTTGTTCGGACGTATAGCTAAGCCAAATTTCGTAAAGATATCTTTTAAAATATAAAAGTTTTCCACACAAGGCATTGATTTTGATCGGTCTATTGGATTGGCAGCTATATACTATAAGGTTCCGATCTGAATGGAGATTGTATTGTTTCTTTGAATTCTATTTCGTGAAAATATATTGTTAAACATAAAAGTTTTCCATACAAGGACTTGATACTAATCGGTTAGTTTGTACGGCAGCTATATACTATAGTGGTCGAATATCGGCAGTTTCAAAAAATAAGCCTTTTGGGGTAAAAACAACTTGTGCAAAATATCAGGCCAATAATTCAAAACTTGACAGCTCATAACGCCGATCGTTTGTATACATATATACAAGTACTTCGACGTTTTCTTCTGACAAACGTCGTGGCAAACTTAATAATGGTGGGTATAAATATCCCCAAAGGAAATTAATACTTAAAAGCTCTATGAACAATTTTAATAAATCGTCTTGAACTATTTTCCAAAATAATTCAAAAAGTACTCAACATGCTTTAATTAAGATAATATGAAATTCTGAGAAAAAATATCACTCGTACGCTTTAAATTACTAGACAACATTAATGGATACTTTCTTTTGACAACAAAATACCCGCCACTAGAGACTCCAGATGATGTTCTCAGCTCCGGAGTTGTTTACATTCGTTTCATTGTTCATTTTGAATAGCACTGCGCTTACTAATAAAAATGTATTAAATACACGCATATATTGGGATATATAATGGTACGTGTATATAAAATATTGCCGGTTGCACGAACAATTTTACTGCCTACCAAGGAACAACAAGCAGACAATTGAATTGCAAATTATAACTTCAACAGTCATACACACATATACACATACAAGCTTGTGAATGTATGCGAATAAAAAAATGCCACAATCGCTTAAAGTAAGCAGCATAATAAAAAAAATATTAGTCATCAACTAAAATATGCGACTTGTGAGTGCGTGGGTTTATTGTGCCGCGTGACAGCAATGAAAAGTACAACACGAGCAATGGCAATTGTCGGCGCAGAAGGAGCAGCAGCAGACAATAACATACTCGATGGCCATCAAACTGTCGTCCTCTGCACGGTCACCTCGTCTGTATGGCCGATTGTCGCAAGTGTCACATATAGATATCAACAACTTTGGATTGACAGCACTAGACGCTAGGCGGTACACTATTTGCACAAACAAATATGGTATATCCACACGTGTGCATACGAAATTTTTGAGGTCAAAATGTTGACAATGAAAATATAAGATTTTATCACAATATTGTGTCTATGGTATGTGCTTTCGGAAATCATATGTTCTAGTCGTCTTGTAGGTGCGTTTCAATCGACCAAGTGGCAAAGTGCCGACATTGTAATTGCCCTTTATGCTCTGACGCGCCAACAAAATGACAATAAACGTCATAATTGATGACGTGGCGCGTATTTGCGACCAAGCTAAAGGAAACAACATACATTCAGCGAAAAATAAAAGTACACATTTTTTGGTGACAAATCGTGTGAGTTCAACAAAATATAAGCACACCGCACGCCTTCACGCTTGAGTGATTCTACGAGCCGAATTTGGTTTCCTTTGTTTTTTTATGCAGTATATTACGTTTTTATACTCTCGCAACAATGTTGCTAACGAGAGTATTATAGTTTTGTTCACATAACGGTTGTTTGTAAGTCCTAAAACTAAAAGAGTCAGATATAGGGTTATATATACCAAAGTGATCAGGGCGACGAGTAGAGTCGAAATCCGGATGTCTGTCTGTCCGTCCGTCTGTCCGTCCGTCCGTGCAAGCTGTAACTTGAGTAAAAATTGAGATATCATGATGAAACTTGGTACACGTATTCCTTGGCTCCATAAGAAGGTTAAGTTCGAAGATGGGCAAAATCGGCCCACTGCCACGCCCACAAAATGGCGGAAACCGAAAACCTATAAAGTGTCATAACTAAGCCATAAATAAAGATATTAAAGTGAAATTTGGCACAAAGGATCGCATTAGGGAGGGGCATATTTGGACTTGGAAATGTTTTGGAAAAGTGGGCGTGGCCCCGCCCCCTACTAAGTTTTTTGTACATATCTCGGAAACTACTATAGCTATGTCAACCAAAGTCTACAGAGTCGTTTCCTTCAGGCATTTCCATGTACAGTTCAAAAATGGAAGAAATCGGATAATAACCACGCCCACCTCCCATACAAAGGTTATGTTCAAAATCACTAAAAGTGCGATAACCGACTAACAAAAAACGTCAGAAACACTAAATTTTACGGAAGAAGTGGCAGAAGGAAGCTGCACCCAGGCTTTTTTTAAAAATTGAAAATGGGCGTGGCGCCGCCCACTTATGGACCAAGAACCATATCTCAGGAGCTACTAGACCGATTTCAATGAAATTCGGTATATAATATTTTCTTAACACCCTGATGACATGTACGAAATATGGGTGAAATTGGTTCGCAACCACGCCTTCTTCCAATATAAAGCTATTTTGAATTCCATCTGATGCCTTCTCTGTATAATACGAGTATAAACATTAGGAACCAATGATGATAGCGGAATAAAACTTTACAAAAATACGGTATTTGAAAAATATGTAAATGACGTATTATGAAATCTCGATTATCACTTTACCATGCGAGAGTATAAAATGTTCGGTGACACCCGAACTTAGCCCTTCCTTACTTGTTTGTGTTATATTTGGTATTTTTTTTAATTTCAAACTCGCATTATTTATGGTAGGCAATAGCTTATTTTATATTTTTCTTTTAAATGTATGATCTGTAGGACTCCTTCTTCCTTAGTGGCGTAGACACCACTTACGCGGTTATAGCCGATTTAAGAACAGCGTGCGTTTTTTTCTTTTCGCAAGGTGGGGCCAATTGGAGATTCCAAGCGAAGCCAGGTCCTTCTCCACCTGGTCTTTCCAACGTAATTTTTGAATTAATGGGTTAAATTCATTTGTGAATTTCTTGGAATATCCAATTGGCGCCACGTAGCGAAAAGAAGAAACGACTGGCGCGCTGCTGTTAACTCGGCTACAATCGCGTAAGCGGTGTCTACGCCAATAAAGAGGAAGAAGAATTTCTAAAAATCGCTTTTAAGTTTTGTATATATTATGTATGTATATGATGTATAGAAATATTGAAGAATATTCAACGAAATTTTTAATTTGAGCCGGCATGTAGTTGCGGAGATATGAGCGTATTCATAAGAACTTTTTAACTAAGTGTAATCGATGAGCAAAACCTTAAGGAAGGGATTAGGGTTTCAAGGTAAAAAAAAATACTTATTTTGCAAATTTATTTCTCGAATTTGGATTGAGTAACTTTATTCAGACCTTTTGGTCATTATTGAGCACTCTTTTGATAGAGCTCTACGACAATACGAGCTCTCATACATCGACTGAAACTGCTGGCTTTTTAAGCACGCAAAACATCGATTCTAGGAGTCATTCACAGTATGGTCCTGGCTGTGCACCGAATGTCTTTTTTTTTACTCCCGTACTTAAAAATGAGCTAAAAGGTCAACGTTTTTCGTCACCCTAAGGAGACAGCGAAGCGTTCAGAACGAATGTTTTGGATATACAGTGTTTCGGTGGCACCAGGTCTTTTTGAAGGGCCGGGAAGAGGTCGCTGATGAAGACCGTGCTGGGAGACCAGCGACTTCGACAAACACCGACAATATGACTCGTGTGCGCAAAGTTTTAAACCCAGACCGTCAACTAAGTATTCGTTTAATTGCTCAGATGTTAAATATGTCAAAATCTGTGGTTCATGACATTGTGACATACGCTAGGTGAGCGTGAAGATGGTCCCAAAAGTGCTCGCTGATGACCAGAAATTGCGGCGAGTGGAAGTGTGCCAAGAAAGTTTGAACATGCGTGAATGTGACCCCCAATTTTTGACTAACGTAATCACAGGCGACGAGTCATGGATCATGTCATGGATGGCAAGCATTTTGAGGCGACAGAGAGGATCCAAGCAGCATGCCCCTCGGCTCTCAAGGCTATTCCGGTGAATGCCTTCCGTGACGCCTTCAAGGTGTGGAAATCACGCTGGCAGCGCTGCATCGACGCAGAAAGAGCCTATTTTGAAAGTTTTTAAGGAATTGCAACGATTGACGCAGTACATTTTTTTAAAATCTTCCTGTCCTATTACCCTGTAACCCCTAAAGGCCCTGATAGCAATTTTATTAACCATCAACAGCGCACAAAGAGAGCCATTGTACAAGGTGGGTTTCAAAGTAAACAGGCGCCACCTGGTGGCGCCATCTATATGACGACTGGTGCGTTAGAATCTGCTATCTTTGGCGATTGTCTATTTCATGACATTTCATTGATTGGAAGTGAAGTTATTGCGTTTTAAGTGTCAGTATGTTTGTGTTATCGGTTCGAAAATGAGCTTCAAACAAAGAGCCAACTTTATATTTTGTTTTAAAATTGGTAAAACTTTTTCCGAAACGTTTCAAATGATGAAACAAGCTTATGGCGATGATTGCCTATCCCGAGCAACCGAGTGGTTTCAACGTTTTCAAAGTGGTCGTGAGGACATAAATTACGATCAACTTGTAAGCCAATCAAAATCCGTGATCACCGGAAATTCCATCGAAACTGTGCGTGAATCCATCAAAAATCAGTCAAAATCATCATTGAAATTCATGGAAATCGAATTAAACATCTCCATAACATCGATTTATCGCATTTTGACCGAACATTTGGGCTTACGAAAGGTGTGTGCACAGTTTGCTCCAACAATTCAGAATCCAACAATCGATTAAACGCTTGTGACCGATTATTAGACCAAAAATCGCATTTTAACCATTAACCACTCCCCGTGTTCACCTGATATGACACCGTGTGACTTATTCCTTTTCGGAAAAATGCATTTGCCCATGAACGGAAAGCGTTATGCAGACGCAGAGGCCATTCAAAAGGCTTGCACCGGCATACTGGCGGCCATACCGGCCAACGAGCTAAAACTTTCGTTTTGCTTTTGGACCGTGCAAAAAGCTGTATTGAAGCAGAAGGAGAATATTCTGAACAAAATAAATTGATTTTGCCGAAAAAACCATTTGTTCTGTTTTTTTTTTAAGTCCTGTTTTCTTTGGAACGCACCTTGTATGTACACTTTTGTCATAAAGACACATTTAAAGAAGCTTCTTGGCTACGCAGTATCCGATTGCATGTTTACAAGCTATTGTATTATTGTCCCACATTTTTTTATATAATAATTGAACTAGATATTGTAAATATATTTGCTTATAGAGAGCTCGTATTAAATATCAATTTACGAACTTACCTTGAAAGTCTGCGTTTGACATTATCATCATTTGTTGGCTTGGCAGCTTGTTGAGTTAATCTGCAAATGGAGAACAAATCGAAATATTAAAGCTAATTAGTTATTCAAGTAAAAGAAAATGTAAATTGTTGTGATTGATTGATTGATGCAAATTGTGCGCAGTTTATATGGAAGCAGATGTGCTAATGAGTATCAGTGATTTCTTGCTCAAACAAATCGAATTTTTTTCGTATAAATCTAATTTAAAAATAGCATATGTGATGATGATTATTAAATGCAAATTGATTGGCCCAATAAATAATCTAATTGAGTTTGAGAAAAGATTGAATTGGCAGTGTACGTGTTGCTTGTAAACACGTAACACTGGTCAACAAGTTTAGACAAAAAGAGATGATTCCACTTCAGAAATGGTTCGATTTCATTTCGTTTCAGCAAATAGTCGCAAATGTTAATTTGGTCCATTAAATTTTTCAACGACATCTATTGACAAAATACGAAAAGACTTTTTCGACTACCCAATATTTCGGTTAGGTATGAGCCCGGAGTTAATGTTCCACTTCTCTCAACTAATGGAACTTGCCACCTTTGCATTTATAACATGGGTTAGTTTTATAAATTATGTTAAGAAGAATTTATTCGTAGTGTCTTTATAGAAACATTTTCCATTTTTCGCACCCTCTTTGTCTGGAGCAACTCACAGCGGCTCTTCAATGACATAAGTGAGGTTAAGTATGCCTCAGCAATAATTCATTTACATATTAACAGCAGCGAACCAAGTTACGTAAAAAGTAGATGAAGTAAGAAAAAATAGCAAATAAATTACATATTTGAACAAACAAACATCAAAATATAGTAGAATGAAGCAACGTCACGCACACGAACGCTAAAACAATAGGACATAATAAGAAGAAGCAGATAAAACACAAATATTTATTACATTGGCGAGTATAATTTATGTGGAGGATAAGGATATGGTTGTGGTGTGGCAATATCCGCCACTCATTAATATTGAAGTGAGCTGGGGTGTGAGTGAGCCGCCCATGTGACTTGGGTTAACAGGCTAAAAGTAGAAAAGTATGTGAAATATTATGGTAAATAAGAATATGATAAGAGTTTCCTGATTGCATATTTTTTCCGGCGAGGGTGTGGCAAAGAATTCTCCAATGTAATGTAATTTTTTATTTACTAATTTGTATTTTTTATGCTCTGAAGAGGGTAAATACAGTTTGCCGCGTAGTTTGCAATACTCAGAAGGAAATGTCGGAGACTCTATAATGCTACTGTGGGCAAAAAATAGGAAGACTTTTTAATTTAAATTTCACGCGATAACCCGTTCGTCGAAATATTTTTTTTCTGGGTTAGTATGACTGCACTCGATAGAAGAGACTATAGGAAAATGATCGGAATACTAACTGGGCACTGTCTGGTGGCGGTACACGTCCGCAGAATGGGGCTGACAGATCGAGAAGACTGCAGGAAATGTTTAGAGCAGGGCAACAGGGAAACAGTGGAGCATCTCTTGTGCATTTGTCCCGCATTGGCAAGACTACGACTACTACGTATTGATAGTGAGGCCGCAGATTCTGTTAAAATTCGCGTCAAGCGCCGGCATTCTAAAGAATGACAACTTCTCTTGGACCTAGGAACTGAACTCCATCTGGTCCATCTGGCGTCAAGCGCAGGCATTCTAAAGGATGACAACTTCTCTTGGACCTAGGAACTGAACTCCATCTGGTCCATCTGGTATCGCAAAGGACCAAAACTGGTCTATGAGTGACTTATTGCCTACCAGTTTAACCTTGCCTAACCTAATATGACTGTCAGTCACACCTGTGTCAAATGTTACATCAAAATAATCATTAGTGTTTAGTATACGCTTGTCTTTCTGAAGTACACAAAGTGCATAATAGCGCAACAATCTTCAAACGAATTCTTGAGATCGGACCACTATGGCATTGCCATACAAACTACCCGATGAAAATCAATATAAAGACCTTTTCGTAACCTTTTAAACTATAAGAAATGCACTTGTGTGGGGTATTATGGCTTCGGTGCAAGCGAAGTTACGTTTCTTGCTTTATCTAATTTTTACCATGCACAATGGTTTGCTCGCCTCCGTTCTGAGAATTTGGAAATTTCGATTAACACTGATGGAATAATATCTCTAGCGGAAAAATGGTCGGCCAAAATGGTACATATTTATGTATTTATTTATTAATATAAATATAAAAAAAAAAATAAATTGAAGTTTGATTAGAAATACGAAAAGACTTTTGTGACTACTCAATAAGTACCTAGAATACGGAATTTAATTGCATTTTTACTTTCATTTTATATACTTCGACAAAATTATGTAAATACTCGTATGGCTCAGGTGAGTATATGCTATATGAACATATGTAAATAAGTGCAACCCCCTCAATCAGTGCTAGCATACTTGCTCGCACATACAATTTTTTCTCATTAACCCAGCATTTGGAACATCCGTTTGTTTCTCTTTCTCCACCGACACTTTCCAGCACTTTCTATTTCTATAAATTTCTAGTTTCCTTTTTCGCACATTCTTTTGTGTGTTGCATTGCATAGCCACTGCATTTTTAAAATTGCACAACCTTCAGCGTCTAAGCTTCCCGAGCGACTTCTCCTTACCTCATAGCTTATTAAGAACACACACACACACGTATACACATACACATGCATCATCCCCGTTTGTTTATCTACCACTCTGTGCAAGTTGCAATTCCCTGCAGCACTCGTGATCTCGCAAACAAGCAACCTACCCCACAAACGCCGCTTCCACCTAACAGCCCACCACACTCCCCACACAACAAACTAGCAGCGCCTTACGACACTCCTCACCACCACCGCACACACCGCCGTCACTACGGCCAAGAGGCCACCTCCTGCCGTTGCATTGTCAACACTCACCTTATATTCGTATTGCATAAAAGTGCTTTGTGCTTTTGCGATTTGTTCAATTGCTTTACATGGCGTTTGAGATTGATGCAATTTTCCCAAAACGCTTTACACTTTTTATGAATTTCGTGTGCACGTATCTTGATGGTGAAAAGATTACACAATTTTTAGGTGAATTATGTATTTGCTCGCTCTATGCAGGTGCCACACACAGTTACACAGTTAAGTCCACTTTACCTGAGGGATTTTGCCTTTCAATTTTTATTCGACGCAAATACTAATTGCACTGCAGGCAGCAGGAAGACCTTTTTTAAATGCTGTTCTCACTGGTCCGTGCAACTCTTCACTGATTTTTACGAATTGCACACAAAATTTGCGCCGTCAAATAGAATTCTCCTTTGCTTTTAGTGAAATTTTCACATAACAACTTTTTCCAATAAAATATATCTATGTAAGCACATAGTAGTAGACACTCATAACATTTTGGCGTTTAAAGAATATATTTTCACTGACTAGCGTTCGCGTTCTCGACAACCGTCACTGCAGGCGTATGCTCTCTACACTAAATTTCCGCACACGCTTATGACATCTCGCAGAGGCAAAAGCCAACCATAGATGTCGACAGTCGCGATGACGACGACGACGCTTAGCATATGCCTTCGGCGCCATTATAAGCCTTTGTCAGCCTCTTGGTTGCGTCGCGCACATCGTGCGCACACCCGAAGTCAGCGCCATCGACCGCGGTTACGCCATACGCCACACGCCATTTGCTGCCAGCCACCCACCCAAGAAGAGTAGAGGCGCAGACAACCAGCTGCTGCTTGACTCCTTGTCCAGATGTGCACAAACGGCGCGCTTGTATGCTCACGCTTAGCGCACCTATACTCTCTGTCAAATGTCAAATACAACAGTCTTGCCGAAGTATGACCTTTTAGCTGTCATATCCTACGCAGTTCGCGCTTGCATCACGTGAGTCCTGTCTCTCCTGCGTGCGCACGCCAACAACACGCCCAGCACCCAAAAGCAGGGTGCATTTGTGCGCGCTCTCTCCCATATCTCTTGCACGTTCTCGCTCTTTCTGCAACCGGCTTTTTGTTCGAGAGCACAGCGGCATTTTATTAGCTTTATTGGCAATATGGAAAGTAACGGCGCATGCGCTGGGAATGCTTTCGAAATTGCAACTGCATGTTTTGTGCGAAATTGATATTCTTCTTCGAAATGGCCAAATGTGCGGTTGTGGATATAGACCGATAATTGCCGTAAGTTGGCAGGCGTAATGGCTTTGTTGTCATTTGCGTGATTATGCTGTCAGTGTGGTAGAGCTTTTTGCAAACATTGCTGTTTGTGTTAGATTGTGTCTTTTGCTTGGTGGTCAACTGTTATGCCAGCCAGGGCCAGCTGCGATTACCGCTTACAACACTTCCTTGCGGCATCTAATCATCACACATTGCCTTTCGATTTTGCTTTTGGCAGCCGGCGCTGTTATTATCACGTAACTGTTATTGAATATTGTCATAAGTACGAAGCGCACATTCGCTAAGAGCTGACTAATACGCGCATACGTATGCACATACTAACCATTGTATGAACTAATTTGCAAGAAGAAACATCACTGATTCAAACAATGACATTAAATTTAATATTTCCTTTTTTGTCTTGCTTTTATTGCCTCTTATATAAAGGCAATTGGCCACACGCGCCGTCATAAAACGGGTGTGTTGTGAAACTTTGTGCTCCTTAAAAAAGTTCAGTAACCTCTAATTGTTGTTGCAAATTAAATTACGCAAAAAGTTCAAACTTAGTCGAAAAAGTCTTTTCGTATTTCTTATCAAACTTCAACATATCTTTTTATATTTATAATGGACTTTAATAAACCAAATATGTACCATTTTGGGCCACCACTTTTTTCGCTAGAGACATTATTCCATCAGTGTAAAACTTTTCTGGTTTCTCGCCGAAAAACTGCGATAAGTAATTTTCACAGGCTTCTCTTGAAGCCAACTTTACTTCATTACGGGAGTTCTGCATTGCCCGAAACAAATGGTAGTCCGATGGTTCAAGGTCAGGGCTATATGGTGGATGCATCAAAACTTCCTAGCCAAGCTCTCCCTGTTTTTGCCAAGTCATCAAAGATGTGTGTGGTCTTGCGTTGTCCTGATGGAAGACGAAACCCTTTCTGTTGATCAGTTCTGGCCGTTTTTTTTTTGATTGCTTCAATCTCATCAGTTGTCATCATACAATGAAATGTAGAATCAATCGTTCGACCAGGCTGGAGCAGCTCATAGTGGATGATTCCTTTCCAATCCCACCAAACACTCAGCTTAACCCTTCGTGGCGTCAATCCTGGCTTTGCGACCATTTGTTGAGCTTCAATTCGCTTGGACCATGATCTTTTTCCGTATTTTCGTATTTGATCTACTTTTCGTCTCCTGCTACCATTCGCTTTAAAAATGGTTCGAATTCATTTCGTTTCAGCAAAGAATTGCAGATGTTAATGTGGTACCCAAACACCGAGCTTCTTTTTGTAGACAGCCTTTTTTAAATGGTTCAAACCCGTTTGATGATTAATGCTAAGCTCTTTAGCGATGTAATGGCTAGTTATGTGTCGGTCTTGATCAATCTGAAATTATAGAATTTCATAGACTTTTTCCACGATAGTTCGACCAAAGCGAGGTGCATTTTTCACATCGAAATTTCCAAAACTACGAAAAAGACTACCCAACATGTACGTATATCGACTTCTACAACATCCGTGATTTAAAGAACGAGGTCAGAAAGTGTGATCTGTTAGCAGGTGCGAAGGCTTACAAAAAATCGCAGTTCAACAGGTTAGATTAGAAGAAAAACGAAGGATCTTACTTGCACAGCTGTGAACATATGTCCTTTGTGATACCCAAATAATCCTACAAATGAAATACCAGATCCTTATAGATCGACGAAGCATTTTGAGCTTAACACAAATTTGTTAAGGCGGTTAATATCAATCCCAGGCGCTTCGCTAGGTTCGTCGAAGGTGATACCAAGATACTTCAATCTCAGTCTGACAAAACCTATTTGACAATGACCAGTTAGACTATTTTGTAGGTGCAGCGAAATTGAATTTGTTAAGAGCAAATAGTTCAGAGGACCTCTTACGGTTCGCTCTTGGATAGAAGTTTCTCACAGTTCTGGGTTTTGACCAGCGCTAGGCGAACTCACGTGAGATCCAGAGAATCAGTGCTAGAGCACAAGCGGTTAACGGAGTACCGACTCGCTTACAGTCGGTTAAAATTAGGATGAAGTTGTATGTTTGGAGCAAATTGAGGCAAAGAAGGAAAGGATACTCTGCGAGTGGTGTTCAGAACGAACTTATTTTATGGAGAGAACTAACTAATCTAGTAATACGAATAAAGTCTAACCCCAAAAATCAAGGAAATAAAGTTAAATTATTGTAGTGTCATGCGAGAATAGTCTGCATTCAAAGCGGAAAAATTATTATGTCAGATTTAAAATTAAAATTACAAGCTCAATTCCTCTCAGAGTCGTTTAATACCAAATAAAAAATAGATGCGGATATTAAGTAAACTGCCATAAAGGATTTTAAAAGTTTTAAACAAAACATTCTTCGACAATGGATGAAGAGATGGGGGGTGTTTCATACCATTAAGAACAATAATTAGAAAAATTATATAAAAATAAGAACTTACGTAGTTCTTTATATTAGCATGTTGGCGAAGTTATGGCTAGCGATAAACAGTTTTAGAGCCTCTGACTGCAATTTTTTATTCTACTGCTATCAATTTGCTACTTTTTATTATTATTTTAATTCCTACACAATTGATTTTCATTTTCTTGAATGCATATACCGAAGTATGTTCTTTTTGTCTGCAATTTTTGGCAACGCCATTTGTTTACTTTGCTTGCCCATTTGTTTTACCGCTGCGGTAGGTTAGGAATACGGCAACATAACGTGACTTGAAGCAGTTGGCACCGCACAACAGTCCCAGTGTCCTTTTATTTTATTTTACTATTTTTTGGCTTCTTGAAGGCACTACAAAACATGTGAAGTGAGCTCTTGTGTCACAAATGATTTTTATTGGGCTACTTATAGTCACTTTTTGTAAGTGCCGATTTATATCAAAAAAGTTTGGCAGCCAATATAAATATTAGATATGAAGAAGAAGATGTTATTTGCTACCGTAAACCGTCATTCTAATAACTATTATATTTTTTTAAATGAAAAGCAAACATTCAGTGCTTGAAATTTGGAGTAATTCACCCGAGCATGCTGAGACGCAATCGCTATTATAGCGTTTATATAATATTAAATACCATTTTCGATTATTTTTTTTATTTTCTTTTCAAAATATGTTAATGTGATTTGCACCCAAGTCGAAATGGATCTCCCACCTAAGCAGTTTTTTAATTTAGTATTTTTTCTAAGCTCTTTCTAAACTTGTATGCTCTGACAACAATTAATCACCAGCACTGACATCACATATTTTTGTTTCTCAACTGTGATGGCTGAAATTCGTTGGTTAAGTGTGTTTTAGAAAAACAAACCTGAAGAAGCAGTCACATAATTAAACGTGTTTTGGCAAAGCACAGTGGTTTAGTTGGGTTTTCCTTTCGGGTTTTACAAAAAAGAATGAATTTTTGCTAGTTAACTTGATTCGAGGAGGGATGGATGGAAAGGTATAGCTTGTGACCATTAATATTCTTACAACAAGTGGGAATGGTCAGCAACATTTAAATGCGAAACACGAACGTCATGGCAAGATTTTAACGGACGCCCTCAGCAGTAAACCTACGAGACTACGATAGATATAAGAAACGCACAATACTGTAATAATATATGTATATGTACATAAATGCAAGTTTGTATATATGAAACTATTTATATGTATATGGTTAATATTAAAAACTTATGACGTGATTACATGGCGCACCTATAGTGGCGTCAGTAAAAGGGTGCAGTAGAAAAGCCGGCAAGCAAGGAATTCCTTATGAATTCCTACTGTAACTTCAATAGGATTCGATGTAAGCGAGGTAACCGATATCCTAGGACTTGTTTTGATTGCCTTGGCGGTGACCTACAGGCCAGGCACAATATAAGAAACGCTGGTGCCGGTGCCAGCCAGTGGCCGGCAGTGTCCTCTGTTATGTTGTGACGTGACATTTATGTTAAGTGAAAGGCTCTATATAAGAAACGATGGTGCCTGGAAAATCTTCAGTCGGCGGTGGCCTGCAGGCCAGTCACTATATAAGAAATGGCCGGCGGTGTCCTCTGTTATGTTGTGACGTGACATTTATGTTAAGTGAAATGTTATCATATGACATGTTAACATGAAATGGCGGTGGCCTACAGGCCAGGCTCTATATAAGAAACGCTGGTGCGGATGCCAGCCAGTGGCCGGCGGTGTCCTCTGTTATGTTGTGACGTGACATTTATGTTAAGTGAAAGGTTCTATATAAGAAATGCTGGTGCCTGGAAAATCTTCGGTGGCCTGAAGGCCAGTCACTATATAAGCCGGATGCCAGCCAGTGGCCGGCGATATATAACATTTGAAAAATGTTATCATATGACATGTGCATGAAATGGCGGTGGCCTACAGGCCAGGCTCTATATAAGAAACGCTGGTGCGGATGCCAGCCAGTGGCCGGAGATCTCCTCTGTTATGTTGTGACGTGACATTTACGTTAAGTGAAAGGCTCTCTATAAGAAGCGCTGGTGCCAGCCAGTGGCCGGCAGTGTCCTCTGTTATGTTGTGACGTGACATTTATGTTATATGAAATGTTATCATATCGCATGTTTACTTGAAATGGCGGTGGCCTACAGGCCAGGCTCTATATAAGAAACGCTGGTGGCTGGAAAATCTTCAGTCGGCGGTGGCCTGCAGGCCAATCACTATATAAGAAATGCTGGTGCGGATGCCAGCCAGTGGCCGGCGGTGTCCTCTGTTATGTTGTGACGTGACATTTATGTTAAGTGAAAGGCTCTATATAAGAAACGCTGGTGCCTGGAAAATCTTCAGTCGGCGGTGGCCTGCAGGCCAGTCACTATATAAGAAATGCTGGTGCGGATGCCAGCCAGTGGCCGGCGATCTCCTCTGTTATGTTGTGACGTGACATTTATGTTAAGTGAAATGTTATCATATGACATGTTAACATGAAATGGCGGTGGCCTACACGCCAGGCTCTATATAAGAAACGGTGGAGCGGATGCCAGCCAGTGGCCGGCGGTGTCCTCTGTTATGTTGTGACGTGACATTTATGTTAAGTGAAAGGCTCTATATAAGAAACGCTGGTGCCTGGAAAATCTTCAGTCGGCGGTGGCCTGCAGGCCAGTCACTATATAAGAAATGCTGGTGCGGATGCCAGCCAGTGGCCGGCGATCTCCTCTGTTATGTTGTGCCGTGACATTTATGTTAAGTGAAATGTTATCATATGACATGTTAACATGAAATGGCGGTGGCCTACAGGCCAGGCTCTATATAAGGAACACTGGTGTCGGTGCCAGCCAGTGGAGGACGACCTCCTCTGTTATGTTGTGACGTGACATTTATGTTAAGTGAAATGTTGGCCAGTCACTATATATAAGAAATGCTGGTGCGGATGCCAGCCAGTGGCCGGCGGTGTCCTCTGTTATGTTGTGACGTGACATTTATGTTAAGTGAAAGTCTCTATATAAGAAACGCTGGTGCCTGGAAAATCTTCAGTCGGCGGTGGCCTGCAGGCCAGTCACTATATAAGAAATGCTGGTGCGGATGCCAGCCAGTGGCCGGCGATCTCCTCTGTTATGTTGTGACGTGACATTTATGTTAAGTGAAATTTTATCATATGACATGTTAACATGAAATGGCTGTGGCCTGCAGGCCAGTCACTATATAAGAAATGCTGGTGCGGATGCCAGCCAGTGGCCGGCGATCTCCTCTGTTATGTTGTGACGTGACATTTATGTTAAGTGAAATGTTATCATATGACATGTTAACATGAAATGGCGGTGGCCTACAGGCCAGGCTCTATATAAGAAACGCTGGTGCGGATGCCAGCCAGTGGCCGGCGGTGTCCTCTGTTATGTTGTGACGTGACATTTATGATAAGTGAAAGGCTCTATATAAGAAACGCTGGTGCCTGGAAAATCTTCAGTCGGCGGTGGCCTGCAGGCCAGTCACTATATAAGAAATGCTGGTGCGGATGCCAGCCAGTGGCCGGCGATGTCCTCTGTTATGTTGTGACGTGACATTTATGTTAAGTGAAATGTTATCATATAACATGTTTACATGAAATGGCTGTGGCCTGCAGGCCAGTCACTATATAAGAAATGCTGGTGCGGATGCCAGCCAGTGACTATATAAGAAATGCTGGTGCGGATGCCAGCCAGTGGCCTCTCCACTGTTATGTTGTGAAGTGACATTTATGTTATGTTATCATATGACATGAAATGAAATGTATATATAAGAAACCTCTGTTTATGTTATGTGATATGTCATATATTTCTTATTTTGATTTAGTGTGAAAATCATTGACATTATCACAATAAGAAATGCAACAAACGTCATTTATGTTAAGTGAAATGTTATCATATGATTGCAATTGAAAATGTTGTGACGTGACATTTATGTTAAGTGAAATGTTGGCCAGATATATAAGAAATTTGCGGATGCCAGCCAGTGGCCGGCGATCTCCTCTGTTATGTGGCACTCACCTTTCATCCGTTTTCGCCTTCAAACCCATCGATGCGGTTGTCACCTTTAAAGCTTGCTCGATCAGAGAACCCAATGCGCTCGATCGGCGTTGATGATGCTTTCGCCCGAGTATTGGCGTGGGCGCTACCGAACTTGCTAATGAATTGCACGCGGAATTAGATGTTGGTGGCACACTCAAAGTAGGCACTGGTATAGCAGCTCTCAGCCGTGCAGTATCCACCGGGTCAGTGTTACAACGCGGACGTGGGCGTGGTAAATATATTTCACTCACTTGCTCTTGCCGAAGTAAACGTTTCTTGGGACGTCCAAAACATAGATTTTCGGAGGACTTATAAAATGCTTTCCGAGCACTTGTGCTCTCTGAGGTGCTGAGATTTGAGTCGCTCGAAGTAAATTTATGGAGCAAAAGCAACGCTAAAGGTTATAAAAAATATGGGTCGGTGGGTTAGTGCAAATGGATCATTAAGTGGACGTGTGAGATGAAAAGTTAATAATTTAAATTTTTGAATTGAAAAGATTAGACGTTGAAGAAGTGGGATTGGTCTTCTAATTATTCGGAGGCTCATATACATACATACGTATATTGTAATGATTCGTATAAACAAAAGGTCTCAGGCGTATTTAAAAGTATATTAGGGCTTAACCAGCTGTAGATTACCATTATCGCTTCACTGCGTCATTAATTCAAATTCCATCCGAACAAGATTATGTTGAAAATATTTTCGGAAAAACGTTTCGCCTGCCGAGAATTAGTTAGAAACCTTAATGATTTTAATAGAAACTAACTTTGTATTTCTATTAATGAACGTTTTGTTAAAAAGGAATGACTTGCTATTAAACTAACCATATATCGACTAGCAGCAGACTGACTGATTAGAAAAATCGTTCTAACTAAAATAAGGCTTGGGCCAACAGATGCTGTTAGCAACGAAATATAGAGACAAAGACGATATCATCTTTCTCATTTCCCGTTGCTATTAGAATCAAGTCTAAGTGAACGAACCCGAATTTGTATACGGCCAAGGACTGTCAATTCGACACCATTCCGCGAAATTGCTTCAAGAATGTTATCTGCCGCTACAACAATAGCCACAAGTTATAAGTGACTCTAAGTTGCTTTCTTCGTCTTAAGGAAATGTGAGGATTCGCTATTGGAAATAAGAAAACTGTTTTATTTCTGGATTGAAGAACGGAGATCAAACTCGGTCAAAGAATCAGCACATTCCCATGACAGTCGGATCTACGTAACCGGAACGGACCTGGATTTTTATCCGGCCAAGGACTAATAACTCGTCAGAATTTTGCCGCTACAACAACAAAGAACTAGCAACTTTTAACGTTATGAAATCAACAGCACAACACGCTCATTAATATCCCACGGCGTCCGCATCTAGCGCTTTCCCGGCACTGTCCATTACTCACATTTGCTGCTCGCGGTCTTCCTCAAATCGTGATTGCTTTCGCACTCCTCCAACGATTCCATTGTATCCAAACCAGGTGAGATGGAGCGACTGATGCGCCGATGACCCGGGCGCAATGGACGCAAATAATCCTCCGTATTAACGGACAGATATTGCATGTTCTTGTAATTTTGCGTCATTTTTTTTTTTAATTTCGGCCGCGGCAATTTAAAGTTAATTCTGAAAACGGCTACTCTTATATTTTAAGATTCAAACACAATAAATTTTACACGTTTCACACTTTTTGTACGCCAAGCGTCGAGCGTACGCTTACGCTGCCACTGAAATTGACAATGAAAATTAGTAAAATACGCGCGATTGAGGGCGCCGTCTCACTGAGGGACACATTTTCGTTTGTTGCAAAGAAAAATAAAAAAAATATATTCGTGAACAGCGAAAAGCAAAATGCCGGCGTTTGAGTGGACCTTGGCGTCAAAGGCTTGCGATTGTTTCCGCTGCAAATTCGTTTCTTAAATCGACTGCCGCCCCCTTGGCTTACCCGTTTCATTTTTATTTTTTGTTATTATTGTATTTTGTTATATTTCTGGCGTGTTTGTTGTCAATACGCTTTTGTTTTGCTAGCTATTTTGTAATGAGAAAACATTTGCTAACGATATTCACAATGAGGATTTTGTTGTTATTTTTGGTGCGCGATTTTTTTAATTTTTCTTTTTTTGCAGTTCATCGATATTCTTTTGTCACTTAATGCTAACGAGTAAATGGTAATTCTAGTTTATTGCTTCCGCTGATACAACAGTTAGAACAGTTACACAGCTAGCGAGCGCATGTTGAGCGATGACGCGCCCACTTTCACCTGCAACAAAAAGCGGTCTAATCGGCAAGCAAAGTACTCATATGAGGAAATCGTCTAATTGACCAGCTAATTTCTGCAAATGAGAGTGTTGTTGTGCGTGCCGGCTTCGAGGTTCAGGCGCTTTATTAAATTAAAGTGGTGGCGACAGACGACAGGCGGCACTTCTACCGCGCGCCTTGCAAAGTATGAACTTTTGCTTATCTTATTGAAAATTGTTTAATAAAACTTTAATTAATTTTATTTTATAATTTTAATTTCGTATGAAGTAAGTAATATTAATTATAGCAATGCTTTGCATTTGAAAACTTCTAACACTCCCACGCTTGACTAGTCGTTTGTATGCGCTCATCCGTTGGCGACCTTTAAACTGAGCGACTGCCTTCATTTGCCTTGTCTTTGCGGTAACTTCTGCTCGAGCGCTCGAATGTAGCACTAGATGGCTAGTTGTGGCGCGATTTGCTTGTACAAACGGTAGTGTGTGTGTATGTGTATATATGCGATATATAAAGTGCTATGTAGTTAATGGAATTTTGGCTGCCGCAGCTCATTCATCAAAACACAAGCAAGAAAAAAGTGCCATTTGTGCTAAGTAAAGGCGCTGAGGCGGGGTCAACGGCAGACGCAGGGCTAATTCAATGTTTAATTTATAGGTTTTCATTGATTTCACTTGTCTTCTTTAACTAATTTATATATATGTATGTACATATGTATATGTAGTAAGATTGTATCATAATCGCACTGGCAACTAGACTCTTTTTGGGCCACGCTTTTTGTGTGTTTGTGGCATGTTAGATAGTATCAGGCAACATAATAAGCAAATGCTTAACTTATAAATTTGTTTGTTGGTGACTTCAAGATGTTAAAAATTAATTAATTATAATTAATTAGAGTTTTGTTACTGCAACAAATATTTTTTTTCGTAACTGGATTTCGAACCTGCGACCAATTGTTATTTGGTCAAGCGCACACTCACTTATGTGTCATATACATACATACATACATACATACATACAAACTTAATGTTCTAATAAATATCTTCCTCTATTAGATTTGTTTACTTTGCGAACAGCGACTCTTGGCGCACTGCCCAGGTGGAATAACAGAATAAATTTAAAAATTAGAGCTTAATTAGAAAAACAACTAAAATTATATATTTATTTATTAAAACAAAAATTTAATTATTGTTGTTGTTGTACAAGAGTAAATAAATTAATTAGAAATACGAAAATTAAATATTAAAAAAAAGAAATTTAAAATATAATTACGATGTGTTGTTGTTGTTGTGATATTGAAGTAACGAAATGCAGATATTTGTTGTTGTTTTTACAGTAGTTGTACAAGAGTAAACTAATTAATTAGAAATACGAAAATACTTTTTCGACTACCAATATAATTACGATGTGTTGTTGTTGTTGTAATATAGTGATTAGCAGATGTTTGTGCCTACCGGTCCAGCTAGCATACCCTATTGCTTCTTAACAATACGGAAAGTTCCCAAAATATGTATTAGTAGGGACCACTACAAGCCACTCTGAATCATTGAGAGGAGAACTGACGTGCCATACATCAGCAAAAGGCTTAAAGGTATTTATAAAAAAGCATATTTATTTATAGACATACTATGTCAATGTATGAATTTCTTCACAGATGTTAGTCAACATATGCCATAAAAAACATATGGCAAATAAATGTGCGCCTAAAAAGCTGCTACGTTCAGTATAAAAGCGGAAATTTATGTGTGTGTGAATATATTCACAAAATAATACGTATGTACGCATACGTCTAGAACGAAGAGAAACCAAGAAGCAATTTCACTATTTTATGTAATTTTTAATGTATGTAAAGTTCGAATAACATTCATCCTAATACTATAATAAAGAAAATTATGTTAATGAAAGCGGTTGTTATAACAAAATTTGCAAACATAATAAAAATGCATAAATATATTCTGATATTTACGCCAATTTAACTAAAGTAGCCCGGTATCGGCGATTCTGAGAAATGCACAGTTTCTTAGAGAGAAATTGTGCGAAATTTCACATGAATATCTCAAAACCTGACGGACTAGCTCGCGTAAGTAACGGATAAGACAAGACGGTAAACGGATAGACATGCCTAAATCAGCGCATCTGATCATTTATGTATACACCTTATGGATCTCTGATTTTTGCTCCTGGGTGTTATAAACTTCGTGGCAAACTGAATAGTGTCTTGTTCAAGGTATAAAAATCACACGAAAAAGCTGGAATACGGTTAAAAACCAGAAGGGAGGTTTTATAGCACTTTTTCAATGGAATTAATATAAATGAATTGGCGGTTCGCATAAAAGCGACTTAGTTGCAAATGAAACACACAAATAATTTTCAAAATAGTCTTTTATACACATTTATTGTTTACAAATTTTCTTTACAATATACATACATTCCTTTAAATTCATGCTACAATTTTCTATTAAATGCTAACTATATATTAGTTCTGCTTTCCTTAAAACGTATTTATTTGATTACAAGAGTATTTGGAGTAAAGGTATTTTTGTTTGTCAACTCAATGAAAAATTTAAATGTTTAAAATTACATCTTTATACTTATGCAAAATGGTAGTTATATTATAAGATTACTTAGATTTATATTTTATGAACAGTATGGGAGACAGCGTCGAAATGAACTACAAAGATGATACAAAATATTATGTTTTTTTATAGTTTTAAATTAAATTATAAATGCAATTTCTTGACATATATATATGTATGTATGTATGTTTATTATGTAACGAATATAACGAGTAAGAAAGTAACATTTTATGAGCACTAAAAAAACACAACGGTTTGAAAAACTGACAAAAACCAGGAATTAACTTATATTTGACACTTTTTCTTTTTTAAATTTTATCAAAATTTTTTTTTGACACCAAAAAACTGGTTATCTTTAACAGTTTTAAAGAAAACGTAATTATACTTAAAATTTTTGGCGCGCAATGCTAAACCATGACCTTAAGCTCAGCTAACAATAGTCGAGGAAACTTATGTATGTATGATCTTTTATTCGACGATATTAAATTTATAACTTTATTCATTGTTCCTTGTTGCCTTTGCAAAATCATTAAAAACGTAAAGAGCCTTTGAAGTGGCTCAGTACGTGCAAAGCAGCAAATTTAAATTTTCCTGCCTTGAATATAAAATTATAACGTTTCTTGGCTGTGCTTGTTTTCGCCACTAAAACTCGAAAATGAGTTCACTAAATTCAGCAGCTAACTGTGTTGGCACACTTTACGCATAATTAAAGCCCAAAAAAATTGTACACCATTTGCGATGGCAGTCGCCCAGCAGGCCCTCCGAACGCTTAAGCGCCGACAAAAATGCATTGGTGGCATAATCGAACTTCTTCAGCGCTGCATTGAACTCCTGCAGTTGCCCATACGTGCGCGGCGTCAAATACAGACCGGGCAATTCGCCCAACAACAGACGTACACAATTCTCCACAATGAAACGCAACGACGAGCGTCTATGATTCTCAAAAGATTCACGCTCGCCATACATATTCTTCTGATCGTCACACAGACGTATATCATGCGCAGCCAAGTTGCAACAATAGAGAAAGGAGCTGAGCCGTGGTTCGCCCACAGCCTCCCGATCGACACCGGGCAACAATATTTGCAACACATCGGCTGTGCTAAGTATTTCTAAATCATCTTCTAGATAATAGCTGATCAAATCTTTCAAATTGTGTAAATGTTCGAGCTCATTTGATTCGTAGTAGCACAATTCGTAGGCGCGCTCAATCAGCGTTTGGCGATAATGATAGCTGCTGTAGTCGCTGATGTGTTTACGCATGAACTTTTCCGTAATCATCAATTCGGAGCGGATAAGATCGGGCGCATTCTGTAGAACCCACTGGCGATGCGTCCACGCGTGGTAATTATTTGCGCTGCGATCGGCGCAACGGTCACAAATGCCAAACTCACTGGGCCAATCGATAGCATCGTGACCTGTCATTTGAGAGAATATTATTTAAAAGCAAACAGTGTGTTATAAAAGCAAGAAGGGTACGCTTGCAAACTATTCGTAGCAAATCCAACATTCTGGAAGCACACACACATAGTTTGCGGAGCCTTCTTTAATTGAGCTAAATCTTTCATTATTTGCATACTCACTCTGAAACGAATATAACCAGCGTCGATATGCGAAGGCTTCGCTAGATTTGGGCTTCTTCGACAATATAAGCGCGGAGAATTTAAATTCGCAATTTATTTTCAAGTGATTCGTCTGCACCATTTGGCGGCGTATATTCCAGAATGTGGCCACATCCGTATTAATTAGCAATGCCACATTCAGATACTTCAGCAGCACATCACTGTGTTGCAAATAGCGTGATTGATGTTGGCGCCGATATCCAATTATAGCCTTGTGCGCATGATCGTATACATGTTTCACGCACCACGACTCCAGGCCCAGATGATGTTCGGCATGCACCACAGGCGTTTTATTGCGATTCAAAATGGTCGGTATGATTTCAAATGTTGAGCTAAAATTTGAAAAATTCGGTTAAATTTTCAAAGACCTGACGATTGATGCAATGTATGTGTGTTTGTATGTAAAAATGAATATATGTGTATGACGTTATGTATGTACTTACATGTGTGAATCGAATAATTATTTAGAGTGGCAGAACTTGGCTCAAAAATTATAAAATTAAACACCAAAAACACAAAAAAGCAAAAAAGCAAATAACGAAAAAATAAACAATTTCACTTATATAACAGCACAAACATATGAACGTAACCATGTATGCATTTATGTGCCTATATTTTTTCTGGTATTAGATGAAAATGATTTCTAACGAGCGCAACACAAGCCAGCTCCAGCTCAATTGAATGACAAGGTCAAACATTTGTCGCTCACTGCGAATACAAATAAATTGTAATGATAACCAACAACCACAAGAATTCATATGTACGTGCGCCTGCATTAAGGGAACTTGTTGTATCATATCTGTATGCTTAATATACAAAAGTGCGAGATGCGAGCTGTGGGCTGTGGCCTGGGGACCGCAGTTATCATCTACATATATGGACGCCGCTTGTGCACAATCAAATCAATTAACTCGCATAGCTCATATCAATGAAGCGGGAATAATGTATGAAAATTGTAACCGACTGTTATAGATGTGTTGTTACAGTTAATTGGATATGTAAACATACATATGCACATACGAAGTATATGTATATTTAAATGTATGAACATATGTATGTACATGTATAAAAAATATGAGTCAGGACATACATACTATTTACAACGTAAAATATAGAGAAAAAAATGTTTCAAACAACAATAGGTATGAATAAATTTAAATATTTTAATACTGATAAGTATTGATTTTATATAACTAAAATTTATTTGAAAATAAATAAATTATTATATGCATAATTAAATATTAGCAGGATTTATTCTCTTTTAACAGCTAAGGATTTATCTAGTATTACAACAACAAAAACATTAATCGTATTATTGTTAATTAATGAAAATGAATTCAAATGTGCGTCTATGCGTGAATGTTTTTTCTTTAGATGGCTGTCGGGAAATTGCTTGTTATATGTACATAAACACTTATTTGTATGGTTTTGAACTTACAGGTCTGGGTCCTTGAGAAATACCGCTTGTATGTCGTTAATAATTTTCTCGCATAACACCTCGTTTTCATTTTCTGCAACTAAATCCATGTTGTATTGTAGAAACGCCACTTTGATATCAATTTGAGTCTTATTTGATTTCAGTTTTCACTTATATTTATTCGCTAAGTTAGTTGTGTGTTTTATATATGTATTTTTTTTTTTAATTTTCAAATAGTCTTTTGGCAACTACTTTCATGTCACCGCGGATTCAGCTACTACTTGGTGTGGTACCTTGTAAGATATGAAATATCGGCACGTTTATTCTGCGTGTTTTTTATATTGTTAGTTTTATTTTTAGTTTCAGTAATTTGTATTAAAAGAATTATAAAACGCGGCACCCGTTGCCATTAAGAAAAAAAAAAACGAAAACTGCTGAGCACAGCGCAAACAACCGATCGACCGATCCGTTCGACAACAAACTCAGAAAATGTTAAAAAAGTGTAATAAATTCCAATTTAAATAAAACACATTCCAACAACTACAACACTCCAAGCGTTCTTGTTCAGAATTGTCTTTTCTGTCGGTTCACCAATTTGTATTTGCGCGATTGACCACAATTCTCCTGTGTGTGCGTGTAAGTATGTGTATGCGCGCGTGTTTTGTGTTGTTGAGCGCCACAATGCCGCAGCTACTTATTTCTCCAAAACCATATTTCTGGCGTTTGCGATAATTAGTATATATGAGAAATGCAAATATAAGACGCCTATGGAACTCCTCGAGATTTAAACATATACGCAAACCGAAATCGAAAGTCAACAGAAGCCTCTACGATCACAGACCCTGCGATAACTACGATAACCGAGATGAGGGATGTAGAGCAAAGCTCCAGCTCATCAGATTCACACAAAATAAATAAATAAGCTTAAATGTTAGAAATCAATTTCAGCACACAATAATTTGAATACCGTTCACTCGATTGCAATTAAACACTATAGAGAATCGTATAAGATTACAATTCAATCCAGTTGGAAATATGAGTTCACATAAAATTTTTCAATTTGCAACTAAACGCAGAAACGCTAACCCACTAGAAAATTTATGTTACTGTCAATCGCCCGCTCAATTGTCAAAATACACATGTTTGCATTCCAATGCGGCTCAGCGTTACCAATTACTCAGCATTTAAAATAATGAACTTGGCAACGCATCTTTAAAACAGCTGTTCGCTGTCACTCGATCGTTATGAAACGAATTGCTGATAAAAGAGAAGTAAATAAGAAAATTTGCTGTTATGAATAAAATTGTAAACGTGCGATCACATCGAACAATCGTATAATTTAAAGTGAAATATTAACGCGTACAAAAGATGTCAACAAAAGTGGTGGCTACGGCGACAGTGCGTGCACTGAAAGGACGCAAATTGTTGCCGACAAGGGCAGCTCTTATACTGGTGAGCTCATAAATTTAGTGATGAAATTTTCCGATATATGTGTTCAACAAACAATATATTTCTTGCCAAAAAAAAACTATTTATAGACAAATTCCGCAGTAAACCGCATTAAAGAATTATTGAAAGATAAACCGGAGTTTGTAAGTATATGCCTTATATAAATTATTTGACAACAGAGTATTTATTGCTGGTAATTATAGACAGGTTTAAAGGTAGGAGTGCGGCAGCGTGGATGCAACGGGCTTTCCTACACACTGGACTATGCAAAAGAAAAAGGTAAATGTTTTCATCAATAAAACACATGACAAAAATTTGATATGGGGTTATTGCAGATAAATTCGACGAAGAAGTAGTACAAGATGGTGTCAAAGTGTATATTGATAAGAAGGCTCAATTGTCCCTACTGGGTAAGAATTTTCTTTTTACACAATATCACTTATATAACGCGTATTAGCGACTTTGTTTACATTTTCTTATCTTTTGCGATGCATATTTATGGTACTATTTGGGTTCAACAAACTCTCATTTCAGGCACCGAAATGGATTTTGTTGAGTCCCAACTCTCCAGCGAGTTCGTTTTTAACAATCCCAACATAAAAGGTACGTGCGGATGTGGCGAATCATTTAGCTTCTAATTACGCGCTATAAACGGACGATTATTAAAATTTAAGCTAGCAGTTTAGATTTCATTACTTAGGAGCTCGATTATTGCAATAAAGAGATTCGCAGGTCTTTTGAACGCTCTTAAGATAAGTCAGCTTTAAATTAGTTTAAAATTTTCGGTTAAGTACTAGTTATGATTATGTTTTGTTTTCAAATGATTTGAAACATATAAAGATATTTAAAGATGTTAGTTCTATAAACAATTGAAAATAAAAAGCTGTTTTAAGGCTTCCTGCAGAAAATCAATGTTGTACTTTATATAAAACGAAGGAAAACAATAATTTTATATTTTCTAATTAATTTATTTCCCATTGCTAGCTGAATAGCCATTCTCTTCAAACTTGTCTCTGGTAAGCAACATGTCTTTAAAACCATCACTGCCGGCCAATTCTTTGCCACCATACCAACCATAAGAGATGGGATCATCAGGGAAAATCAATGAAACCTCTAAATCATCAGGTGCCAACGCGCGAATTTCGGCTTTTAAACGCGGTATAAATCCCGGGAAAAGTGAACTTCCACCGATTATTAGTATATTTCGTAGTAACTCGCTGTGTGAATAAACGGGACAATCTTTGAGACAGTCAATGACAGCTTCCGGAATGCCAACTTGTTGTATTCCCACATCGCTGGGATTAAAAAGCAGTTCGGGCACAGTGAAACGTTCGTTGCAAAGTCGGACCGACTGCTGATCGCTTTCCTCATTTCTATCTTTATCTTCCTTTTCAGACTCTTTTTCTTTGTTTCCTTTATTGCGTATAAAGCCACGTTTAACTGTCGTAAAATCAGGCAGTACATATTCTACTACAACTTCTGCCCGCTTTTCGGCAGCTGAGTGCACACGCATGTCATCCTTAAAGTCGTGTGATACAAAACAAACGTCTTCTTTTATCTGATTAACAACATACGACTCGTCCATCATATTTAAATGGCGATAAGAAATAAGTTCTTTTAAGTGATTCGTCAACACTTTGCCTCCAACTTCGACCCGTCGTATGCCACGTTCCATGCGACGCCCTCGCACAAATGGAACTACGTGAGTGAAACTATATCCAACGTCTATAACAACACAATTCAGAGCTTGCAAAGGACTTTCTTCACTTTCCGCGGCGTAATTATATGCTGCCAATTCAGCGGTTGTACATTTGTGCACGCCGGAGCAATGATATTCTTCGAAAAGTATTTCCATCATAGCTTCTTGTATACTAGGGAAATTTAGTTGTGGTTCAGTTATTACCATAGGGCGATCTTCCAAAGAAATTCCGGTTCCTTCATTGCTAAATATATGATCCCAAACGGTCTTCTGAATATCCCAATTTAGAAGATATCCCTTTTGAAAACACAGTATAAAAAATAGTCCGGAAGCATCCCGGCATTCGTCAATTTGGCTACCAATAAATGCACGCCTTCGTTCCGCTTTTGCCTTCATAATACAGTTGGGCACTACAGACGGATCATCTTGCGTTGATAAACCTATTTTAGCAGTATATGCACCATTATCCAACACAACGGCATCCATTTTTATATATCCAAATCGGTTAAATAAATTATATCGCTATTCAGAAGAACTAAATTCATATACATATACAAAAGACAACAAACGAATAAACAACGAGCTTTTGACAATTAACTTTGACAGTTAAGTGTATAAATGTCATTTCAGAACAATAACAAAATTTTTTGACGTTAACTTCAGTAGTTGTCAAATTTTCGCAGTGGTAAAGGAAAATTTTATGTAATAATAAAAATCTTATTTATTTGCCACATTAAATATGTCCTTTGTGCGTCAAATTTTAGCAAAAACTCCTCAGGGAGTTAATTGGTACGTAAATATTTTAAAAGAAAAAAATCAGTGCAACAGTTATGTCGCTTACAGGGCAAAAACAGTCAGCCATGGTAGTCGCTGCATGTCATCCGTGGGTTCACGCGATGCCCCACCAATCGATGTGTCTCAAGTAATCGCACAACCTGAGGAATTGGAGAGGAAACGGAAACTTAGCGGAGCTATCACAGTGCCCACAAAAGTCGATCTTAGCCCTATAAGTGGAGTGCCAGAGGAACATGTGAAAACACGTCGTGTATGCATTCACTTGCCACCCAAAAATGCTATGCAAAGTGGTACTGATAATTTGAACCATTGGGTGATTGAGTTCGACAACCGCGAACGATGGGAAAATCCATTAATGGGCTGGACCTCAACGTACGTAAAACTACTTACATGTATTATAGATAAATACATATAAATATTCATATTTGTTGTAGCGGCGATCCATTATCGAATATGGAAGTAACATTTGGTTCCAAGGAAGAAGCAATTGAACACTGTGAACGCAATGGTTGGCGTTGGTTTATTGACGCTGAGGAAAAACCAAAAGTAGAACGTGTTAAAAATTATGGCTTGAATTTCCACTGGAATAGGCGTACTCGCACATCGACAAAATGAGCACTTGATGGAGAATAAATGCCGAAAAGTTTTCTTGCAGTTTTTAATATCATTAAAGGATTTCTAAGGCACATAATGAAAAATACAGCAAATGCTTTAACTCAACAGTCAATTTAGTTTTAATGTACATATGTACATATAAAAATTATAAATTTTTCATACCTTATAATTTCCATACTATTCCCTTTGTCGATAATGTAGTTTATTTCTATTTGTATTGCTTCGATGAAGCGGGCTGCGACTTCTACTGTGCCGTTTATGTATTTTTCTTCCACTCGGGCTTCTGCTTCTGTTTTGATGTTTTCTGCTTTTACTGCTGCTAAGATCTCTTCGAGATTTCTTACTCCTGTGATGATCGCTCCTACTACGGCTTCTATATCTAATTTTCTTATGACTTTGGCGTTCATAGCTTTTGCTTCTACTTCTGCTTCGGTGTTTATTGCGAATTATTACAGGTGTGTGAATTCTACCACCGCTATCGCGTACGGGTTTACCATCTCTATCACTTCTCGGCTTATATTTTTCATTTATAATTAACTGGTTCATACGCTTCTCTGACTCCTTGTCTTTGAGATATTGCTGTAAAGACTGCATTTGAAGATCTACAACAGCGCGAACTTCTTCAATATGTGTTGGCTTACTTCGCCGATACCGACGACGTTTTTTGGTCTCTCGTTTCTTTTGTGCCACAATTTCGGCGAATGTCAAAGAACCCTCACCTAGGGATCTTATAATAAAGGTTTATTTTTATTAGAATTGTGTGACTTAACCTCTTGAAAATTGACATGCACTTACTGCACCGTTATTTCTGGCTCTGTGTATTTCTTGGTGTTTGCTATAATATGTTCGTATAGAGATAGTTTTTCCGTCCGTGAAAAATTTACTTGCAAGTCTGAAAATCTTTTAGGAACATCTCTGTCTGGAACGCCTAAAACTTTTCGCAACTCCTCAACGTCTATTGAAAAATATATATACAAGTATGAACAAAGTACAAGGGGTTGAGCAATAAATAAAAGTGCATACCGGTAATACTGAAATTGTCGGAAGCACAGCTTGGAGGAAAGTACGGTTCGAAGTCAATCCCCAGTTTTATGTCCTTTTGTTTTTGATTCCCTAAAGCAGTGTCCCTGGCAATATCCTAAATAAAAATATAAAATTTAAATATGCAAATGCTTTGAGCGCTCCTTTGGCTTTATATAGAGTTGAAGGTATGCATATACCAACTCACCGGTTGAAAATTCCATTCAAGACGTTTAAAAATTTGTCTTATTCGGGATTTGCTCTCATCGATGAATGCCGTAAGTGTGTTATCGCTGGACACATGTGTGAATTCTTTATCTGGTTCATACATTTCTAAAAGAGTTAATAATGGCAATTTATTTTATTTTCTACAGTCTTCATTGACTTTGAAAAAGTAAATAAATAAACAAACGTCACAAGAATATACTTCAGTGGTTTTCAAACATAACACATAACATAATTTTCACTCAGCATTGCCTCTGAAGCAAGTCTTATGTTTCGCGACTAAATATCTAAAATAACAAGTTTAATTAATATTTACTTTATTACATATTGATATTTCTGATTGTTTTCTGATCGTAATATTTTTGGTCATTCAAATTTTTGTTTTTATTGTAGATCTAATTTTATACTTCCGGCAGCATTTACAACAGGATTTATTTTCATTTGACGTTTCTTCATTGTTTTCATAACGAAAAAGTCAAAACGTAAGATAAGTTATTGGAAAATGTTGTTTATTTACGAATGTAATTTTTGTGGTTTTTTAGCAATATGTAAACAATAATTACTAACAATTTAAGTAATCCGATGCATCTAACATTTTCCCACAGTGTAAATATAAGGCGAAAAGATAATTTTGTATTGATGGTCATTTTGGACGTCAGACGGAACCATATAATTGCAGTGATACCAAAGGTATTATGAAGTGAACACAACTATGAATAACAGGAATAAGCGAGCTCGACTGGAGTTGTCTTTGGCACCGGCAACTATTGATGTTGGCACCATTAATAGCTGTTCTGTGAATGCAACTGATATAGCGTCCAGCATTGGTGGCACGTCAAAGTAAGTATCGTTAAACATAATTTACGTAATTCATTTCACATATACTTGTAGTATCTTTTTGGGTAATACTTCGAACGCAAGTGTCAATAGTACTAGTTCGGTTAATATGTTACCCACAAACGTATTTCTTACAATCTGTGATGAGAACTCAAATGAATCGCAGGAATATCTGGCCATTGGCAGTACTCTGACACCGATTAAACAAGAACATGCCGACACTTTATGCAGCAGTAGCACACAGGCCACACAAACCTTGCCATTGCAATATCGCCTTGTCAATCAAATACAACGTCAACCACACAATATCGATAATATTAACAACAGCAGCATCGTTAATAATGGTGCAACTACGACTTTTAATGCTGCGCTGCCAATGCATCTACCAAACGGTTGCGAAATTTATATAGTCAAGGAGTATGTAGACAATGTGCCCACCATTCTCACAGATGAAAGTGAGTTATTGCAAGGATCAAGTCCGCCAGCGACCGACACAACAGAAACAATTAAATTAGAGCCGGACTCTTGTGTAACATCCACAGCATGTGCTAGTACTGCTACTTCCACAACCACCATCAATGACGTGCAAATTCTGCGTAATACACCACAGCACCATATAAGCGCTAATAAGTCGGCCAATGTCACTGCCGATGGGCGGACAAATGCAAATAGAAATACCACAGCGGCAGCAAGCATTAGCGTTCCAGACACACAAGGCAATAGTACAAAGCGCAGTTGCATATTAGAGGCGTATAAAAAGGTAGGCGTATATAAATATATATATGTGTTTCTGTTTTTAGTTAAAATCTTATCCTTTCTTTGCCGCTAATAATAATAATATAGCGTGATGATAAACGCCGTGCAACTCATAATGAAGTTGAACGACGGCGACGTGATAAAATAAACAACTGGATTTTTAAACTGAAAGAAATGCTGCCGACCGATGGCGTTAACAATAATAACAATAATCAACAAATTGGCATGGTGGAACAATTGACAACAAAAACCAATGCTAACACTAATCCTAGTAATAACAACAGCAACAGCAGCAATCGAACGCCGCCCAATGATTCCAAGTCACAAATACTAATCAAAGCTTGCGAGTATATCAAAACCATGCAGGACGAGATAAAGAGGTAAGCAGTATGTGACGTAATGTTGTAGAAATAGTTTATTAACTTTTATCTTTCTCAGTCTGCGTGAGTGCCTTAGCGAAAATGAAAACCTTCGTCTGAGTAATCAGCGTTTACAAAATGAATTAACGAAATTGCAGCGCGACCATGTAGCGAACGAAAGGGCCAATTTGCACACGCGCAATTTCAATAACAATTTCAATATAACCTTAAACAGTTTAAATAGCAATAATAGCAATGGTAGTGGTGGTGGTGGCAGCGCCAGCAGTAGCCCTGGTGGCACTGGCAACAGCATTTTCGCCGCCCTCAATATACCATCACACACAAGCAACGCGAATACGTTCACGAAACGCGAGTTAATCATACGAGATTATGTCGATTAGAATTTTAGTCATTTGTTATTTTTTTTTTTTTACTTAAATAACTGTATCGAAGTGATGCTACAAATGTTCAACTGTCGGGCCAAAACTTCTGCAGTGCTAAACGAGTTTTTATATACATTTATGTATACAAATTTATTAATTACTTTACTGACACAACACTCACTACATATTTCTCCATACGAGTTTAAAGAATTTACTATTTCACTATTATTGTTAACAAAGTATGCCGTTTGTAATAATATAACTAAAATTATATAAAAAAATTACATAAGTAGGTACTATACTCTCTACAACTATCGACATGAAATGTGTAATTAAACTTAAAGCTCTAGTTACTATGTGCTTCTCTAATACATATTATATGCGCTTCCTCTAATTAGTGCAAAAAGCTGAGTTACTGACGCTTTCGTTTACTCTTACTCTATAACTCTCACAGAAATATAATATACATATATGCTAAAGTTAGGCATATAAAATCACTTGTTGCATAAATTTAAGAAAAAATTAAAGTGTTATAAGCAAAATATACATGCATATGTATAAATGTATGTTATGAATTATGCAAAGCATAAATATTTTTTTAATTTTGTTATATAAGTTGAATGTGCAATTTATGGAATTTAAAACGATTTATCAGGGATAATTTTTAAGTTTAATTTTTTTAAGATTTTAATATTTAAGTTGACAAAACAGATGCTTAACTTTTTAAATAAAGTTATTAAATCGTATATCTGCGTTTAAAAGTAATTAAACTAAAACTATAAACTGAACAATTTCGTTGATTTAGTTTGTGTGTTTACGAAAACAAATATCATTTACACAATGTTTTTTTTCATAATTTACATGCAACTACTTAATTTGCTAAATATAATATTAGAATATCCACTGGAACGAAAATACTTAAATTACCAATATTTTTTAAAAAGAAAAAATATATTCTTAATATTAAATATTTACAAAAATTTTCAAGTTATCTAAAATCATGCTATACATTTCAAATTCAAAATAATTGTTACTTAAGTTTTCAAAACATATATTTTCGACGTAGTTTTACACTACAATTTGAAAAAATCATACATTATTTTCAATTAAAAAAAATGGAGAATACGTTTCGAATCAAAAAAAGCATACGTTTCAATTAAAACAAATTAAACAGACATTTTAATTAATTAAAAACCTACGTTACAACTTTCTAAACACAGTTGATACATATTTTTTAAATTTTTTTACAGTTATAAAGTATCCTATAGAACAAATAATTAGTGTTCCACTGTTTAACACATGCATAAAACAAGTTAAAAACGAGAAGATCAGAAATTAATAAAACTTGAGAGACATATAAAAATATTGACTCCATTAGAAGTATATGCAATTTTCGTAAAAAATACGAAACGCATATTTCTTTTTGAAAACTGGTTATTTTTTAGTAGATTCCAAAAACATTGTTATACAGTTATGTAACGACAACACTGTTAAAAAGTAGAAATTAATATATATCTAACCATTTTTATCTGACCGCCAAAGTCAAATATATATTAATATACACATAGTACATATTAAATATGATTAATAAAATAAATTGTAATAAATTTAAGTATGTTTAAAGTGATAACTTAAAACAAATAATAGTAGTAATAATGTTCACATTAAACAAGATTTGCTGTGACACGTTACACTCATTTTTGGTAAGCGTTGTTAGCATAAAATGTTTAAAATAAATCGTTGTTTTTATAAGCGTTTGTAGTGTAAAGCAAGCAATTTTTGCCTTTTACCTTATATAACATTTATAAAAACGTTGAGAATTACATATAAAAATATACACATACGTACAGACTAATATTAGCAAATATAAATGAGAAAGTGTTGGTGTAAGCAACCTACTAGAAGTTATTACTAGCAAAATTTTGGTTCTTATTTACAAGTAGTTGAAGTTTTTGAGAAATTAAACACGTGTTATACAATGAGGATGCAGTTTGTTGGTAACTACATTTAACATGAATAAACAAATTATAAACATTATCAAAATATTATACAAGTTAAATCAATAAATATCAATAAAATCAAGAAAATAATCAACTGTTAGTTAAATAATGTTTATAAAAGAGTAAACCTATAATATTAACCATTTTTGAAATGCATACAGATATACATACATACATACAAATGTTATTGATCAGAGAAAATTTAAATTTTTTAATTATTCAAATTATTAAATGTTTATAAGTAGTATTTCCTACACTTGTAGTTATAAGCAAATTACAGCTAACAAACATTTTTGAAATTTCGAAATTGCAACCACATAATAATAAAATTTACCTCAGAAAAAATAGAGAATTCGAAAACATTGCGTTTTATTATAATTGAATTAGTATTTTTTTTAATTACTGAGTATTATTGAACGTCTGACAAACTCAAACACAGCGCGAGGAAACGTTTATAAAGTTATAAAAAATAGTGTAAAAACCAATAGCGTTAGTGAACTTAAATCTCTTTCACATGTCACTTTAGTATGCTTAAGTAAATAACCAGTCAGCCGCTAGAGCGGCGAAGTACAAAATTCGGTTTCAACTTCAATTTAAATGCCTTCAAATGAGGTACAAGCGCTTGGTTAAAGTTGTCCCTCAACGCATTTTGTTAGTAGACTATCGGCCAAACCGAATTCTTTTCGCAATCTTCAAGCGTTGCATACTTGCAGAGCGTGTTAAAGGTGGTATGTTTGGGAAATCCCAATATTTCTCGCTCCTCATATATGCGATAGCTGAATGTGCTTTCAAATGTGCCGATGAAGTGTCGTGCGTGTGCACATATTATTTGGTCTACTATTGCGTGGCCACCATCCTTAATGAGTGCTTTTTGTGTCAATGATTCCGGTGTGAAGCGACGCACGCGTATACGCTGTAAGTACGCCTTCAAATTGGTCAACTCCATGGCGGTGGTGTCGGTGGCTATGTAGACAGTGGTTAAATTGAGTAAATACAGTTGTTCGCGTATTTGTGTGGCGGCCGACTTTAAAGTGGGCGTGCTTCTTTGCCGCCAATGCACAAAGTCACCACGTCGAAAGTGTACCGCCAAATAGTCGCCGCCCACTGCTTCACGGTATGCGCGTTCGGACTCCCACATCGGTGGTCTCTGCACAAGCTCATCCGCTTTATGTGAATTTAGCACACGTGCGCGATACTCTTCAGCTATTTTTTGTAGTGGTTCTGCGAAGCGCATTGATCGACGCGCGCGCCAAAACTCCTTATCGCCCCACTGATCATGCAGCACAATCTCTGCGTTGAGTATGGCGTACACTTTGACATCGTTTGCCGCCTGTCCTACGCTGTTTTTCAATTGTTGACGAAGCACACGTTCGAGTAAATTCACGCTCCCTTGATAGCGTACGCAGACAAAATCATTATCAAGCAGCATTGGCTGCTGTACCAGATAGCCTTGCAGGTGCTGTTCTTTTCGGCAATCGCTCTCGAATTCAAACTTCTCATGGAAAACGTCCTGTTCGAACATGTATTCAAAGTTCATTAGTTGGAACACTTGTTGCACCTGTACGTAAGGTGGCTCTTGTAACCCGAACTGGGCGATCTCTGTTAAAAATTCGGGAAAGTCTAGCACAGGTGCATAGCGTCGCATACTTTCGACATCAAAAAAATGTTCCCAAGGTAGGCTATGTTGTTGCAAATGACTAGATTTCCAATGAGTTAGCCGTCGCCAAGGCGGCAGCACTAAACGCAAATTTTGGAAAGGTTTGCGACTAGCTAACTGGCGCACGAATACCGCTAAACGTATGTAGACATCACGACGCAAATTAAAACCTTCCGGCGGGTTTACGTCGTAAAGCAGATAAATGGTGTTTGGTAATTTAGCTATTGATTGTGGACATTTTTGACCGGTAGAAATAATGTCAGTCAAGTGGAATATATATTGATGTTTATCGCAGCTATTGGAAATGTAGTCTACTATATCGCTGCTCGCCGCCAAGGATAACAAAACCACACAGCTGGATACGAATAGAAAACGCCACATTTTGAGCGACCAACTACAACACACTTATTCATTAAATCACTAATTAGGTTTAGTTATCAGTGCGCAATTTACCAACAATCAGTCACCATTCAATAGACTGCCTAACAGCTGAGCCAAGGTCGAATATTAGAGTGGACAGAAGTAGCAATAATATTGGCTTTGTAGACACCTAATCACTAATTCTACATCCTTAAATAACTATATTTATATACATCATACTATTTATTAGCAATTTTAGTCTCACATACCTTTTTTCAACGTAAATATCTCGAGTTTTTAATAAAATTTGAACTTAACTTTATACCACAGCACTGAACACAAGCCCAAACTTCTTATCATCGGAATATTTCATCAGCTGATTTTGACAACCGCTCTTTACCATGAACAGAACAACAACGCGTGCTTGCAGTTCGCCTATCGGCTCTTTTTCCTTTACTATTCTAAGCTTTATGCAATTTGAATTAAACATTAATTAAGATGAGTGTACGATTGTTAAATGTGACCAGCAAATTGCAGCGATTGAGTAATATCAGTAAACGCTTCGGGTTCCATCCAATTTTGGCTAAGACAGGTTATGCAACAGGAACAACCCAAAAACTGTTCAAACAACCAGTTTTTTGCAGAAATAATGCGCTATGCTATCAATGGGATAGTCTGCAAAGTTCAATTTACCGTGGTTATTCTACTACAGCTCGAACAACAACAACGTCAAAAACGCCTATAGTCACAGTGTTGCTGGAAAAAATAATGGCAGTACACCAAAACACAGGTCAACTTAACTTCGAGCTATGCGACAAAATCATCTCGCAGTTAGAAAAGAACCCAAATGTTTACAATCAACTTCTTGGTGATGAGCAGGCACATTTCCTACTTCGTGCTTCCGGTACCGAAATGCCAGCTCGTCCAAGTAGCACCCGTTTGGAGCTTTTTCAGCGATTGTGGTCTTATTTGTCACAACATGACCAGTTAAACGCATCTCATTATATAACTTGGCTGCATGTCCTGCAACACAATCGTATGCCATGCGCTGATTTCAAAAATTTGCTCGAAGAATTCAACAAATTAAATGTAAATAATGAATACGCACTGTCCGATATTTATGCAGAACTATTGGATACGGCTTGTGGAGCCGGGGATATACATCAAGCAACAGCGCTGCTTGCGGAAATGCGTACACATGACTTTCCGCTGACTGAGCGTCACTTCAATTCGCTGTTATGGGGCCACTCACGAAATCATGATCTGGCTGGTTGCCGCTCGGTGCTCGACAACATGAATGCTGCTGGTATCACGCCTAGCGCAGAAACTCACTCCTTAATGGTGTCTGCATACTTGGAAAATGACGCCACCGCAAAGGCATCGGAAGTGTTGAGTCAATTTCATGGACAATTCAACGCGGCACAAGTAGTGCGTATGCTAAGAAGTCTTCTACATATCCAAGCTCCGCAAAATGAGGAACTTATAAAGCAGCTGGTATATGAATTGCCCAAAGATTTCACGGCAGGCACAGAAGTACCGATGCCACTACGTCACTTATGTGTAGAACTTCTACATAACGGGTAATTTCCCTATTAGATACTTTAATGATATGAAAATAATTTTTATAAAAATTTCCAGAAATCTAACGACAGTGGAAGGTATTATCTTCAATTTGCCTACACCGCGCTTCAACGAAAACCAAAGCATCGACACCTTTGGCGCCTTTCTATTGCAAGAACTCTTCCGCACTAAATACAGCGCAACAGAAATTATAGGGATAGCAAAAAAGCTCCAGGATAGCGACAAGAATACACGTGCACTGCACCTTGCCACTGAAATCGCTCTGCGACGCAACGCCGAATCAGCTATACCATTCTTGCAGTCACTTGCTCAGCAGGAACCTCTGCGCCCGCACTATTTTTGGCCATTACTATTGCAACGTCATGAACAATCGGGCGAAGCCGGTCTCCTAAGCGTATTAAAGCAAATGAACTCTCTAAATGTAACGTGCGATCGCGAGACCATCGCGTTGTATGTACTGCCCAATTTACCAATAACACTACAGCAACCGGAAAAAGCAATAAAGGCGCTTGATGAAGCAGGCGCCAAACCGTCCCTGGTGTTAATTGAAATAGTCATGTATCTATTGTTACGCCAGCGATTTGATGCAGCACATGATCTGCTTGAGCTGTACCCAACCAAAATAACAGTTGAGCAATTGGTGCCAACGCTAAGCAATGCAACTGTCAATGTGCGCGCCACCAAGCGCTATCAGCAATTTGCTAAACTGCTGGCTGTCTTGTCAAAAAAGAGCGAAAATCGCAAAGTTGACTGGATCGGGCAGTTGCTCTTAAGCATGGTACAAGGACAGTTACGTCTACGCAGCGATCTCAAAGCGCTACAACGCTTCGTTGATGAAATTGCCAAATTCGGACTGGCAATATCGCCCGCAGCCGCCAACACCATAATAACAACACTCGAGGAGCAAATGAATAAGGATGAGAGCCTGGCTAAGCTGAAAGAAGCGTTGCGAAAAATTACCGATCAAAATGTGACGCTGCTGCAAACCGCTAGCATTGCTGGCAGCAACGCGAGCTCGACTTTCGTAAAGCATCCACGTGACATGACGCTCGAGGAGTTAGAATGCCATCTAATCGAATTAGAAGCGAAAGGCATGAACACGCGTGGGCTGCTGCGCCGACTTTTGCAGCTTTGTGTGCGCGATGGACGTTTGGAACGCGCACTAGAGGTCAAAGCCAAGTGTGATCAACTACAAGTGCAGGTCAGCGCTGGTATGTTGGCTAGCACGCTGGATCTATACATCAAAATCAATGATCTACCCAATGCCGAAAAGTGTTTACAGAGACTGCAGGAAGAGTTCCCAAGTAAGTAAAAAGACGCAGCACATTCTTCTTCAGATTTTAACAAATTTTGTTTTTACCACCCCACAGGCTTTTCGCTGGACGAACACAAGTTTATCGACTTTGCAGCGCTGCTTGTATACCACAATCAGCTGGAGAGAGCGAAGCAATTGCTGGAAACGCGCGCAACCACACAACGCGTCAATGGCGGTGACTATGTTGTTAAAAATGTTTGGAATTTTCTTACAAACGTCGCGCAATTAGCAGCACAAATGCCTTCGCTTGAACCGGAGCGCAACTTGACACGCGAACACTTCCACTTTTTGCAGAAATTGAGATACTGCAACGCGCACAACACGGTCTTGGGCCCGATTGTGCGCGAGCGTTTGTTGCGCGGCGACATTAAGAGCGCCGTGGGCGATTTCAAAAAACTCGCCGAGCTCTACAAACACACGCCGCTGCAGTTCGAATTGCTCTCGCTGCTGGTGCGACTGAGTAACGGTCACGAACCAGAAGTGACGCAATATGGCGGTGTTTCCGGCGAAGTGGCACAACAGGCATTGAGCGAAGTGACCAGCGCCATCTCTAAAGTACATGGCACCTTGAACATGAATAGTGGTCTGCTGCTGGCCTTTGCCGAGTCCGGCACGGATAATCAGTTGCGGCGACTGCTCATCAATCCAGAGTTCCGCATCAACGAAGCTTTACTATTGAAGAACTGCGAGTACTTGGGCGAGGAGGGCGCTGTGAGCACGCTACTGCGTCTAGCGCGTGGCGCACGTGGCTTTGGACGAGTTATTGACGAACAAAATATTTACAACATGCTGCTAACACACTTCGCGAAGGCGAATAATTATCAAGCAGCTTTAGATCTGTATGAGCGCCTTGAAGCGGACGACGAACTGAAAATATCACAAGACTTCCTGCGCAATCTAGTGCAATTGCTGCGTGTCAACAACGTAGAAATACCCAGCAGAGTGGCGTTGCGTGCGCAGATCATTTAATAATACGTGGTCGGGCCAGTTCTTGTATTTAGATTAAGTCTTATGTATACTTATTTATAAGCTACGAGTACGAAATGCAGACGCTTTCGTTTGACTTTGTTTTAAGGCATTTATAAATAGTTAATAAAACTAGCAAACACTTAATTGTTATTTGTATTACTTAAATTATTTTTATTCACTAGCAATTAAATGCTAAAATATACAACAGCGCAAATACATACATATTTCCTTGTTATAGTAAACTAGCATGGACATTCGACTGGATGGTCGTGTCTCATCATATTTGCCAGCAATTTTGATTTCCATATGCGTAAGAGTTATTTTAATTATATTGTACATTTACAATTAAAATTTTTTATTTGAGCGAAAATTAAACGGAGCAAAAAATTGCGTGAAACAGCAAAACGAATGAAAGAAAAGGTTTAAGGAAATCAAGAGTTGTAGTACAGTCGTAGGTTGAATTGTTTGCAGAGTTGTAAAAAATGCATTGTTTTTGTTTATCCACCAAATACATAAATCCAATAAATAACAATATTTCATAACTTTACACTTTAGTGGTACACTTATGTATATAGCACTATACTTATCGTATTAATATACTTATATAATTCTCAGCACATTTTATTTAATTTATGGATAATTGTTTTTGTTTCGCTATATTATATCTCGTGCTTTACTTTGCTCATTTTCAAATATGTACGCATGTATTTAATAATATCACTCAATGCATCCACAATCTGACTCCCAGCGCCCTATAAGCGCCAATTTAATTTATACATATTTAGCTAAATAGTTATATGTGGAAAATTTATTGGTTAAACATACGTACATATGCATCTAAGTATGTATTAATTTACGAACATAATAAATTGATTATGATTTATAGTGAGATTAATAATTTAAAGAATGGAATATCGCTGTTCGGGCCACAAGACATAACAACTTAAGTCCATTTTGACTAGTGCTGAAGAGCAGACATTAACTGTTAATTTTTCGGTCTAAAAGTAAATTTCATGACATTAAAGTTTATATTTGAAATGATAAAAATTGTTGGCGAAAAAACTTTTCAAGTTGTTTTTAAAAAAAACGAAATTGCTAGGTTGGGTTTTAAATCTACTTTAGCTGTTATACCTTATGGTAAGAACGTTTTATTGATACTATGTGGTACTTGTTAGATGCGTTTAGCGTCAAAAATATCGTTTTTGGTTATTTTTTAGAAATACAATAAATATATACACATGTATTTTTTAATAACAATGTATAACCGCTTTTAACACGGCAATACCTAAACAAAAATAATAAAAATGATGTTTAATGTTCAAGATAATAATTATTAAAAGTAAAAATATAACTATTATACTTTTTTTGTAAATTTACAAATTCATTTTTGTTGTTGTAAAAAAATTTGTGCCACATGAGCACCATTTCCGCTACAGTCGGTTATACATAACCGGATCGGAGCCGGATTTTTATGCGGCGAAGCACTGTCAACTTGACAGCGTTTCTCAAAATAGCAATAGCTGTACCTGTTTTCTGCCGCTATAACAACAACAAACAAAAATCATTAAAATAAAAAGTTCTTTAAGCTTCATAATTTTTATATAATTTAAATTTACTTTTCTAACATATTAATCAAACAATTTTATAATGATAAATTTGAAACTCACGATTTTTTAAACAAACATTTAGTTGAAAACTTTTTTTATAAATAAATTAATTAACTTAAAAAAATACAAATCCAGCACTTTTAAGCACACGAAAGCATGTAAGAGCTATTATTATATGTAAACCTTCAAGCTTTGTTTTTGCAATTTATTTAACAAATATGAGTGTGAAATAAAAAGATATTTTTTGTTTTTTCTTTTATTTATTAATTAATTAATTAAATACAATAATTATTTATTGTTTACCTTAGCTTTTGACTTTTGTTAACTGCATTCATACCGCAAGACTAACACACGCACACACGCACACATCCAGATTTTTTTAGATTCATAAATAACACTTTTGCAGAGTATTCCACATGCATACAGACCCTTTCACATGTTAACACAGGCATTCGCACTTAGAAAAATTCACATCGATAAATGTTTAAATTCTAGAGCTTTAGTTTTCAATTCACGTTTTTTGCTTTTTTTTTTGCTTTCGCTTTCGTTTTTGCAGTTCAGTTACAATTTTTCAATATTGTATGTATGTAATTTTTTCTTAAATTTTATTTGCTTTTCTACATTTTTTAATTTTTTGTATTTTTTACATTGTTTTGTAGTTTTTTTGAGTTTTTTAGTTTTATATATATATATTTTTTTTCAATATTTTAATTTATATTTAAATATTTTTTTATTTGTATTTAATTTTTTTTATTTATATTTAATTTTTTTTTATTTATATTTAATTTTTTTTTTAATTTATTAATGAATTATACATTATGCTTTTGCACTTAAATACAAACATATGTTATATATCTACAAACCTTTCATTTAAATAAATTTTTCGAAATTTTAAATTTGTTGCAAGCTGTATAGCCCCATGCTGTAATGGACACACATTTGTTTTTCACAAATTGAAATGTTAAATTACACAAAATTTTACATGCTCGAAACGCAGCTTAGTTTGCCTTATACATATATACATATGTATGTATTAAATATTTTATACATACATATATATTTTATGGTATATATTGTATATACATAAATAAAGCGTGTATTTTGGGTGTAACGTTTTTAATGTATAAATATTGTTTATGCACTTCTGTATGTATGCATTATATGTGTATATATGCGAGTGTGTGTTGTGGTACAATATTTCCCTAGGTTTTTTCCGTTTTTGTTTTCCATCTCACACTTTGCGTTAATGTTTCAATCTATTTTACAATTACTTTCATATTCTGGACTTAAAAGTTCATGCACATAATTTGCATATATGTATGTATATATATTTATGTATGTATGTATGTGTGTGTGTAGTATGTACGTATATTTATTTATATTTAGCACTGAAAATTTTAACTCTCTAATTATTATTACTTTAAAAATACGAATAAAGTTTAGCTTTAAATGTTTTTAAATTAAAAATAAATATTTTCAAGTATTCTTTAACTTTTTTATATTTTACAATGTTTATATTATGTTCGGGCGTAAACAAAGGAAGTGGAAGCAGCTTGGGCACGAAGGCACTGCTGTTTGTTGGAACTTAGTTTTAAGCGAAAAAAGTTTCGCCATATTTTTTTTTTTTTTAATTTGCAATGCAAAACCTTTCATAATCAAAAAATTTGTAAGAAAGTTGAAAAATCCACTGAAAATTGCATAACTCCACACACAGAGCTAGGCTTGCTGCATTTGCTTTAAAATTAGATATATGTACATACATATGTATATATTTGTATTAGATTTGCAAGCTAATGCTTAGATAGTATATATGTATGTATAGGTATATATGTACATATATTTATGTTTGCAATTAACGTTTTAATAATTAATTATTAATAAACTCGCATATACTTGGCTTATCAATATGAAATATATCTATATTATGTACTTGCTTACCTACATTAATTTATGTATGTATGTATTTAATATTTATCGTTAAAGTTTTAATGTTCTTAAGCTTCACTTCGCTTTGCACGCCACTTCTTTAAGTGAATTCTATTTACTGCTTAGTACATAATCATCTATGTACAAATCATTTTTGTTGTTTAAGCAAAAACACTGTTATTAATTGCGCCTAAAAGTGCACTATGTTAGCTAAGTCGAGTTGCAAATTCGTGCCGCAACTAAAAGAAAAAGCATTGGTCATTGAGATTGAATACGCGGGCATTCTGAAGTGTAATTTTTTTTATAAAAAAAAAAAATATAAAAAAATAAAGAAAAGTAAAAAAATATAAAAAAATAAAGAAAAGTAAAAATATATAAAAAAATAAAGAAAAGTAAAAAAATATAAAAAAATAAAGAAAAGTAAAAATATATAAAAAAAATAAAGAAAAGTAAAAAAATATAAATAAATAAAAAAATATATTATTGAAAAATATATAAAATTAAAAAAATAAATAAATAATTGCGGACATTCTGAAGTGTAATTTTTTTATAAAAAAAAAAATACATAAAAGAAAATAAAAAATATATAATAATTAAAAAATAAATAAATATCAAAAAAATAATAATTAATTAATTAAAAAATGTATGCTTTATAAATTTTGACATTGAGATAAGATTGAATACGCGGGCATTCTGCACTGAAATTTTGAAAAGTATAAAATTATATAAAAAATTATACTAACAATAAAAAAATTAAATAAAAAAATATATATGTACATATATTAGATTAACAAAAAATAACAGAATAAAAATTTATACGGCATTAAAAAATTATTTAATGTTGAAAAATAAATTAAATATTTAATTAAATGTTACGAGTTATTTAATTGAAATATAATAGTTATTGCCTCATTTCATTATTAGGCAGCAAACTGCATTACAATTTTGAAAGAAACAAAAGAATACCGATTTTCGAAAATAGAATTACTCAAATAAGAAACAAATTGAGCTTAAAAAACTGTACTTTGCTAATCTGTTTTACAATACGAAATTATTTTTTTGCAATACATTTTTCGAAGTGATAAAGCGTGTTGCGCTGGTTTCTTAATACAAATTTTGACATCTTTGAACTTATTGTACGCAATTTAAATATACCTCATAAATTATAATTTTTTTTTTGCTTTTCGTAACGTGAACGTAATGCAATCGCGTAACAAAATAAAGCTGACAACAGAATACCCGCATAAAATTATAAGAAAATTAACATTACTTTTTCGAAACTTATTTTTAACATGCATACATTATTATAATACATATCGTTTAAAACAAAAGTTAAGTTTTTAATTTTTTTTCTATTTTTAACATTAAGACTAAAATATATATTTATTTTCGTATTATTTCAACTATGCAACTCAAGTACTCTCAGACTCAGGCGTGTTTCATGGATGGAGTGTGTATGTTTGTGTGTTTATTTTACATTTTTCTCGCAACTCAGCCGCTTTGAGCTCGAACAAGCTTACACTTTTGCTTTCTACTAAATCACAAACCGCATTATTTATATTTCTTTTGCTTTGTTTTTATATATTAAATGTGTATTTTATTTCATTATTATTTGCTGTTTTTTATTTTTGCAAGGAACCATATACACTATAATGGCAAAATATGTTATCATAAAAGTGTAAATACATATGTATATGAATGAGACTAGGCGCGGCTCACACGAACGCGCTAAAGTTTCTAACAACTCTATCTTAGTTATTGAAATCATTTTTTTCGAACATTTATTAAATTTGAAAATATTGTATTAAATGCAAAAATAGACTTTTGGAAATGAAATATTTCCAATAAAGATTTACACATGCTAGTTTACAATTTTTGCACAAAGCATTCCACGAAATTATCATTGAAAACAAATAAAAAATTACGGATTTATGTTTTAATTATGTAATTACCCTGAGCCACATTTTCGCTACTTCTCCTTAATGAAAATTCGTATTTTCTACATTTTGTATTTGACTACAAGCGTACCAGAGTGTATATACATATGTGCTTATTTAAAAAGCGCCGAGCATTAAATGATATGCAATTCGTATTTCTTTATATTATATATATGTATGTAGAGCAAATATTGCGCGCAGCTAATGGCAAATAATTGCTAAATAAGGTGATATGTGAAAGAAAAGCAAAACTGAAGGCCACGATATACACACATGCATTTTTTGTTTGGCGGTGAGTAATATTTACTGTAGACTATGCTTTAATTACGCACTCGCATAGGAGAGTAAAAAAAAATATTTGCAAGGTGACACTAGCAGCGACAGACGGCCATGGAGTTTCGCGTAACGGCTGTCGTGCACATTTTGGAAGAAAAAATCTCTAGCATTCAAACACAATATTTTTATGGCGTATATGCTTTACGCATTATTTGAAGAAATTTAAATTTCTTTTATATTTAACAAATAGTCATTTTTACCTAGTCATGGTCATACAAAATCAGCTTAATGAACTCATCTGGTACTGTTTTCTTATGTATGAATGTGTGTGTAAATGTGTTATGCTTTTTATTTGTATGCATTATTGCGTTATTTTGTAAATTTTAAATTCAAAAATTAACGGAAAGTTATTTAATTATAAGCCATTTAAGTGATTATACAAATATACACAATATTAATTTAGGTTGTTTGATTAGAGGAAATTTGTTACACACATGAATAGTATATGTAAATACATGTTATACTTTTTATTAATATTTTTATAAACCAACTTCAATATACTTGTACAGTAACAAATATTTTGTATTTCCCTTTTTCAACTTAAACACGAAAACTATGTTAACGTGTTTATTTAGATTGCAGAGTTTGATTAATTTCGAATTAAAAAAATCTATCGAAAATTCATTGATCTTTTAGTTCCAAATTTTTTAACGTTTAGCTACAAATACATGGTAGAAAAATTTTAATTTCACTTTATTCGCAATAAACTTTTATATATCTATTATTTTCTTTCAGTAATTATCATATTTTGCAGTAAATTCTATATTTTTTTCATTTTTTTAACGATATATGTATGTATGTATGTTTTTATATATGTTATAATAGTTTGCCGATTTTAAGCATTTTAATTTATTTAAATTGGTTGCAAAACTTGAAACATACATATGTACATACATTCAACACTTGAAATGCAATCTTACTAACGCAACGCTAACTTAGTTGCTACACTCAATACTTTTTCGCAATGCTGCCGTAGCCAAGTTCTTTGTAAGTCTCTTATCTATGTGCACTTGCAGTTATAAATACATAGAAATATTTTTAAATATTAAATGTCGGTATGTACAAGTTGGAAGAATTTTTTTAAAATAGAATATGGAAATAGGGTTAATGCGCGATATTTCAATAACAAATGCACTTTATATAAACGCTTTGAAACATTTCAAAAAAAAAATCATAAAATCATTAAAAAAAAAAAAATATTTAAAAAAATAAAAATTGAAAAAAATTAATAAAAGAAACGAAAAAAAATCAAAACAACATAAAAAAACAAAATGCAAATTTAAATTTATAAATCAAATTGAAAAAATATACAGTAAATTCGAATGAAATATGTACATATGATATTAGACACGAAAAAATTCAACAATTTCAATTATTTAGAAAAAAGAGAAGTATTCAAGGAATTTTTATTTATTTATTTTTAATTTAAAAAAAATATAAAATATCAATTTATAAGAAAACATTAATTTATAAAAATAAATAAATGTTTTGTTAACAAAAAAATTTAATTTATATAAAAAATTCAATAAATTAAAATATACATACATATGTATGTATACATATGTATATATATATTAGACACGAAAAACCAGCAATTTCGATTATACAGAAAAGAAAACGTTTATACCAAAAATAGTATCCAATTTTTTAACTTTAATTTTTAAAAACTTTTCGAAAATCAAATTTTTATATGAAAAAAATAAATTAATATTTAAAAAAATAAAGATTATAGAGAAAAGAAAAAGTTTATACCAAAATTCAATCTAATTTTTTAACTTTAATTTTGAAAAATTTTAAAAAATTCAGATTTTTATAAGAAAAAAATAAATTAATTTAAAAAAAATTAAGATTATACAGAAAAGAAATAGTTTATACTAAAATTCAATCCAATTTTTCGACTTCAATTTTAAAAAATTTTAGAAAATTCAGATTTTTTCAGATTTTTAAGAAAAAAATATTATATTATAAAAATATTGAATATTTGAAAAAATGTGAAAAGTGTAAAAATATTTATATTATGACAATTAACCAAAATTAATTTGTACATTTTTTCGTAATACAGCAATAAAAATAAAAAAAAAACATAAATTATAGTTATACAATTAATTGCAATTTGTAAATATCCGACAAGCAGTGATTGTTTTCATGCACGGCTGATTCAGTTGCGCTTAATATTTGTATTCTTTTGCTGAATCGCAACACTTTTACTTTTTGTCAAACTTGTTCTTCCATAGCGAATTATTTATTTAATTACGCATATTTTTTTTTAATTTTTTTTAGTCATGCTTTACAGCCAATCACCATTTTTGCGTTATCTACTTAAGTTGATTTACATAAATTAAGTAAAAACAAATTCAATAAGTTATATGAACTAAAAAATCAATGCTATTAATGAAATGAAAAAATCATAACCGTTATTTTACTTTTTGCCATTATATTAGTATTTTTTATTAATACACAATTGTATGCGTTAGAATTTAGTTCACTTCAATTATTAACGCGCTTAATTTATATTCTTTCAATTTTAACTAATCTTAGACTTCATGCAGCATTAGTGTGCTTTTTAGTAAAGCTATTGCTAAACGTTAGATTTGATTTATTTATTTTCAATTATAAATAACCTTATAATACTTACTAAGTATATACATTGAACGATTTTAGTTCATTAATTGTTATTGTATTTTTTTTTGCGAATTTTGTTGCTATTTTTAGTAGTTTAGTTAGCGTTAAATAAGTTTTAATATCGCGTGATTTCATTGCCATTATTAATTATACAGTTACAGCTTTTAATTTTTATTATTAATGCGAGCGGCATATCTATATATATATATGTATATCTATAAATGTGCATGTATGCAAATGTTCTCCACCATATGAGTTGTGTACGTGTGTGTGTTTATTATTTATTTTATTTTTGTAATTTATGCATTATTTTAATAGTTCAGTTGATTCGCTTTACGGCTATTTCACTTATTGGCTTATTTATGTTGTGTTATATATGCCTTTTTTGTGGTTTTGTCTGCGCTGCCGCTGCGTTTGCTTACAAGTAGAACGCTCACTGGAATGCTGCAATAGAGACGGTGCGGCGCTGTTACAGTTGGTTTTGTTTAGATTTTATGCGTGTGACTGTTCCAACTTTTTACAAATTAATTTTTTATTTAATTTTGCTTTTTGTCACACGACTCTCTATGCTACATTCTCACACTCTCGCACTCACTGAGTGCAGTCGGCGTTCCGAGACAGCAGCACAGCATATATATAAATTGAAACATATAATAATAAAGTACATTTATAGTAGCTAATTGTATATTTAAATGTTTTAATATATATTTTTGTATATGTACGCATTTCTATAACTACTATATGTATTGTACAGCTTCTTTTGCTTGCGTACTATTAGAGAGAGCAAATCCGAAGCGCCAGAGTTCGCCAAGTTGCCATTTCAGTCACGTTTCCGCTTGCCAGACATTTGCTGCATTGTAAAAACATCTGTACTTTAAGCCCTTCGTTCACAGCGTTACACTCAATGCTGTTTCGGTTGTTCGGTTGTTGTATTTTAATGCATAGTTTCCAATTTAATTAAAATATATATTTTTTTTTTCAAGTACATATGAGAGATTTCATACAGTTCAAGTTGACGTTGCTTTCCTATGTGCTGTCTCAAACCATTTCCACACGCTTTTGTACATACATATATACGTTTGCTTTTTTTAATTCAATTTTCATAATTATATTTTTTCGTATTTATTTCAATTCATGTTTTACGCTCATTTTCACATTGTCTCTCTCTCTCTCTATGGATTTCGAATTCGTATTCGTTTTATAAACTAACATTTTCACTGATTAACTTCTAAGTAAATTAAAATAGTATTTATATTAGTTAGAGTTAGAGTTTCAGCGAAGTAGTGAATTAGAAGGCGATAAAAGCACACAAGCAGCCATGTACAGACAAAAGCAATATACACATACATATATATATTTTTGGTTTCATATATTTATGTGTATTTGTGTTTATATTTTTCATATATACATACATATATATCCTTGTATATTACAAGTATGCTTCCTTCACACGCGCTCTTCTTCCCACTCTGTATTTGGATTTTATTATAATTGTTATATTTGTTTGCTTTTGCGTGCTTACGATTTCGCAGTTCTTTTTATAATATATTTAAACACTTATAATAACATACTGTAAATAAGCAACTATACGTACAAGATCGTTTATTTGACAATGCAACGCGCATCCACGGCAATAAGTTCAGCGTTACGCTTTAATTTAACCAAACGACAGCATGACAAGCACTCACTTTTTGCAGCGCTCAGCCGATATAACACAAAATGCCAAAAGCCGGTAATTACTCGTTATACATTTTGGAAAAGCTCACAGTCATGTCTACATCACGCTAGTGTAGGCACGCTGTAGCTAACAAATTGTGTCAGACTCTGCGGCTTTTCATGTTTGACGCATTGAGCGTGTTGTCGTTTTTCTTTTTGTTAATTTTGGGCTTTGTTTATGTTGTAATGCAGTGATTGCAGTGCCTATGTATTTGCTGCTACTGTTGTGGCGGCGTTTTATTGTCCTTCGTAGAATTTCGTCACTTTAGCTACTTCCTCCCAAGCTATGGAAATAAGAAAAAAATTTAGTGCATTAAATTTTTAAAGACCCAATGTAAAGTGGGGACTCAGAGAGCTCAAATTCCCATTATGTGATATCGCTACATGCTCACACTGCCTACTACTAGAGATAGAACCTTGAATTTTACAAATAAGCGGTGCAAATGTTTCTTGCTGGCACTTACCGGAGCCAATGAAATCCACAATAATCTCGTTGTGTTGCAACGCGTTGTATGCGTTCGACATTGTGGGCGGTATGAAATGTATGTCGAATTCTTTACGTTGTATATTCACAACAACGGATGTTGTGGGATTTGGTGACTGTGGAGGCGGTGTGCTGCCCGAAACATCATATGAATTAGCATTGTTGTTACTGCTACTGCTGCGACTGCGTGAGGCGCTGTTACTACTGCTACTTTGGTGGTAGTGATAGTGCGGCTGCTGATGGTATTGACTATGATAGTGGTGTTGTTGTTGGTAGTTATTCGGCGTATCACGCGTGTACGCGGACTGTGAACGTTGCTCGCGCTGTTGTGGTGGCTCGTAAGCGTTGCCATAGGAAGTACTTCTATATTGTTGTTGGTGTTTGTGCCGATATGAACGTTGTTGCTGCAGCGGTGGTGGCTGCATTGGTGGCTGTTGATGTTGCTGTTCGGCGGCTGCACGCGCCGCAGCTATAATGGCGGTCTCAATGTCATTACAAGTCTCTAGTTGTTGCAACTTTTGCGTTTCGCTATTTCGCCGCTGCAACTGCTGCTGTTGTTGCTGCTGTAACTGCAGCTGGAGCTGTAGGTCAGTGTCGGAACCGGCCACACTTACAACGCTACTATTGTCATTCACGTTGGCTTGATCAACGGTGTTATTGTTGACAGAGTTACCGACTGCGGTTACTGGCGTTTTCACAATAAGTCCAATGTCTTTAACGACAGGAACGTTGCTTAAGGGCGGCCCGATAAAAGTTGGCTGTGGCGATGAAGCCCTGACAGCTGCATAGAGTCCGACGTTCTCTACGAACGGTGTAACAATGTTGTCATTAGCCAATTCTACTGGCACGGCAGCATTTTTTGTATATGCACTGTTTGCAACACCAGTGTTCAAAGTTGGAGCGGTCGCTGGTTGTGACGGCTGTTGTATCGCCGAATCATCGACAGCCAACTCATCCGAGCAGTCGTCTTCGTCAATGTTGTCGTCGAAGAACTTCAATTCGTCCTCGTTGAAGTCACCAAACGTGAACTCAATGCCAACGGCGCTGCTGTCGCCGGTGCGATCGTCATTCAAAATTATAACTGCCGGCCGGTTGCTAGGCGCGTTGCAACTTAGCGGACCTACCACGGCGCCGGCATTTGCAGGGTTGGTTGCCGTTGTGGCAGCAGATGCAATGTGGCTTTTACTGATATTAGTGGCAGTGCTAACATGCTGCCTTTGCGGTTTGCTCACAATGGGTGGTATCACAACCGTTTCGCTGCTCGCAACTATATTTGATTGTGAGCGCGAAGTTTTACCACTAGTATCTATATCCATGGACGTTGCTTGCGTCTGGGTGGCTGTACTCAATTTTTGTGCAACGTGAGCATGCGGCTCAGTGATTGTTGTGAAGCTTATGGTCGGATCTGCGATAAGCACTGGCTGTGACTTTTCTTTCTTGCTTTTCCGTGCAGTAATGATCACAGCGCTTACATCGGGCGTCTGGACAGCTAAGTTTGCACTTGCGATTGGTACTACTGCTGCGGTTGCAAGTGCGTTGATCGCTGTCGGCGGCGCAAATACAGCTGTTGGTGACTTTTCTTTTGACTTGCGGACTGGCATTGTTACTGGCGCCACCGTAACATTTGCTGCAGCAGTAATGGTCGCGTTGCCCGGTACTGTTGGGTATGCAGCTGGAGGGTCTGAGGTAGTTATTGATGAAACTGTTAATGGCTGCGCCGCTGCTCCTGCTATTGCCGGATCTTGCGTTAATATCGATTGTGACACGGAACAGCTTTTGACCACGAGCTGTTTGGCAGCCGCGGCGAAATTAAATTTAGTGGAACTAGTAACATTTGCGGGTGGCACCGAACTGGCGGCCAGTGTTGGAATACCACTACTGCCCACTGCGCCACCAACAATTGTGGCGGCAGCCGTTGGTGGTGAAATAGATACGTTAGTGGCGCTATGACGTTTCACTGTCTTTTCTAAGGCCGGATATTGTTGATCCAGGTTACTACTATTGAAACTGTAATTATCGTGTTCGACACTTTTTGACTTTTGTAGAGTCTGCATTTGCTGCTGTGACTGTTGGTGCTGCATTGGCTGCTGTTGTGGCAAACGCGCCGAGATGCCACTGATGATATCAACCTTGTTGACATCCGTTAAGGTATTGGTGTCTGGAACAGCAGTAGTAGCAGCAACGGTAGATGTAATGACTGCGTCGACTGTGGGACCAGCCACTTTCTCACCGTTTGCAATACCTACAATGTTAGGCTGGGTGATTAATTGTGCGGGTGCGGCAACTAGACGCTGAGAATATGATATCGTTTTCGATGCGGCGGCAATCACGGGAATGGCTGCGGACGCTAAGTTTGGCTTGCTGTTATCTGACGCCGTCGCAATCGTAGCATTGCTAGAACCCAGCTCTGGGAAATCTGGTTTGATGGTGAGCTTCTTGCTCTTGCCCTGTTTGCTGGCAGAGTTTGTTGCTGCAGCAAACACTGCTGCTGCCGTGGAGGGGCTGTTACTGGCATTTGATAGTGAGGAGGATGTAGCAATTTCACAATTGTTGGTCACTTGTGTCTGCAACTGTTCGGCCATATTGTTGGCAATAGTAGGAGAGGTATTAATGCCATTTGGCATTGCATTGTTATTGTTGTTGGCAGCGTCCAGACTGGGCCAACGATCCGCAGCAGCTGCCGCGGCGATATGTGCATAGGAAATCGGCGCCGAACCTGGTGAACCACCGCTCGCCGTACTCTTCGGTGTTTCTGGCGTAGCTGTGGTCGATGCGTCGGTCTGCTTGTGACGCTGTTTGTTTTTGGTCACTGAAGCTGTGGTTGATTCTATGGGCAAGGAATGCACTGAATCGAGATCACTAGAATCGGATTTCTCCGAAGGTGGCACTGAGGAAGTTGATTTACGGCGCGATTTGTCTGTGGAGCCGCTGTTCACATTGTGAGCATGATGATGATGTTGCTGTTGTTGTTGTTGATTATTATGCTGATGGTGATGGTAAGGACCTTGCTGCTGCTGGTGTTGATAGCCATACTGCTGATGCGAGTGGTTGGTATTGTAGTTATTATTATAATTAGAATTGTAATTATTGCGATAATCAAGACGTCCATCTTCGCCAAAGCTATTGTTGTTACTTCCACTACCACCGCCACCACCGTTTCCATACGAGTTAAATCCATGCGCATTATTGTTATGGTATTTATAACGTGATTGTTGTTGCTGCTGTTGTTGTTGTGACACATTATTATTATTATTATTGCTGTTGTTGTTATTTTTCTGTGCATTCAATACCATATTGTGCGCTCGCGAAGTTGTGCCACAATTATTATTATTATAGTTGTTGTGGCCACTGTTGTTATAATTCGAGTTTTGTGTAAAATGAGTTTCGTCAATGGAAGCGCGCTGCTTCTTTGGCTTCTTCTTTTTGGTAACCACATGAAATTCGGCCGTCTCGGATATCAGCGCATTCATAGACAATAAGTCGATAGCCGAGAATACCGGTGTACCAGCATCTTGACGCTCCACTGTGTTGGCAATCGGAGTTTGCATAATGCTCTCGGATCTTTTGCGTTTCTCCGTCTTGTCGGCTCGTTCCGGCTTTTCAACTTTCTCCTGCTTTTCTGCCTTTTCAACTTTATCAATTTTTTCATGTTTATCCAGTTTTGTATTACCGTCAATCTTATTATTTGTCAGTTTATCATGCTTATCACTGTCTTTTTCCTTCTCCTTATCTTTATCCTTGCCTTTATCCTTCTCCTTTTCTACATCGCGTTCTTTATCTTTATCCTTCTCCTTACTTTTCTTATCTTTCTTTTCCTTCACCTTGTCCTCACCGCTACTAGCAACGGAACCACTGTTACTGCCAGCACCGCCAACACTGCCTTCAGTTCCCAAATATTGCAACTCCTCAGTGCCCCATGAACGTCGCTCGCCTTTGCGATTGCTAACCGTTGTATTTGAATTGGTAGCAACTGCATTCGCTTGCTTGCCACCGCTAGTTGGCGAAGTGGTTGTCCCTTCCTTGCTGCCACCATCGAAGTTTTTATTTATATCAGCTATAGAAGCAGAATTATTCTTGCCACCCTTGCCACCACCACTACCTTTGCTGCGCATTGTGACATTATTGCTCTCAGTAGTGGCAGCTGATTGTTTAAGTTCGCCAACATCGATCTTGGCACAACTACGCAACTCCTCCAGTGAATTGCTTTTCTTCATTTTACTTTGTTTCACTTTCTCCTTTTTGCGCTCTTTCTTTTTATTATTTTCGGCGAATTTGTTGCCACCACTACCGCTCTGCTTGGAATCTTCCTCTATGAACTTCAGCAATACTTCGACAGGATCCTTGCCGCGGTACCCAGCCTCATTCTCAACATCGACAGGTATGGTGTTGTCCTTTTGTGGCTTCTTCTTAGTTTTGGCCTTCGCCTGCGATTGACCTGCACTAACAGTAATGCTGCTGCTGCTGCTATTGTGCTGCTGACGTTCGCAATCGTTGCCGTTCTCGTCAGTCTGACGCTGGTACAGTAGAAATAACACATAATAAGTTTTAAGTTCTCAATTATTTTGCATTATATTACAACTTACCGATAATGGTAGTGATTTTGTGTAGCTGCCTATACCGATACTGTTGGTGCCGACACCACCACCTGAATTATTATTTGAATTGCTGATGGAACCACCACTGTTTGCTGTTATTGTTCCGGAAGCTTTTGCTGTAACTGCTGCATTCAAGCTGGCGCCGGCGTTTTCGCCCTTCTCACCCATCACCGATTTAATGGACCGGTATCGCTCGTCTAACGGCATCGGGAGGGAACAGGACGCAGCTGCCGACTTGAGTTTGTTGCCAAGATTGTTAACTGAAATGGCTACTTCACCACTCTCACACAAACTACCATCTCCGCCATCGATTTGATGAAAACGAATTACTTCGTCTACATAATGATGGGAGTGTGCTGGGGCGAAATCCACACCCTCTCCACGGTGCAAATTTGGACGCGGTATGCGCATATCAATATCAACACGTTCATAATACGGCAAGCCCTTATATTATAATATAGTAAAACAATATTATAAGAAAAAATATGAAAAACATGCTATATTTATTACCTGCCCGCCGTCTTGTGCTTTAGATGGTAAAATTTGCTGCTGCTGTTGAATATCGATCATATCGCCAATATTAATAATATAATCACTACTACCAGTAATGGAATTGGCACTTTTTACTGGGTTATTAACAATACCCGCGCCAGTTGCCATCGTGCCACCAACACTATGGCCACTCGCTGTGGTCGCCATATTCCCAGTGCCTCCAATGACACTTGTCACGCTAGCACCAACACTGCTTCCACTGTCCTTGCTGCATATACCTACTGAATTCGTGCCAGCACTGCCACTGGTGCCTGTACCACCAGTAGTTGCGTTGGGATCACCACCAGCAAGACCAAGAATACGACGAACAGGTTTATCCGCGTAGGCAGGTGTCTGCTGTTCAAAGCTACTAAGCAAACAATTGGAGTTTGGGTCGCTAACAGCCAGACCAACTACGCCGACCAATGTCTTGTTGCTGTTCAAAGAAACTGTAGCACTTTCCACGCCTGGCAAAATACCCCGACGCACACGTTTATCCGTATATACGGACGATTGTTGACCAAAGCTGCTTAGCAAGCAATTGGCAACATTGACGTTGCTGGGTAAACTTCCGCCCTCACGTTGCCGTGAAGACACGGACGAGTTTTTCTTGTGACGTGATGTATGATTTTGGCGTCGATAATCGGATGGGAGCTGTAAGAGATCTTGCAATGAGCCACCCTGCTTCTGTTGATGACGACTCTGTGAATGCGGATGATGACGATGACTATCTGCACGTGTCGATGTTATGCCCAGATCTTCATTTTCCACCTTCTGCAGCAAATCCTAAAATATACATATACATTTTTAATTAAGTATTAGTTTCTAAAAGTAAATTTAATGTTTGCCAACCAAGAATATTTCGCTTTTATCTTTTTTGTCCTTAGGTGTTTTATAATTGTAGGCCTCGTCTAGTAGCTTTTTTAACTCTGGTTCTTCTAAATCGGAGATATCAGATTTCTGTAATATCGAAGAGAATATATATTTAAAACTAAAAACCAAATCATAATTCTCTCTATCAGTTAAAATTAGCGCACAATCACCTAATTTATATAGAATCAATTATATTACAAAGTTATAATAATTATTTAATTCCAAGATCTTAAAACGTAAAACGAATCATAACCTTATTATATCGATATAAAGCAGGTAAGAGTACTTGATTTTGGCGAAATCCGTTAATTGTTCACATGAAGAAAGAACATTTGAAATTAAGCTACAAAATTTGCCTTAATAAATTGTTATCTTATAATATTCTTTGCACACTGGTTTTGTAATATTTTCTCTTCAACTAACACATTCGATATGAAAAACACATTCATGAATTTGCGTCCTACACATTTAAGTGTTTATTATAATTTCACTATAAATGTTGATCACAATAAAAATTTATTGATATATGTATGAAAATATAATAAAAAAAAATATATATTATTTGATGTTGCGCTGCCCTTGCAGTAATGCGGTTTTTGGTTTGCCTTTAAATCGAAACACTTTACCCCTTTATTTGTTATCGGACGGACATACACCGAACGCCAACGGCCTATGTGTGTTTCACCGAACCAAGCATTCCAAACCGTTGTGTTCGATCTGTGTTGCTTTTGCTTTTCAGTAATTGGGAGTTGTCGTAACGCTCACTGCTAACGGAGCATTGCGGTTTTCTATGTTTATATGTTTATTATTTTGTATCAGGTGCTGATAGGTAAAATCTAACCACCGAACAGTTTTGACTTAGTTATGATTCTGTTTTGTCACCATTACCACGTAGCCATGTGAATAAGAAGGTAGAAGTAAGGATTACAAACGAAAAAGGTTTTGAAACAAATGCTTAAGTATATCATATGTACATACAAAAAAGTATGGTAATTTGTATGCATGTGAACAATGAACAATTTATAAAGTATATTATATGGGCACATGAACATCAAATATTGACAACATTAAATTACTAAATAGAAAATGTGCGTGGAACTGGAGACCAGTAATTATAGAGTTAAACTAAAATCTGCGTTGCACAATGTGTCAATTTTGGGTGCAACGGATTGGATGTCGCTGTTGCGGTCAACTTAGAAAGTACGGATCAAAAGGTGAAGGTCAAAAAACAGTGTATATTTAGTTTCCGCAATGGACTCTATAGTTTGAAGTATATAATTGTGTAAAACATTTGGTTACGGGAAATGTGCTATAAATTATGCATTAGAAACAAATTATAAAAAAGCTAAACTATATTAAAAAATGTATTAAAGCGAGTCAATTATCTTCCATAAAATTAGTAATATTGTATGCAGTTATTTGTCCAATAACACCGTTCATATGACATCGCCTTATCTTCAACAAATATGTATGTACATATGTATATACAGATATGTATGTGAACATACTATATACGAGTATATGTACGTCACTATTACTTGTTTTTTGAAAGATATTAATAATTAGCGTAAAAAAATTATGAATGTTCTGTGAAATACAAAAGTTAGATAAATAGATAGGAAAGAATGTTACAGCTGCAAAAACAACAGATTTTAAATGGGTATATTGGTATTAGGAGAAAGGTGAACGTTTTTAAGGCCACACTATTGATTTCCTACGTTTTTTATTAAACTTCATTAGCAGTTGTCTTTCCATATAAGCTGCTGTGTGATGATGGCCTTCGTCCTCACTCATATTTATACACGTTAAATATCAAATACGCACCGTTTGTATAAGAACCGCAAACTTAAATTATACATTTACTTTACAGGTCGGGGTAAGTGATTTAATTCTGTTAGCACCACTACTAGAACTAATGAAATATAGGAACATCACAGAATTAAACTTACCTTTGTGTCAGTTGATGCATTTGTATTAGCGTCATCTGATTTTCCAGCATTGGCAATGTTCACAATAGTGGCATGTTCTAGTGAAGAATTTTTGCCGGCGATACCACCTGTATCTGCTGGTGTATTAGATAAGGTATTGTTTGCAGCGGCGGTACCGTTGCCTCCAGCTGACTTGGCGACAGCAGCATCAGACATTGGATTGTTTGGCAAATTGGCGTTTATATGGTCTCTGTTGGTTTTATTTGATGGTATGAAAGATGTTGGTGTTGGTGTGGGTGTCGGTGTTGTTGTCGTTGAAGTTGTTGTAGTGGTTATTTCACTTAAAGTGGCACCGGCTATGGACACAATAGGTGTGTCAGGTATGATGGTAGCGGCAATCGATGCGGTGACGGATAGAAGAGTCTTACCACTGATTTCATTGTTCATTTTTCCGCATAGGAGGAGGAGGTGGGCAAACAAATGCCATTAAAATAGTGTAATTATTAGAATGTGCTTGATAGCCCGGTTGGAGCTTATGCAAAATTCTTAATATGAATTTTTGCAACAAACGTTAAAATGTACGTTGTGATGTTGAATATTATGTGTAATTCTATACCCTGCTCGTTGTTCAAATAATTCGGTCTGTTCCACTAGCGTGAGTAGCCAGATAGTTGTCCAATGCCGGTGTATCCGCCACGGACGTACGTGGCTATGGCGACGTTTGCGTATGTAACCACAATTGCAGTGCCAGCACTTTGTAACCAATCAATGATTTTGTTTTTGCTTTGTCTGCCAAAGTATTTCTTTTTAATGATTTACTTATTTTTTTTTTTAATTTTTCATTTTACTGTCAAAGAGTTGCACTGAAAACCAAATAACACATATCAGAATATTTTCTTTAGGGCATGTATCATTACTAACCTATCTATTTCCATAATTATATATATAATACATAATAATTGTTTTAATATATTTTTAAAAAAGCTCATTCTTTTCCCGTGAATTTTAAAAACTTCTTATAACATTTTACACGATTTTTCGCTGCGTAACATACACAAAGCAAATCATAAAAAACAGCGATTTGACAAAAAAAAACTTCGCCATTTCAATCGCTTAAGCCGACATGCCGCATACTGCAACCACATTTGATTAAAAGAGACAACACTACAATCTAATATGTGAATCGAAGAAAAGCAACAATATGTATGAAAATCTAAAATGGAAACAAAGATTACTTTTAAGGTTATAATTCCAGGTCTTTTGAAGAAAACTTTAAATTGAAAATTACATACAGCCAAAATTTGTAAATAGCAGAAAAGATTCACTCTAGCAATTAAATTGAGTAAACATTCTAATAAATAAATACTATCTGTCATACGAGAGACAATATTGCAACCCTGTTCTTTTTTCTTTTCGTATTTTCGCAAATACACCTTAAATTGGTTTCGAAAAGCGATCGTACAAAATGAGGTAATTTACGGGCAGGTAAGTTTTTTTTTTTTGGTTCCTTCACAACAAACAACTTTGGTCTTGATTCACAAATCATATTTTATATCATAGTCAATTTACTTTAAAAATAACTTTGACTTTTGTACAATATGCGCATGACTTTCATGAGATTGCCTCATCTTTCACAATGTAGAGGTTTGAAAACACGTCATATGCAATAGCTTGAACCTCAGAATTTAATTTTCAAACTCATTTAGCTTATCCTTTTCACAATTTCCCGTTAGCGACATGAGTTCACTTATGTCGTTAATAGCTTACAAATATATCAACCTTTTTAAGTCAAGTATATTTATGATTGTAGTAAATCGTTTTACAAAAAATATCACATTGTACGTAGTGTTGAATGCACAACTTTCAGCCGATCGGTAACTGCTACGCACAAAATCCTACATACAATTACTTCGTAGTTTTAACTACTTTTCTGCCCGCACTCTAATCCTTTTCTTACATTTACGTTTCTTCATTCACGCCGTATTTCCAACTTTTTGTTCTGCTTTGAACATTTACACACACTGCCACTAATGCTTCTTCTACTTTTTTTTCATTGTGCCTTAGCCAGTGAAAATTTCAACGCATTTTCTGCATCAACACGTTCCATTCATAACTTGCTTTTAGTTTTCTCAAGTTTTTTTAAGTCAAATAAATATCTTTTGTTATTTTTTAACGATTTTCACAAAGTTTTAATGCACGAATTTGTCTGCTCAAAATTCACAAGGACTGTGACCAGAAAATCTATTCGAGGTTTTTTCGTTTCGTTTCAACTTCGCGATGAACGAGCAAATTTCCCTACAGAGTTGCAATCAAAAGTTCTCAACATTACATTTATTTAAATTCTGAAAATGGGATTTATGAGGAAAAGATTTATAGAAAGCGCATTCGATATACGCATGAACTGTGCTAATTTTTTATAATTTTATTTCTCCGCACTTATTAGATTATTTTTCCTTTCGTTATTTAAAAGGTATTAAAATCGGAGATTAATTCGCACCTAATTATTGAAACTCCGCCACCCTGACAGTATTATTTTCAACTTTGCTGCGCCTTACACTGAACGTACTTCTCCAAATTTGTTGTAGAAACTCTTTCAGAAAGAAAAAAATCTGGTAGAATTAAAAGTCCAGTAAACTGCAGTTTAATGCGTCCAGCATTTTATAATTGCATTCCAAGAAAATAAAAGTTCAAAATAAATATATAATATATTTGGTTGTTTCAATTTTAATAGAGTCCAACTAAGAATATTATTACTATAAAGTGTGTCGGATCTATGTGTATTTGCAATTAACATTAGTAATATCGTTGGAATAGTCATAATTAGTTCTAGCGGGCTCGGAAAGGTCTTATCTCTCTGTAAATATACAATATAACCGTTTGTTATAGTAACGTTGGCATACCAGGAGCTGCAGTAAATTCAGAGAGTAATATCATGGCGCTGACAGAACACGATAATGTATTCTTTTTTGTTCCAAATCTAATTGGTACGTATTGGTGTAATGTACACGTAATTGTAATGCAACATTACATGCATGATAAAAACGTAGAATGACACGTTAATTCAATTAACCTGTCTTAGATATTTTTTGTAACTAAGCATATTATTCGAATAGTTATTGATTTTCCACATGTATATGAGGTAACTAAGTTATTTGTTGCTTTTTACAGGATATGCTCGCATTATACTAGCGTTGATAGCTTTCTGGTGCATGTCTACTAATTATGTGGCCGCCGGATGGTGCTACGTCATTAGCGCTCTACTAGATGCCGTGGATGGGCATGCGGCGCGTGCTTTTAATCAAAGTAAGTATTATAAATTAAATTTGTTTTTTTAGTATAAATATGTATAAATTCAAAAGATCATAAACTATCATTTGATAAAAATTAATAAAGATAAGAGACAAAAAAATTATCTATATGCATTTGTATTAGCTGATTAGGAATTTAATCTAAGAATTATTTGCTATTTCCATAGTTAAAACGTAAAAGTATACACTTTTAATAAAATTCAAAAGTTGTCTTATCTGCAGAGATTTACTTTTTCATATCACGATGCAATACAATTGCATATAAACACGTCATACTTGTATTTAAATTTCTGTACAATATATGGAAAGTACAAAAGTCAGCAATTTATCTCTACTGTAATAATATTAAGTATAAACATATTAAATACGCATTTTATTTATTTTCTTAGGTACACGTTTCGGCGCGATGTTGGATCAATTGACCGATCGTTGTGGTACTATGGGTCTTCTGGTGACGCTCAGCTACTTTTACCCCAAATATATGTTCTGGTTCCAGGTCTCAATTGCCATTGATATTGCTTGTCATTGGCTTTATATGCAAACGTAAGAAAGTGAAAGTTAAAAATATATCTATATACTGATTTATAAATTTTTCTAGGAGCGTCATGGTAGGAAAAACATCGCACAAATCATTCGATGTTAAGGAGAATATAATAATGCGTACTTATTATCAGAAAAATGTGCTTACATTTATGTGCTGCGCTAATGAACTCTTTTATGTTTGCCTGTATCTTTTATATTTCACTTACGGACCATTAAGTAAGTTGATACAACATGTCATGAGTCAAATTGTTGAACACTTAACAAATTTTTTTTTTTTAATTCAATAGTCTTTGGAATGTCCTTGTTTAAACTTTTGGCTATCCTCATGGCGCCATTTGCTCTACTGAAGTCTTTAATCTCCTGCCTGCATGCTTATGTAGCCAGTATTGACTTGGTCGCTTTAGATATGCGCGAACGTGCTTCAAAGCGTGAGAAGGAGGAGGGCAAAAAGGCAGAATAATTCTGCCTGTTGGATTCTTCGAAATAATTTTGTGATGTATATAATTTTATACAAATTTATATATCGATCATTTGCGCGTTTCGCTAAAATATTTATTATTAATATTATGAGTGTTGTTTAGTCGTATTTAATTTAATTTATTTTGTATTTAAAATGCAATATTTTTTCCTTAAATTTAAATAGTTAATTTCCATTATTTATTCTAAGGTTTAAAAGTGTACCTAAATAATTATTGAACTTCATATATTATTTTGCATTGAGTCACCTTTTCTAAAAAAAAGGGTAAAATAATTAATGAAAGCATTAATTAAACAAAAACGTAGTAGTATTTTTGTTGTGACTAAGTGGATAGACATAATATGTTGAAGAAATGTATTTGAAAAAATTAACATTCTCATTTCATATTAACAATATAACAGCATGGAACAAAATTAATCATTATCTGTAGACGCTTAATGTTAAAAATAATTGTAATTTATTGATGAGTAAAAAACGAAATTGAAATATAATATATGCTGTGGAAAATTTATGAATTTCTTCCAAACAACCAAATTTAATGTAATTTGATATGTGTAATTTAAAATAAGACATTTAGCGAAGTTTTGAAAGAGTTCAAACTTGAAGAAAATTTGAAAATGGAGCGCCGTATATAGAGTATTTGTATGTACAATTTACTAATTAAAATATCTGAATTCATGAATGTAATTCTCACATTTTATGCTTAATGCACATTTGTTGTGGAAAAAATCTTCTTCAATTCGCATATATGAAATCTATAATAAACAACACTGAATGTCTCAAATTCTTTTAAAATACAGTATTCTGGGAGAATAAACTGAGGGAATTGATATGCAGAAGTAGATGAAAATGAGATTGGAGGAAAAACTCATATACCTTTGCATATTTCTTCTACTGGTATAAACATTCTAAGATTTTATGTAAAAGCAAACTAACTTTGATTATCCTTGCCAAGGTCAACGTCGAAACTGCGAAGGTTGGAAGATTTTTCCGTAACTCGAGTTAAGCTACTCTTACATGCGACAACATATACATATGTATATTTTAAAAACAAATAAAGGATTTGTCCGGAAAGTAATAGGACTGAGTCGATTTAAATATTTTATAGAGAGTCGAGTTGCATGCAGCTTGGATCCCCTCTGTCATCTCAAAATGCTTGCCTTTCATTGGCCTTTTCAGGCAAGGAAACAAAAAAAGTCCGGTCGTCTGCGGAAGTGTTGGGATGCCGGCCTTGGTTAGGTAGCTATTCACAAGAAAGGCGCTGTGAGCCGGGGCGTTGTCGTGGTGCAACTTCCAATCGGCTGCGATGTCTTGTTAGGCCCGATCATATTACTTTCCGGACAAGCCTTGTACATATACGCGCACATTCCAGTTGCACAAGAAATTTCTAATTATTCACTGAATGTACCCAACGACTCAGCTGTTTAACGTTGTTTTACTCACAGCTGATATCCTACTAGCCATACAAATTTCTATTTTACATAAATTTTTTAGTTAAAAAATGTTTAATATTCGTAATTAAAGCCAATATGGTGTCTATACTTTCAAGAGTAAAAGACGTAATAAAATACAGCATGATGTATGCCTGTCTTACGCACTGTACTTTCGAATATGTCGGTGATTTTGTAGTGGTAAGGTGGAAATAGAAATATGAGCTCAACTTGTACTAATGACCCATTTTCAGTGCAATGGTCCATCAATGGAACCTACATTGCATTCGAAAAACATCCTGCTGACAGAACGCATATCCACACGTTTTCACAATCCACGACGAGGGGATATAATCATTGCTGTATCTCCCACTGATCCCAAGCAGTTCATTTGTAAACGCATTGTAGGGATACCTGGAGACCGAATCGTTTTGAAAAATAACACAAAACCAATAGATACTGATATTGACGTTTTAGTAACAAGTAAAAAACAAAAAGTAAATGAATTTCAAGATGAATATGTACCTCGTGGTTACATATGGATTGAAGGTGACAACAGTGAAAACAGTTCAGATTCACGCTACTATGGTCCAATACCATTAGGACTTGTGAAAAGTCGAGTAGTCTGTCGACTTTGGCCGATAAAGGAAGCACGTATGTTATAGGCACAAGGTTTAATGAGAATTTATTTTCTCACAAATAGTGAATATACTATTGTTATTTCTGTAAGTTTACAAATAAAATACTTGACAAAAAACCTCAATTGAATCTAGTATTTTTATATAATAAATAATTGTGTGTATATATATATTTTTAAATAATTAATAAATAATTTTTTTTCTTTTAAAAAATATTTCGAAATTTTGTATATACATATGTACATATATTTTCATTAGAAATGTTGGATAAACAAAAATATATTTATGCATCTGGCAACTACAAACTAAAGAAATTGCGCGTGTTGCTTTTGTTTATCACTTACTTTAAATTAAGTTAATAATAAAGAAAATAATAATATTATCCGTTTAACATTAGTAATAATGACTACAAACGTTAATATACGGCTAGCTATTGATCGTGTCAATATGGGTTTGTTGGCACAAAACCAAACAAGGGCACCACGTCTTTACACACCCGGCGAAGTGGTCACTGGTCAGTTTGGCTTCATGAAGGGCCATGGCACTTATGTTGAAGGTGAAGATATTAAAGCATCCGTAGCTGGAGTGATGGAACAGGTGAACAAGCTAATTTCTATAAAACCACTTAAGAGCCGATATGTAGGTGAAATTGGAGATGTTGTGGTTGCGCGCATTACTGAAGTACAACAACGACGTTGGAAAGTGGATACGAACTCACGTTTGGATTCCGTATTGTTATTATCTTCTGTAAATTTACCGGGCGGCGAATTGCGACGAAGAGGTGTGGAAGATGAACAAATGATGCGTAAATATCTACAGGAGGGTGATCTTATATCGGCTGAAGTGCAGAATATTTTTGATGAAGGCACATTATCACTTTACACACGGAGTTTGAAATATGGCAAATTATCACAAGGAGTACTTGTTAAAGTCTTTCCTTCACTGGTTAAGCGACGTAAGACGCATTTTCATAACTTGACATGTGGTGCATCCATAATTCTGGGAAACAACGGTTTTATATGGATATCGCCAACTGTGAATAACGAAGCTGATGGCGGTGATGGTGGCTATGCGCAGAATTTGAATGAAGTAATACCACGAGCAGACCGAGAGGTAATTGCACGTTTGCGGAATTGCATTCTAGCTTTAGCGCATTGCAAAATGATGCTTTATGACACAAGCATCCTGTACGCTTATGAGGAGTCCATGAAGTACGAAGTGCATGAATTGCTGCAGCAGGAGGCTATATTTGATGTGGCCTTTCTAACACAACATCGTCTACGATTGCAAGAAGAATAAAACACAATATTAAGGTGGGTGAAAATCTGCAAATTTAGGCTAAACACATTTGTTTAAATATGTAAATAAATGTAAACATTTTTATTATAAATACAGACTTTTTATTACATTATGAAATACTGTACACAGACAAATTTACTTAAAATAAATTTTGAAAAATTAAATCCGGTTGTGATAGGGTTTTCCGGAGTCGCTGCACACTTATGCGTTTCCTCCGCCGCTCGACCGGGCATCTGTATCATGGAATTAGTAGGCGAAAACCGTAAATTCAAACTTTCTTTATTGAAAACAAAAAATTAGAAAAGAAGGGAACAACACAATACACACAGATCTAATATATAAAATCAATATTCATAACTTACTCGAATATACGACTATGATATTCGATCATTATTTTAACACAATCTGCTAGCAATTGGCCCTCCTTAATTATCTCCTGCAAGTCCGCCGTATTAGCGCCCTTCTGTAGGGGATGGAAAATGGTTGGTGTTATTGATATGGCAAGTGTATCGGCGCTGATTTGTTGTAAAGGCACTTTCGTCAGCCTTAAATTAAAAATTATTCGGTTTATAAAAGAAATATGAAATAACAATTAATATTTATTTACTTATTGAAATGTTCGAATATGTAATTCATTGTATCACGATTGACTTCCGGCAAAGTTCGAATCAGTTTTTTCAAGATCTCGATTTTCGTTGTCAAATCGGTCAGTACTATAAAGAGATTTAATTCATAAGAACCATGCAAACATATTTTCAAAATTACTCATAATTTTTATAAGAAAACCAACACTTACGCCACTGATTCGGTTTACCAATAAAAGTTTTCGCTTCATTCGCGCTCACCAGTGGGCTTTTAATTTCGCGCAGAAATAATTTGAGCAAGCCAGTTAATGTATGTATATCTATATTCGGTTGCCTTAATGACTCATAATCATTTGCATCAATACGAAAGCGCAAAGTTTGAATTTTATTATAATCCCCACACTGTCGATATATGCCCTCGATGGGTTCCGAAGCCTTGCGATAGCGTTCATAAATTAAATCACAGCAGTCCACAACGATTTTCGGTATGGTTTTATGGATCTCATGTTTCGAGACCTTTTCGATATCTGTGTCGAAACAAGGTTCATCTAGTTTGACAAAATAAAAAAGTAAATTTGGAAAGCATTAAAATACATGTTTATTGCAATAAATGTAGATTTAGGACAGCTTCGAACTATTCACCGCTGGTTATCACTAACCATAACAAGGTCAGTCCACTATCAAAAAGGGTTGGCTGCCTTTCTCCATACAGCCTGCCGATAAACGCAATTTCCCTATATGTATTTAACATATTATATGCATGTGTTTGGAAGCTTTATCTTTGTCGTGTACGCATAGTTTCGTATTTACGCATATGTGTAAATATGTACATATATTCATTTGTACTATTTTTATTATATTTTAACTTCTTCCAAATATTGCAAAAGCTCTTATCGCTATGAAGCGATATCAATAGAAATACTGATTAAATTTACAGCTGCTATATACTGAATATATAGAAGCTTGGTACATGCATTTTAAATGTTCTAATTGAATAATTTTTTTTTGTAGAAAATAGAAAGTATTAAGCCAAAAGTTTTTAAAGAATTTCCTTTAAAGCCGCTATTGAGTTATATTTTTTTTAATGTAAACTCTTTATTGATCTATTGTCCAAAAATTAGCTAAAACTAGTTGAAAACCTTAAAGAGACATTTATTTTTATTTCCATTTCATTTCTAATACATTGATAATGCAAGTTTCCACTCACCATTGTAGATATTTTGTTCCTTTAAAGTTGCGATACTGGGGCGTTGCTTAAACCAATTCGACAAATTCATCCACCTTGTATTTGCCTGCGAGCCTTTCTTACGAAAACTGCTAAGTTTTCGTTTATCGGACGCCTTGAACTGGCTCAAATCTTCTACGCGACGTATGAGTTCTTGTATGCGCGTGGACAGATCTTTGGCAACTGTTCGTTCAGCTTGTACTTGCTGCTCCAATTGGGTAACGCGTTGTTCCAGTTCTGTAATACGTCGCGAACAATACCCTTCACAGTAGAGACTGTCTAGGCTGCGTTGTTGGTTACGCTGAGCCACTGGCGATTCGCTTGAAGACTTACTACTGTTTGTGGAGCTATCAAAATGCACTGTAGTCGGCGATATAATATCGACAGATTTTTCCTCGACCCTCAAACGCGACAAATCGCGTGTGCTCGAACTTTTCAGTAGCGCCAGTTTGTTAATAAAACGCGGCTCCTTTAGATAAATGACGGCTTCTTGTCGTTGGCGACCAAATGCAACTTGCTGCTCTGGGTTGTGCTGATAGTAGTGTTGTTGTTGTTGTGTACGGGTATGACTCGGTGTACGATCGCGAAAGTAATGGAGAATGGTTTTGTTGCGCCTCTCATAAACCGCCTGACCCGCAGCGCCAATTAATATGCCCGCTGAATCGGGCGTGCCAGGAGTGACTGGCGTTGTCGTTGCTACATTGTGGCGACTGTGACTGCTATTGCTGCTACTGCTCGTTTGCATATTAAACAGCATTCAGCATAGAGGCGGAAGGGAAGGAGGGGAAAGAGTTTAAAAAATCACATATGCTTGCAAAATGCACGCCGAATATGTAAGCATGTGTACACACATATGGTTGTTCATATATATTTATTTACGTAGAATATATTGTAGATATTTATTTTCTGACTCGGACGCGTAAGTCAAAACCGATATTTTTTATTACACTTCATACACTGCATACGTTCATATGTATAATAATTTAGATAACATTAAATAAGTAAATTTGTTCACACACATTTGTATATGCATTTACATGTAGCACTTATGCATTTAACAATTTGTATACTATTTGTTATTAGTAGCAAACTAATTCAGTGCGAGTCACTGCACCCCAAGGCATTCGTTCACAATATTTCGACGTCAAAATATATATTGTATTTCTTTACGGATTAAGCAGTAAATTCTTTTCAGCTTATTCATTCACATACATACACGTATGTATGTACATACATATATACATATGTATGTATGTTGTACTTAGCGTAAATTCTCTACACGATCCCTCCCCACGACGTCAGAGGCTATGGTTTGTAAATAGGTTTGAACAATAATACGTGTGCGATTGACTAGACCGCGGTGATGACGCTCTACCCTCCAAGAGCACCTAATTACTGTTTTCGGAAACTCAAATTGCATGAAAAGAATCGCATTTAAGGCATTGTAATCTTATCTATATGCCGCTGGTGAGCAACGCCTACGTTGACGCTACTTCAAACGGCTTCGGAGAGGCCGTACTGTCTCCATATATCGACGCTTCTTTTGTTAATTGATAGAGAGGGTAGCTAAAGCAATGCACATTTCTTAGGTATTTATGTTTTTTAATTGTAGCCACAAAAGGTACATTTACGCGTTAGAACTTTTTTATTAATCGCCTCGTAAACATAAAAGTTTTTGCATTATGATTAGTTTCAAACAAATCGATTGAATAAATCGTGCGCTTATCACTTTTCCATATTCACTTGAAAAATTTCACTATAAAATAATATTTTCCCGCCTAAAAGTTCAAAATAAACGTTTGTCTCCATATCGCTAGCGGAAATCACAGTCATCGGTTCCGTTTTCCAGAGAACGTATTTCATAATTTATGTTCTCTGCCTTTTGTATCAACAGTTTGAATAACACTAGAGGATTTTGCGAAAAGTTCGCCGAACGAATACGGCAGCACTATCAGCTGAGCTGTTTAAAGAAGTGTTGAAAGTTTTCCGTTTATTCTTTACGCTCTGAACACATAGAAAGCGACACGACAGTGAACTGTAAATGGCGTCGTGAATCCTACTACATGAACATTTGTAAGAAGGCAGCGACATCACAATGGTCGGCATGGACCAAGACAACACGGCTGTCCATTTTGTATGTACACAATTTCGTTGTGGCCATACAAATACCTTTCACTTCAATGAAATTTGATTATTTTTTTCAAAGTGAAATTTTTAATGGAAACAATAAATAAATAGGTAAATATTTTTGTTTTATAGATTGCAAATAAAACATATTTAAAAAAAATAATGTTATCAATTGTTAGTACAAATGATATAACAGAAGTATTTTATTTTTGTTAGAGCTTTGAATAAATTTACATTTTACATATTATTGGCATCACTCCTCTCTAATGTCGTCGGTAAAATTTAAAAATATTTTCAAGTTAGCGAGAGCGACAACTGAGAGCCTGCAGTCGTGAAGTCGTGCAGCTGTCTAAATAACTGTGTCCTTAAGAATGTGTATTTTAATATTTGACAGATGTCGTTTGCAGCCTGACGCGCTCTATGTGCTCACCACATTATCTTTTCCTACGTCCCAATATTTTGACGTTTGCTATTTAATAAACATTTTTCAGTGCAATTTTATTTTCCACAACTTCATTCCGATTTATTCTTGTGCATATTCTACAACAATATGCTAAAAATAACAAACAAATTTTCATAAATACATACATATAGTTGTGAATGTACGCTATATTTTGCATCGTTTGCAAAAAACAATCATTCCCTGACTAACAGCTGAGCGAAAACTGGTGCGAAGTGGAATTCTATTAAAAATATATGTTTTATGTATCGAAGCTCAACATCTATTGAACATTGCATATATTTGTAGGCAACAGGTAAGCAAAAAATTTTGCATACTCCACGGTATAGAGAAATACAAATAGAAACTTATCTGACTAAGCTAAAGCGTCATTTCAACTGCAGGCACGTAGTTTGCCCGTATTTGTTTTTGCACACTGGATTAGCGCGTCATCGACTATTCTGCTATTATTTGTATTTACTTGGAGAGCTAGTGATAGTACGCTTTATCACTTCTTGGCTTTAAAGAGTTATTTTTCATTTGATTACTTATAGTAAAAATAAAAATAAGCCGGAGATGCTAAAATTTGCAGGACAAGGCATTACGCCGCGCATAGTTGCTAGCTTGGCAGGTATCACACAAAGTAGTTGCCAAAATGTTGTTCCGGGGGTCAGTACGGCGTTGCAAAAGTTCATATCGCAAAACCACTCTTATAACCGTAAAGTGGATGTCAAGGACCACTACGAATTTGATCAAAAGGTTAGTGGAAAATTTAAATATGCAAACAACAGAACAATTATGCAATCAATAAATTTTCTTACAGGTAATAAACAATGACAATCCGGTTGTTGTAAACTTTCACGCAGAATGGTGTGATCCATGCAAAATACTTACACCAAAAATGAGCGAACTCTTAGATGATTCTGAAGAGATCGATTTGGCTACCATAGATGTGGATACAAATTCTGAATTAGTCGAGACCTTTGAAGTAAAAGCCGTGCCTGCTGTACTGGCGTTCCGTAATGGCGTCGTGGTTGATAAATTCATTGGACTAGTGGATGCAAATAGTATAGAAAGTCTAATCAACAAGTTGAAACGCAAGAAACAACAAGCCGAAGAAGCTGCCGGGAGTTCGAAAAATGAATAAGTTACCTAATGATGCTTAGTCTAAAAAAGTTACTTTCACTAATATTACAAGCGTTCTGGATAAGTGGCAAACAACGACATGAAAGAATAATTTGTGTATTTCGTATGTAAGTTTTTATTTACACATTGTATTTTTCGGGTAGACTTAGTATACAATTTTACACTCATCACTATGAGCATTGTATTTTCTCTTAATTATTTTGACGTACATACGTAATACGATTTTATAATAATATGCGATATTAACATATAAAATATAAACAAATAAGATGTTACAATATTATACCCGACAACACAAACGGACAAAGATATTTTGTGTAATATTTCGATTATTAATTGAATTTATTCAGCTGTTCGTTAACAATACTGCAATTTGGAAAACGCTTAAATTCTTCAACTCTTCTTCTCAATACATACTATAAAGGAATAAAAAATGAAATTGTTAGTGTATAAGAAATAACTCATTAATTTTATCTGGTTCGCAACATAAAAGCCTTTTGAAACGTTTCAATAGTTTTATTTTTAATAAAAGCGTTAGCGATACTATAACAATTAATATACGAAAAATCTTTATTACTCGAAATTCCTGTTAGCTGATCATCAAACGATATATGCAACTAAAGAAATACAAATCCCGCGAGCCCAATTATACTCTAAATAAAAGTTGTATAATATATTCAACGAAAAAGCTCGCCTTTATCATCTAACGAGCTAATTGTATAATTAAAGCGGCGCACATCTCGAAAAACTCCATTGTATGGTGACCTGTAGGCTGTTGCGGCATTGCACCCTGTACACTCAGCGGCGGTGGTGTCAAACTTTCCAGTATAACGTCATCACCTTGCTCAACCTCTTCGTTGGTTAAAGATTTAAAATCCAGCAAGTAACTCTTGGAATCCACTTGATATAGCTGCAAAGACATCTTCGAGTATTTGCCTGTCTTGAGGTTTTGACGACGCACACGCACATGATATGGATTAATGATCTTCCATTCATAGTCTAGAGCTTTCATGGCACGATACACTTCTTGCATGATGTCGTTAGGTTTACTTTGCGATCTAATACCCAAATGCCATTTGGCGCGTTTGATTGGTGTGCCACGTGCTGCTTTTTCGGGGAAGGCACCGCCGCCCGATGCCTGCACCGACATGGCCAATTGTCGTTCACGCATCGGTGCAATGCGTTCAGGATGTGGACGCATGGCGCTGTTTGGTCCGCCTGGAGTTGATGTGCCCGAGGTGTTGCCGCCGGCAGTGGTTACGGCAGTTGGTCCAACTGGTTCAGCGCGCTCACTGGGTGAGTGGGCGGCAGGCGGTGGTGAACCAGCTACGAAAAAGTTGTTGATTTCCGTCTTTGCTGCCTCGTCAGCGAAACGTTTGTTGTCGATAATTAAATGATAAGCGATAGCCAATTGATCATGTGGATCGCCACTGAGCAATGCATTATGCACTTCCGTCTCTTTAACGCCAAATTTCCCACAAACTTCGGCAACTGCAACAGTGTCAATTACATTCGAATCTTGCTCAATCGAGGAGGGGAAAAGATACGAAGGTAGTTCCTTTTGGAACCATTCATGCTTCTTAATCTCTTCCATGGTAGCGCGCTTAAGTGGATCTACTTGTAACATCTGGCACACTAAATTGACCACCTGCTTATTCAGGTACTCTGGTATGGGAAAAATACCAGATTTGATTTTTCGGAAGAGCGTCGGAACATGTTCGTCATCGAATGGTAGCGTGCCACATAGTAGTGCATAGAGAATGACACCGCATGACCATATATCTACTTCTGGACCAGCATAAAGTTTTCCAGATATTACCTCAGGTGCGGCATAGTTGGGCGAGCCACATGAAGTACGCAAGAACTCGCCATCTAACATCATGTTGGACAAACCGAAGTCTGCGATCTTTACATGTAAATTGTGATCGAGCAACAAATTTTCTGGTTTCAAATCGCGATGTACAACCATATGGCGATGACAATAGTCTACACCGGATATGATCTGCTGAAAAAAGCGACGTGCTTCATGTTCCTGCAATTTGCCATGTTTAACAATGTAATCGAAGAGTTCACCACCGCTCACGTATTCCATAATCATAAAAATATCAGTTGGCGTAGATATGACCTATGAAAGTGAAATAAATATAAGCTTTTTAAATATATCGAGATGACGCAAAATAAAAAATAAAATAATAAGCTTCCTTGTTAACCTTGGTGAATGTGTAATTCAGAGTATAGTGAGTGAGTGAGTTTTATATATACCTGATAAAGCTTAATGATGTGAGGATGCCGGAAGAGTTTCAAATTCTGTATCTCTCTACGAATTTTACCGACAACGTCAAGACTTTTAATCTTCTGTCGATTTAATATCTTAACCGCTACCTTATGGTGCGTCATCTGATGCTCACCAATTTTCACCTTACCAAAGGTGCCTGTGCCGAGTGTTGCGCCTAGCAAATAATGACCAATTTTAACGAGTGGTTGTGGCCCACTTCCAGTTGCCGCAGCTTCTGCCGCGGCAGCACGTGATTGTGGCATAACGAAGATACTTTATTGTGTACGGGTAAAATAGTTTTAACGTAGATGTAGACTATGGTATTCTCCTACGTTACTCTGGGTTTTCGCTTTGCGACTGAGGTCACGTATGCAAACAAACAAACACACAAGCTTCTAGCTACTTTAGAAATTATAATATACGTTTTTTTAGCACCACTTCCACTTCCTTATCGCACTATTTGCCTTTTGAAACTTAAAATTCTTCGCCACTGCTGCGAATAAGCGCTGCTAGGGCGACTGCTGCAAATACAGGAAAATTGTCTTCAACAAACATTTAAATACGTTTACTGGCACTTTGTAAGCTGTTGAAAGGCTTGGCCACAAATATTTGGCTATAATTCGATTTTAAGTCAATTGACGCAATTATGGATGTTTCTCACGAAGGTAAAATTTTCGCAATGACGAATGGAAACCAGAAAATTTTCCGAATGTTTTTGACAAATGAACGAAAGACAGAATGAAAACAAAGATTATTGAAGAACAGGGTGTCTTATTGCAATGTTTTAAGAGAATAGGTGAATAATAAATTGATAAAAATTGTTTAATTTAACGAAATTGTTTTAAAAATAATAATTTTATGATTTAAATATAAAAAAAAAAACATGTATTTAGAATGACTGTAGGTGTCAGGTAAACATCAGAAAATGTTTACGAGAGAATATACATATATGTATAATATACATGTTCAGTGACTTTCTGAAATATATTGATGAACGCGAAAATAATTGCTTTAACTACGTTGTTGTATTTTGAAATGGTATTGTAAATAAATTAATAAAATTAACCAATCCATAATAAGTTAATCGGTAGGTGTATTCGGTTATGGGAGAAAATTATCTAGCACCATCGTTCTCTCAACTTTGGTGATTTGTTTGTGTGTGTTAATCTGCCACTGCTACTGCTGTCATTTGCTATTGAGTAGTTCAGTTTATTTCGTTTGGTCTCGTTCACGTAGTTCGTTTCGGATTTCTGTGTAATTTGAGAATTTTGTGCTATTCATTCATAATTTTCATAAAATGTTTATAATTTTATAAGAAAGTTAAATGTTATGTAAAAAGGCATATCCATAGTGTGCATAGCTACAGTCCAGTGAGAGTATAAAAGTGTTTTTAAAAACAGGCGTGGGAAAGAACTTGAAGGATCTGCATTTGCGCGCAGCGCAGACAAAGAAACACGAAACAGCAGAAAAATAATCCAACGTCAGCAAAATAGATGCTAACGGTAGTTACAAATGCGCAAGATGCGCTGTGCTTAAATATTTTTAATAAAATAATTAATTTATAGTGATTTTACCTTAGTAGGAAAAGGTGAAAAATAAAATTGGTGCTTTTGCAGCCGCGAAGCTCAGTAAAAATTTATCATTGTTTCTAAAGTGTGTGATAGTGTGCGTGTGTGCTAAGTGCAGCGAGTAATTGTGCGGTGTCGTTGCAAATTTCAATAAATTAATTTAAATTGAGTTGTTTAACAACAATGCGTGTGATATCACTTACGCCTGCGCAGGCTACGTGCGCCAGCTTTATTAGTTTTATCGTAATAGTGACCAGCGTACCAAAAGTCATTAGTGCAAACGCTAATTCTACTGCTGCTGCCAACAATGACGCTGCTGTCGCCGACGCCGCTGCTACGCCGAAATCTGCAGCACCACCTGTGGCAATTGTGGAAGACGAGTCATTTATTATGCATCCTCCGCCACATTATCTAGACAATGGTGAAATCAGCGCACTTTTCGGAAAGTTGCAAGATCTCTTTCCACACTTAGCTACAAAATATTCCATTGGCAAAACGGTGAAAGGACGTCAAATGCATGCGCTTGCGTTGACTGCACGCAGTGAAAATGGCAAAAATGTTGATTTGCTGCGCCCATTGATTAAGGTCACCGCAAATCTACATGGCGATGAAACACTCGGCAGACAAATGGTTTTGTCTCTGGCACAATATTTGACATTGAATTACGCAAATGTGCCGGAGGTGCAACAATTGTTGAATACAACAGAAATTCATTTATTACCCAGTTGTAATCCAGATGGTTTTGCGGCAGCGAAGGTAAGTCTAACTTTTATTATTATGCGAAATGATACTTTCACCAGAGAATAAAATAATAGCCAATACAATGATGTATTTATGCATTCAAAAATATGTATGTATGTACGTTTTAATGATTTTACATGCAGTAATGTGCATATATTAAATCCGAAAGATTAATATCTCTTATTTTTTTTGCAACCATGCAGCGAAACCCAAAAACAGATGCTTTATAAAAAAATGTATAAAAAGGCATAAGTGTGTTTTCTCAGAATTATTTTGGTTAAAAACATCTTTAATTCTGTCAACAACTGTTTTGTATGTACACTGAATATTTGCGTCTACCCAAAAACAGATGCTTTCATAAAAAATGCCCCAATAGTGAAATATTTTAAAATTTATCAAAATTAAGTAACTTTCAAAAGCGTTTTCTGTGCATACACATATATGTATGTATATAAGTGTGTTTTCTCAGAATTATTTTGGTTAAAAACATCTTTAATTCTGTCAACAACTGTTTTGTATGTACACTGAATATTTGCGTCTAAGCAACATGTTGCCTGGCAACAAAAGTTCTTAACCCAGCGATATTTAATGCTTTCAAACAATTTACAATGCCCCAATAGTGAAATTATTTTAATAATTTATCAAAAACTTAAAAAATGGAAGAACTAACTTGGTTGACTTTCAAAAAACTTCGCAATTCATCTCAAGTTTTCTCATGTTTAACGCCTTTAGATATTTTTTGTGGGGCTACATAAAGTCTATAAGTATTCCAGTATTTATTTCCGAAGAAATTCGGGCTATTCCGGCCGAAATGCTGAAAAAGTATAAATGGACCACCTACATTTAAATGTATAAAGAACCGATGAGATTTTGCAAATTTTATGCGTTTTTTTTATAAAAAAAGTTATCAAGCTCTTAAAAAATCACCCGATACATATGTATGTTTCTCAATACTTGCTAAACATTTTAATTGATGATTTCATATCAACGGCTCAATTGGCGTAATTTTTCAAGCTTTTGAACTAATGTTCAATTGCTAATAAATTTTTAACTTGCTTTCGGCTATTTTATTTTTGTATCTTTTTTTACTTTCTTTTTTCATAAAAATTAAGTTATGACACATATTTTAAATCAGTAAAATCGCAACAAAAATGAGCTTCAATAAATCTCGTGAAATCTAAACTGCGAAAGATTTCGCCTTGCGAATTTTATGGAAAAATATGCATGTGTACTAAGGTGCGCTTTCTAGTACGAATTAGCATAGCGAAACGAAAGAAATCTTTTAACAAACAATCTTTTTTTTTTAATATTATTCTGATTTCTATATTGATTGTATATTATTATACACCCGTCCTATGTTTGTTTATATGTATGTATGTATGTTTTTATTCATCTATTCCAATTGATACCTCCTACCTCATAAAAATATTATTATTTTACATTTATGACAATTCTAAGCTTTTGAAAATTGCTAAAAGATATGTCAAGTACTACGGTGAACAATCTTAAAACGAGTTCTCAGTATTAGCGAGAATTTGCATCCACACTAACACACTAACTTATTTAAAGAAGAATATACACTTATGTATATGTAAATAAGTATGTATGTAGAAATATGTATATAGACACGCTTGCGATAAGCTAGGCTGAGTCGAAATAAATTGATGTTCGTGTGGTTTTTTTTTATTTATTATTTTCCACATGATCACTTAAGTTTTTTGTGTATTTGTGCATATGTAAATACCATATATTATATTTCCACTAAATGAGAGTTCAGCGCAGTTGAATCTTGTCAAGTCGCCAGTGTGAAGTGTTATCTTCTTTCAATAACAACCTTTAATGACTACCGTGTAAGAACAGGGAAGTCGTTATGATAACAAAATTCACTATACATATGTACATATGTAGGTATGTATGTACATACCTACAATGAGTTCAAAAGAACAAAAACCTGAAACAATGTATGAAATAATTGAGAAAAAACAAAAGCGACAGAAACTGTGACTGACAGCAATCACTCTCATTCATGTCGACAACACGTACATACCCATAAACATCAAGTATGTTGCTGCTGGAAATATGTCACGTGTCGCTACCTCTCGATAGTGGAATGAACTGTAGATAATTGCAACGAAGACATGCCACATCAGCTGAGTATGCGCCCCAGTGAGTGTGCATGCATTTTATCATCACTTACAAAATGACAAAAGAAGAAAAAAAAAACAATAAAATTTTTACCACTTGAATTATGGTAGGCGACAACCAAGTTCAATGTTTGTTTGCCGGTAACGAGACTTTACCAATTTCTTTTTTGACAATTTCGCTTCTATTTGCTCTTGTTGCATATTTATTGCTTGTTTATAGACTACGGTAAATCTCTGTGATTTTATTTAGCTCTGAATCATCTTCATGCAATAATAACCGGCAAAACTAGTTAAAGGTTGTGTTTATTGAGGCCGGACGCTTGAGGCTGGCCTTCGTTGTTGCCGGCACACAGCGGTTTGGGCATAAACATATGTATATATGTGCGTAACCATGCTTCAGTTGTTATTTATTATTATTTTTGATATCATATGCGATTGTCACTGCTTTCTGCTGCTCGTGATTCATTCGCACCTTTACGGTTTCTTGTTGACGCTTTTCAATTCTTACAAACACCCTTTACATTTTCAACTGGGTGGATTTTTACACCTCATTGCTTTCGTGTGATTCTTTACACATCAATATTTTAAAAATTTCCTTTTCATTTCTATGTTTTCACGTGAAATCAAATCGGTAAATATTTTTTCCGAGCTTGCTACACCTTTTTCTATTTTCGTGCAAAGTTTGATCTCCGTGTGTCAATTAGTTTGTTTAAGATGCGAAAGGTTTTTTTAATTAAGTCTTTCCGGTTGTATGATGCCAAGTTATTATCTTTCGGTGTGCCTATTTTTACAAATATCTAAATTCCACTTAGCAAACTGAATATCTTCGTTTCTTTTATCTATTTATTTTTGTATACCATTTCCGTCTTTTTGTCGTTTACTTTCTTCATAACATTTTAATATTCGAATGATTTGCGTGATATTTTCATATTTCTTTTTTTTCATAAGCACTGCCTTTCACTTTCTCAGCTATCTGCATTTAAAAAAGCCCCCTATTGTGTTTTACTCAGTAGCATTTGAGTCATGCTAAAGCAATTTCGGTTGTAAATTTGCTGCAATACAATCACTTCTGGCGTAAATGTGTCGAATTGTGCGAGTTTTCGGAAATTAATTTTTCTTTTGAAAGAGAAATTAAAGTACATGCGATAGTTTGGAGACTTTCAGAACCTGTAATCACCATGCGATTATCGATAAAATTGGCTAACGTTGACGTGCCGCTATTAAAGACTTGTTTATTGCACTAATCCCCTTTACTACGATGCAAAAATGTCTCACACTATTTTCTATTCCGCCAACGCTCACTTACTCGCTCAGTAATAATGTCTCAACAGACGGCTACATTAAACCGGTTTTTCGCTTTTCTTCCCAGTACAACTAATATATGTTTAATATATATACATATGTTTTATTCTATTGCGTGTAATAAAATAAGCTAGAAAGCAGCAGTCTTGCAATATGTACTAGCAAGAATGGTAGAAACTCTCTATTTAATATCTCTATCATTCTTGTGCACTAGTCATAGAAACACCTCGTAAAAATTAAATTAAAACTACCGTAATATGTTAGAGATGACGGCGAGTGGTTGAAAAGTCGATTGCATACGCTGAATCATGCTGAATTTTTTTTGATTACGGTTTAACATCCATACTTTTATGACTAAATACACCAGTTTTAGAAGATAATTTTATTCACTTTAAAAGTGATTCATTATATATTTACATATGTTTGAGTAACTAATTTCTGTAGGTGTTGAAAAAATTTTTTCGTTGGAAATTTCACTATAAACGACTAAAATTAGTCTAGTCTATATACAGGGTTTGTCCGGAAAGTAATAGGACTGATTCGACTTAAAAAAATTTATTGAACCAATCGTTACAATCCTTTAAAAACTTTCAAAATAATCTGCGTCGATGCAGTGCTGCCAGCGCGATTTCCAAGCATTGAAGGCGTCACGGAAGGCATTCTCCGTAATAGCCTTGAGAGCCGAGGTGCGTGCCGCTTGGATCCCCTCTGCCGTCTCAAAATGCTTGCCGTTCATCGGCCTTTTCAGGCAAGGAAGCAAAAAAAGTCCAGAGGGGCCACATTTAGGCTGTAGGTGCAACTTTCAATCAGCTGCGATGTCTTGTCGGACCCGCGTGACCCTTCGTTTGAGTTTCTTGAAGACTTCCACTTAAAACTTGGCGTTGAGGGTTTGTCTAGAAGGAAGAAATTCATGGTTTTAGCTCAAAACTTTGCGCACACTAGTCATGTTGTCAGTGTTTGTCGAAATCGCAGGTCTCTCAGTACGGTCTTCATCTACGATCTCTTCCCGGCCCTTCAAAAAGGCCTGATGCCACAGAAACTCACCACTTCTTGCTAAAACAAGATCTGGGTAAGCCTGCTTGATCATATCAAGCGCCTCTGTCGCTTATTTACCGAGTTTCACACAGAATTTAATCGTGTACCTCTAACGAACGCTGCATTTTCGGTGCGCGAAATAAGCCCAGTCGCAAGAAAATTAGTAGTAGTACCCTTTAAAATAACATTTTACTTGATTTTGACCCGCCAGTTTGTATGGCAGCTATATGCTAAAGTGATTCGTTCTGAACAATAACCTATGTATGTACATACATATGTACATATGTCAACTTTCGTCAAGAAATTTTAATAAATAAAAAAGTTTCCATACAAGAAATTTATTTACGTCGGTGAGTTTGTAAGACAGCTAGTGGCGGTAGTAGTCCTCTCGCATTTGGCAATTCTGACAAATAAGCAGCTTCTTGGAGAGGGATGGACGGGTGCGAAATTTCAGGTCGCTATCACAGAAACTGCGGTACATGCGGGCAGACAGAGTTGGACTGAGCTCGTTACGCTGATCACTTGTTCATATTTTATATGTACATATGTATGTATGTATGTATATTTATAGGGTTTCCTTCTGTGGCAAACCTAATATATCCTGTTCAGGGTATAATAACTGTAATAAATGTACGTAAATATATATACATGTATGTATGTATTGTATTAGCTTCGAACCATAGTCACTTTTACGCATTTCTTTACAACAAATATTGTCGGCGGTTACCTATAAATATTTGCTGACGTAAATAAAGCACTCAGGCGCATATTCTTGTGTCCTTTCATTTCATTATTTACCGCTACCTTTTGTTGCTTTGCAAATATAAATATTTACTATTGGCCGCGTCGCTGACTTTTGTGGAAAGGATATGAATACATACATATGTACATATTAATATTGTACGTATATATGTACATATGTATATGGGCATAAGTAGCCTCATGCTATTTTTAAACTTGTCGCGCTTTACAATCAAAGAAAAGGTCATACAAATGCTGTATAGTAATGTACAAGTACATACTTATATGTACATATGTATATACATACATATGTAAAAAGTTCTTATGAGAAAGTCAAGCTTTATTTGCTATCTGCGTATACAAATACATTTTCTTTATACAATGAAATCAATTTTGTTTTGGTTTTTAGTTTTAAACACAATACATTTACAACAAAACTAATTTATCAAATGTAAAATTAAAACTTCGAAAATGCCAAAAACCTTCCATCCCCACTTATGGACTTATATATCCCCTCATTTCTACAACACACACTTCTTTCACTCTAATTGCCTTAATTAAGCAGAGTTTCAATGCTTGAGCGAAGCTGTCTTGAATTGGCACAGATCGTGCAACGTCACAACCCGATCATGTACCAACAAATGTGGCACGATCCCGAGTGCAAATATGCTTATGTGCCAAACAAGCGCTGCCCAGCCCAGTCCAACACGTCTGCAGAGCATATTGTGGCCAACAAAACGATCGAGTGCCCGACCGGCTGGTAGAGTAGTAGACAGCCTGCCTAATTTGCCACTTGAAGCCACGTCATTTGACTCAAACGGGAAATCTAGCTCTAATTTGGATAATGTGCTTTTGTTTTACATTCGTTTTTTGCATTATTGGTGTTTTTATTTTCACTCAACGTATCACAAGGCTATTATTGGCCAATTGTAGTAAGTAGTTGTATACACGAATGTGCACTATTTTACTTTTTCACATTTACTCATTACAGCTGTGTCCATATATTTGTATGTTTATTTGGCTCAAACTCGTTTTACTGGTCGATATTTCAGTTATTCGTATAGGAAGTGTATCTATACATACATGTGTTCTAATAACCTAAAAATCTCCAACGAATTTCTAGCACAGTTCGTTTCGCAATCTCCAATCAGCTGTGTGGCTTTGATTGACAGGTAATTTCTGAAAGTCACAGCCACAACACCTGTTTGTGTCTGATTTTGTACAATCTATTTCATTGCAAATCGTACATCGCATGTCCATACGAGTGCTAAATCGGTAATGCTTAGCTTAATTCCATCAGCATAACCGCTAATCCTTTCACAAGCTTAAGTGCTTTTGCGGCGCTCAAATAAACGCAATTAATTTACATACATATGTATGTACATATATTACATACATTTGTATTTGTATACTGCTAAAACTAAACTTAGTTAATAGTTTGTTTACACGCGCGCTTAACGTGGCCCCAAGTACTGGATATTATAAAAAAGCTCAAGCACAAATATACTCTGAATCCTCTCATATCATATTTTATCCAATTTACCGACGACGTCATTGCTGCTATTGCCGGGAAGTGTTTGCTCTCGAGTGAGTTTTCACATAGGCATTCTCTTAGGGTTCTCATTTTGAGTGAGTGAGCCTTTGACGTAGTTGCTCTACTCTCTCAACGTTCAATTGGTTTGCTCCCGATTTCTGAATTTCACCACAGACTTAAAGCTCCGCTTTGGTACTCTGTTTGTAGTGCAGTTTGTACTCTATTGGCCTTATCGGCCTGAGTTATTTGATAAGTACTATTGCCCAGTACTATTGCCACTTAAACTTTGTGAAATCATATTTTATAATCTGAATTAGTTGATTCAACAAATTAATAAGAAATGTACTCATATACCTATATACATACATACATCTAATTGTATTTAATTATAAACGACGTTAAAAATAATATTAGCATTTTTTCAGCACAATTTCAGTATGTATTTATCAGCTCATTAACTTATCGAATGATTGCGAATCGTAAAGATATGCCAAGACAAAAATCCATACGTCTTCGAGTAATATTAATGTAGTTTTTGGTGACTGCTTGGTGTTTATGGGACAATTATAATCTCTTTATAAATATTTTGTGAATTTTGTGAAGTTTTTTTAAATAAAGATGATTTCTTTTTTAAAAGAGTCTTCATAGAAAATTCTGTAAAATATTGGGCAGTCGAAAAATTCTTTTCGCATTTCTAATCAAACTTTAACTAATTTTTTTTTATATTTATAATGAACTTTAATTAACCAAATATGTACCATTTTGGTCGACCACTTTTGCAATTTTTCCGCTAGAGACATTATTGCATCAGTGTAAAACTTGGTTTCTCGGCGAAAAACTGCAACAACTAATTCTCACAGGCTTCTCTTAAAGCCATTTTTACTCCATTATGGGAGTTCTGCATTGACCGAAGTAAATGGCAGTCCGATGGTGCAAGGTCAGGGCTATTTGATGGACGTATCAGAACTTCCCAGCCAAGCTCTCACAGTTTTTGCGGAGTCATCAAAGATGTCCTGAAGGAAGATGAAGCCCCTTCTGTTGATCAGTTCTGGCCGTTTTTTTTCTATAACTTGCTTCAATCTCATCAGTTGTTGACAGTAAAATATAGAATCAATCGTTCGACCATGCTGGAGCAGCTCACATTAAAGGATTCCTTTCCAATCCCACCAAACACTCAGCATAACCTTTCGAGGTATCAATCCTGGCTGTGCGACCATTTGTGGAGCTGCAGCACACTTGGACCATGATCATTTTCGCACATTACTGTCGTATTTGATCCACTTTTCGTCTCCTTTTACCATTCGCTTCAGAAATGGTTCGATTTCATTTCGTTTCAGCAAAAAAGTCGCAAATGTTAATTCGGTCCACTAAATTTTTCACAGACAATTCATGTGGTACACAAACATAGAGCTTCTTTTCGTAGTCAGCCTTTTTTAAATGGTTTAAAACCATTTGATGATGAATGTTAAGTTCCTTAGCGATGTCATGGCTGTTTATGTGACGGTCCTGGGAAAACTTCTCCATAATTTCATCGATGTTTTCAGCGGTAGGTCGACCAGAGTGAGGTGCATCTTTCACATCGAAATTTCCAGAACGGAACCATTGATGTGCTACACGAACTGATACAGCATCGTCTACGTAAACTTCACAAATTTCATTGATGGCTTGCGTGGCATTCTTCCCAATATCTATATGCACAGCAATATAATATCGTTTCGTTAATAATACACTACTTAGAATCTGTATGCAGTAATCGAACATGTTGTAATTTACTAAGATATACTAAAAGTTATAAAATCATTTACACCAAAGAAGAGTGACACTTCGATAATAACAGTTATAGGTACTTATTTGTTTATGCAAGTTAACGAAGTAAACAGAGAGTTTTTTGTATGAGGAGGTAGAAGATAATGAGAATTTTTGTTCAGAGAGAGTGAGAGCGTTGTCCAAGTACCTTAAATAAAACTGAGTGCGTGGAGAGCATTGAGCGACTACGTCAAACCACATTCGTGACGTCATTAAACTCAGCAAAACCAAAATAAATAAAATATCTGATTATTACGCGCTGACAATAACATTGTTTTATGTGCTCTGGCTGAGCACTGAGTGGCAAGAATATATAGTACATAATCATGTGATAAGTTCGTAGATTCGTTAAAAATTGACTTGGGCCGTTGAAAAGCTAACTGTATTACGATTCATTGGTTCTCTCACAACTTCATTCTTCCTTGCCTCCGAGCATTTATTATATGTGGTGCTTGTCAGACTCTGCAGCCATAGAGTGCACCGGCGGAGTGAGCAAAACTGCTTTTAAACCTCCGGTTAGGTAAATTTCATACAAAGAGCGCACGCTCACTCTCTGACACCCTCTCACTGTCATTTGACGAAGCGCTATTTGTAAGCGGTTGACTTTTGCCGCCGCCGCTGAGTCGTGTCGGTGACGCCGACAAGTAGTTCACACGATTTACGGCATAAATCAGCAGCGAGTCATTGGTTTTCATTCAGTTTGTGCAAAACGAGCGGCGAGCTATGCAGTGATATAACAAATAAACGCTTGTTGACGCTAGAAAATTGGTTCCTCTTCCCCCCGTCGAAGACTACAGCAGCTGGTTGGTGGTTGATAAACAAAGAAAAAGATAATAATAATATTGTAACCGAGTGGAAATCGTGCAGCCGTACTGGAAAAGGAAAAACTGTAACGTCGCACAATTGGGAAATGAAAATTACATAGTTGCAAGCAAGCAGAAGGCTGCAGTTGGAAAAATCTGTATTGCAGGCTGAGAAACACCACTACAGCAGAATTTTCAGCTTTCGGTGCTGCGCCAGCAGCTCAAAGCGAACGCTCTCAAGCCAAACGCCGCAAAAAAGTAAAGTCGTGCGAAAAATTTTCACTTTGCTGATAACAACTGCTGCTTGTCGGAAACTAGTGGTTGCAGCGACGGTAAGAGGGTCTGAAATAAAATTCAAAATTGCACGTATAAAACGAATTTCAGTAAAAGGTTGTGCGCAAGCAAAAAAATTATCCTGCCTAGCTATTGAAGTACAACGCAGAAAACCATACGCATACCAACAGGCGCTGGCAGCAACTAAAAATAGACACATCCTCAAACTTAAGGGAGAGCAATCTGCACCGCACACAACACAACTCCCACACGCGCTTGGCATTAGACGCCTACGCGTTCCAGTTTGCGTCGTAGAGCGACGAAACGCTGAAAGGCACATCGTGCCCGAAAAGCCTTAGCAGTGCAACCTTGCGTCTCGCTGCGACAGTAATAACGAATTTGGTATAAAAGCTGCCACCAGCTAGCTACTTAACTAACGCTCATCACTTGTCAATTTCACGTCAAGATGTTCACACGCTGTCGCCAGCAGCAGCACCAGCCACAGCTGTTCCTCGCCTTCACATTAGCTTTGCTCCTGTGGGCCGCCTTAACGCAAGCATTTGTCATTAAGGATGACGAGTCCTTTCTACAATCGCCCTACTATCAGTCGCAGGGCGAAATCGAGGACATGTTTGCACGTTTCGCCAAGACATTCCCGGAGAATGCGCGTGTCGAGACCATCGGCCGTTCGCTGGAGGGTCGCAATTTGGTGGTCTTGCAGATCGGCAAGAACGTGCAGCAACCACGCACACCGCTCACGCCCATGGTCAAATACATTGGCAACATGCATGGCGATGAGACAATTGGCCGCCAGCTGCTTATCTATTTGGCACAATATCTGCTCTACAATTATGAGACGAACTTGGAGGTGGCGAACCTGGTCAACACCACCGACATATATCTGATGCCGACAATGAATCCAGATGGCTACGAGCGATCGCAGGTGAATACGAGTGAAGTGTGGTGACGTACACAAAAGTAAAAGTTTAGAATATTTAAATATTTTATAGAAAAATCAACAAAAAATTCCACATGAAAAGTGCGGAAGGTGCGAAAATGCTAAAATTGCCTCTAGAAAGACACATATTTCTTTATGTGCATGTGTATGGGTGTAGTATTTAAAATGCACCGTTGCATCTGCAAGCGTTATTCGCTGATTTATTTTGTCAATGGCGTCGCTGTGCATGGACTATAAAGTGTTATTTAAAACGCTGTTTAGTTTTATGATTTCTTTTATAGAAAACTTATTTATTTCGAGTGCAGCTCCGCAGACAAGTTATTTAATTTCCAAACACGTCACACACTCGCATAACTCCCAAGTTTAATATACTAATTGGTAGTTTTTGTTGCAGTAACAGTACTTGTTTCAATGTGCCTTGAAATAGCACATTAAATCAAAAGGCGAATTGCAGAAATGACGTTTGACAATTATAAAAATAACGGTGCTAAAAAGAAAGTTATAATAGAGTATTTTAAAGTCGGGAGAGAAATAAATTTGATAGGAAAAATGTTAAGCGAATATAACATTAAAAATTTAAATCTTAAGAAACCAAAGTGATAAAATAATAAAAGTGTGTAATTATATAAATATAAATAAATTATAAAATAATATTTTCAAGCAATAAATCACAAAAATAGAGCAAAATTGTTAATATTGTGTAGTCGAAAAAGTCTTTTCGTATTTTTCGTATCACATTGTGTCATGGCATATAGTGTTGAAAATGTGAGATTTTTCTACTATTCAATATATTCAGTTTTGAATAACTAAAGATTTAGCAAACATATGAATTATTATAAAAACAAAAAATATAAAAAAATGTTTACAAAGAGTAAAATAAAGAATTTAAAAATAATATTTTTTATAATTTCTCTAATAAATTAATAATTATAATCGAAGCAAAGATTTATAGGTGAAAAAATATATAAAATTACTTTTAAAACAGAATAAATATTCAAAATTCTGTATAAGAAATAAAAATGACAAACAGCAAATATTTATAAGTTCAAAAATAGATATAAATTGTGAATGAGCAAGTAAAAAAAAATGAAAACATATTAATTATATTTATAGCAGATCACAAACGCCTCTTCAATGACGAATACCTTAAATTTTATCTGTTCCCACGACAGTCAGGTCCAAGTAACCAGAACGAACCCGGCCAAGAATCAGCTGGGCAGTACTCCTCCGCATTACTTCAGATATGTTTTCTGTTGCTACAAAAACAACCACAACCTTAAATTTTATTGCCACATGTAAATGTTTTCTAAGAATTGTGCTTTTCGAATGACACCTGACCTAAAAATAGAATATATGTTCTTTTTACCGCTAAACCTTATTTTCAAACTATAAATAAGTCGTGATTTTTAAATTTATCTTGCTTTAGAAAAGTGAAACCACCGACATTTCTAAAGTTGTGATGACTTAGGTATTTGGATATATTTATTTTACTATTTAACACTTGCCATTGGAACATACTAATTGCTCTACTTTGAGTGCTGCGGTTCTACTTTGTTTGAATACCTGTTGATATACGATTGTGCGAGTGCATTAATATTCGGTTTTTTAGAGTTTTTGTTGTTGTTTTCGAGATATGTCGATGATTTACGGTAGAACAATTTTCTTAACTCATTAACACTTTGTGCTTCATGTAGAAAACCAACTGAATTAGCTAAAAAGCTAAAAGCAGTGCCGCAGTTAGGTAAACAAATTTGTATTCTATTTGATTTATGAGTTTTCAAAGTCAAAACACAGTTGAACTTCCCTAACCCGAATCACCATAATCCATAAAAATATGGTATTTCGAACTATGGAAGGAAATTTGTATGAAATTTGACTTCTATTGTCAATTCAAGAGTTCCAGTTATGGCGAATTTCGAGTTATAGAAGTTCGAGTTATGGAAGTTTATTTTTCTTAATTTTTAAAATTCATTTTCATTTGAGTACGTTTTAAAGTTACTAAGCGGAACTATTAGTTAAAAAGGAGAACACACTTTCAAACTAACTATCAAATCCGTAAGTCCCAATTGTGAAAATAAGGACAATAAGACACAGCCTTTGCTTTTTGCAAAGAATAGTCTGCCTTATAGAAGAATCTGTGGCGTCTTCAAAACGACTGATATTGTCAAGAATGCGCTGCTACATATAACTAACGACTTATTTGTAATCTGCTTAAACCTTCATTTTTCTAGAAGTCTTTTCTATAGTTCAAGTTTTTTTCAAAATGCCTATTATGTGCCTTAAGAGCTGCCAAATGCAAACTTTAGCTTTAACAAATTCGCTCAAAAAGTGCCAGCAATACGGCGTTGACTTAATTTTTGTATGTATACTCTGCTAAACAACTCGAAAATCCTTAGGGTAGCGAACTTTACTACCCCATACACACATATGTATATACTTATAAATAGTACATGCTTATATTACGTATGGTTGTGTTTACATGTGATTATGTATTAGTGACTTGATGCCCCGACGCCATTCTAACACCTGTTTGCCAGCGGCTCAGCTATAGTGTATGCATATGCATGTTTCTAAATATTTTTCTCTGCAGAATCAACGAATGTCTGCTTTTCAAACATTATGTAGCCCGCTCTGAGCGAATATACACACTTTTCAAGCTTGTGCTTACTGAATACATATTTCAGCAAAACACAGAATTGTATGTAGTTGGCAAGTCATTTTGGGGAAAATCGATATAGGCCAACAGTGGAGTTCTGTGCCTAGCCACTAATACATACATACATACATACATACTTATACACATATAATATTATATTATGTACTTAGATAGACGACCGCACAATTTTGACAACAGAAAATGGCTTGTGCACGTTAGTTACTAAAAATAATAAAGTACAAAATAAACAACAACAAAATAACTACCATTCAACGTAGGCGCTGTTGTGTGACGAATGAGAACGCGCTGATATTTTCATTTGAAAGAAAAATAGAAAATATATGCATTTATTTAATTTTTGGTGCAGAAAAAAGCTATTTGAGTAGAAATGCTCAAATGAAACATATTGGAAAAATTAGTTTGCTGCTTTAGTTAGTTTTTGCTTCTATTATGTACCTTTTCCATTAACTTTTATTCTTTTCTGCTTTTCTGTCGCTTTTCCATATTCTCGCTGACGCTTCTGTCACCAAGCTATTTTTTTATTGTTATTACAGTTATTTTTTTTATAACAATTGAAGTTATTGTCAACGTTAATTATATAACAATTCCCATCAGCAGTTCAATGTATTATTATTCGTCTTTGTTGTTGCTCTATCAGCAGGCGTGTTGGCTTGTATTGTCACATGTAAACATGAAAAACTTGCATAATCGTACAAACAAACAGTTATTTATGATGTTTTTATATGTATGTATGTGCGAATTTGTGGACTCTCTGTGTGCGTCAGTCCACCTAATGCCACGTTTTCACCTTTTTGCTGTTAGTAATTTGTTCAACTCGTGGGTGTCTAGAGTGTTAGGAGTGTTGTTTGTGGGCTGATGGGTGTTTATTTTGTATATTTTATTGCTAAAATTTACATTTCTTCGACATTTGCATTTTTATTGTAGTTTACAGTGTTCTAAAGTATACTTTTTATATTGTCCACTGGATTTTTACATTATGAACTCAAAGTTCTTTATATAAAATTATCATGTATATGTATGTACTCTATGGCGCATTTAGATTTTTATCATTTTATTTCGTCTTGCACAAGATTTCTCTTTCCGTGAAATAAAAAAATATTTTTTATATATTATTTATATGTAATAATATTATGTTTATATTAGGTAGTCGAAAAAGTCTTTTCGTATTTATAATCAAACTTCAACTTATTTTTTTCATATTTATACTAATAAATAAATAAAGAAGTATATCATAAATGGTATAACACAATTTGATTGGTGCACTGGAGATATACTACTGCAATGACATCTATTGAAAAATACGAAAATTCTTTTTCGACTACCATGTACATATGAATTTTAAGATTATAATTTAAAAAATATATAAAAATAAACAAAAAACAAAAAATTATCTTCTATAATTGAATAAAATAAAAGTAACAACAAATTGTAATTAGTAAAAAAATTATGTTTATTAAAATAAATTTATAAAAATAACCAAAAAACATTAGAACAACTAAATTAAATAAATATAATATTAACAATACATTTTAACTGATAAAAGATTAAAAAAAAATGTATAAAATAACTAAATTAGTTTTTATAATTTTATAAAAAAATAATAATAACAAAATCAAAATGCATAAAAATATATAAATTCTTGTTATATTAAAACAAAGTAATTTAAAGTTTTGTTTATATTTATCTGCGCTGCTAAAGTAATGAAATGCATTTTTCTATGAGTTTATATCAAATTTCGTTATCACAGTGTATCACGCCGCAGCCGCGTTCTCACGTTGCAAAAATGAAACGAAACAAAAAAGTGCAAAATTAAAAAAAACAAGCAATTCGCGTGTTACCCCTTTTTCCACGAATTCAGTGCTCATTACAAATGTTTTTTATTATTTTATTTGCTATATTTTTATTTTCTTTTTTTAATACTTTTTTGTATATATTTTTATTTTTATATATTATGTTTTTTTTTTGCAATTATAAATGTCGCAATGCCTTGGTATATAAGTATTTTTTAATTTTTTTACTTCTAACGTTTATACTGTAGTTATTGCTGCAGCTGCTGTTGTCGTTTTTTCTTTGTTGTTATTGCTCTAAATTCATGCGAAATAAGAGCATAACAAGCAGCTTCATTTTATTGCTGCAACTGCTGATGCTTTTTTTCTCATCGTCGCCGCCTGAATGCAACATTGCAATAACACGACGCCGACTGCGACTGCGACGGCAACTTTTGTACTTTGAGTTATTGTTTGTGTAAATGTTGGTGTGTGCGTGTTTATATAAAGCGTTTAAGTTTTAACGATTCGCCTTCGTTCTTCTACTCGCCTTCAAAGACAACTCTGACAGTGCAACTTTTTACTGTTGTTGTTGTTATTGTTGTCGCTTTTACAAACATATCGCTTGTTCCATTATTTACTGCTTTGCGCTCATTATAATTTATATTTGGGTTTTAGCGTCCGTTGATAGTGTTGTTTTATATTTTTTGTTGTTGTTGTTAAAACAACATTCCATACAACAACTTTGTGTCATATATAAATATGCATAAGTAACTAGAGCAGAGTGTCCGTAATGCGCCAATTCGCTGCAGCAAAAATATGTTCAAAATAAATATCCTCGTTCTGCGCGCATTGTATTCGCTGAGGCAGCGTTTCGTAAACTTCTTTAAAAATTTTATGTTTGTCTGAATATACAAAATTAAGTCTGTTCTTCATTTATCTGTGTATTTGTTCGCTCTCTGCCACTTTTAAAACTGGGAAAAAATAATCAACAATATTATTAGCAGCTTTCAGAAATCAATGAACTTTATTCAAAAATGTCGTTGTCATACACACACACATAGACACAAAATCGCCATGTTGTACGCGTTTGCACATTCTAAGGTTACTCATACGCCACCGACACCTTCAACCATGGCTAGCATATACTCCTTTATAAGCACGCAATTGTTCACTTTTGAATGAATGCCTGCTTATAAAGTGTTTTTGCGCATATTTGCTTAAATTTTTATTATTATTGTTAAACAATAAATATACTTATTTCCTCTTGCGACGAAGCTTCTATGCAGGTACATACTTACCATACATACAGTAGATACTTTTCTCAATGGATATATGTGTTTTTCATGTATTGAATGTACAGCTTAAATATGCACTCATTCCATTCAATATTTGTATGTACATATGTATGTACATATGTACATATATGAAGCATTTGCTGGAAAACATCGTTGCTGACATTTTTATTAAATGTCACGTATTTGTATCGCTCATTGGCCTTGGGTTATAGTGATTTTTGATATGAAGTTTTTTATTTAATTTTTATATTTTTTATTAACTTATAAATTTATTATTTTTTATTTTTATTGATTTATTAATAATGCTTATATATATTGTTTATATATAATATTTCATTTTATCGTTTTATTTCGTGTTTTTTTTTCATTTATATTCTTATTTTAATTTTTATTCTCTTTTATTTTTTTATTTTTATATATTTTTGTATGCTTTCATTGGAATTTATTAAAAAAAAAAATTAAAATAAAAAATAAAATTGTTAATGTAACATTTAAACTAGAATATTACAAATTATTTGAACTGATGGTAATGCGAGAATAATTACTATGTATTTTGCACCAACCAAATATAAAAAAAAATTTAGAAACGAAAATACGAAAATATATAAATATTAGAAAAACGTTAATTATAAAATTTAGAATTTAAAATAAAAAATCATAAATAATAAAAGAAATCAAAAACCACAATCAAACAATAGCCCTACAAGCTGCACGCTTTACAAAAAAATGTTAAAATTTAAATCTTATACATATGTACATATTTAACCCCACAACAGCCATTCGCACCAACAATACGCGACAGTTTTGGTCGTAATCACCTGCCTTTTTTAATTTTTCTAGCTACGTGAATACATGTAAACATAAATATTTTTTGTTTGTGTTGTAAAAAGGTAATCATGCGCTTACTATTACCACTTCCACTTACCGTTAGCCTCCTGTTTTTGCCTTTTTATGTCACAATTGTACGCACTTTTGCGCTATAATTTTGTTGTTGTCTTTGTTTTTTTTTTTTATAAATGCTTGTCTTTTCGCATGCGTGGCGTACAAAAGTGCTGCAATATTTACAGTCTGTCTGGTGTACTAAATGCCATTTAAGTGTCGACATACATACATATGTATGTTGAGTGATTTTTAACAATTTCAAATTTTTCGAAGTTGCCACTTAAATACATATGTACATACATACATACAATTATCTATGCTCATACATATATATTTCATAGATTAAGAGATAGTGGTTTATTTTGCAAGTGATGACGATTTTAAATTCTGCTCACAAGAAATGTAAACAAAAAATCAGTTATGCAACGGCAGCTTTTTACACCCAAAACCAGAGTATATTAATTTTGCTACGATATATGCTATGAAAGTATGCAAATGTATGTACATATATAAATTATCAGTATGTTGAGCTGAGTCGATTTAGCCAGGTCAGTTTGTCCGTCAATATGTCTGTATATACGCGAGCTATTTTTGAGATATCGATCTGAAACCTTGCACACGTTCTTTTCTTCGAAAGAGGCTGCTCAATTGTCTGAACCGCCGATATCGGACCACTATATCATACAGCTGCCATACAAAAAGAATGATTGGCGGAAGGACGTGCTTGCATGGAAAACTTTTTCATCTGACGAGATATCGTCACGAAATTCCAGATGTGTTATTGCCTTAAACAATAGTGCCATCTAAGAAAAAATTGTTCAGATCGGATCGCTATAGCATATAACTGCCATACAAACTGAGCGTTCGGAATCAAATTCTTGTAAGGTATTTATTTGTGAAGGGTATTATAGCTTCGGTGCAACTGAAGTTTATTCTTTTTTTCTTTCTTGTTTAATTGATTACACACAATTAGCTTTAAAGATTACCAATTTTCATGTTGCCACCGTCTAGCGATATTTTACTGAATCACAAAATAAAAAAAAAATATCGTTTTATTAAATTTTATTTATAGAATAATATTTTTGAAATTATATGATTTTTTAATTTATAATTTTTTTTATTTATAATTGCTTTGATTTTCTTATTTTTTTCGCAATGTATGTATATACATATGTATTCTTTTTTTATTTTAATTTAGTTATATTATGTATATGTCTCTAAACAAAAAAAACATAATTTTATTTATATTTTATTGGTATTATTTCACTTCGTTCTTTCTTTATTTTTTAAATTATTTTATTATTATATATTTTTGTGAAAAATAGTTTTTTTTATTTTTTTTATTTAATTTCCACTTACATACATTATTTATTTATATATAAGTTTTTATGTATCTTATATGTTTATTTTATATTATTTTAATCGTCTAACTAAATTATGTATACTTGTGATTTTATTGCGCTCACATTACACAAGCCATTTGTGCGCTTGCATTCCGCGGTTTCCTGCATTGCATGCCAATTTATGCTGAAAACCCCTGAGCGATCAATTGCTTTGAATAACAAGCACTAATGTACTTGGAAAGGTCAAGTACAAGCAGTACGCCGTATACTCTGCGATTGGGCTTCTTACAATAGCTGGCACCGCAGCATATGGCGTTTAACATTTACGAAAAAAATATATATATTTTTTTTATTTTTATTTTTGTTGTTACATTTTGGTGCATTTGTCGTCTAAGTCAGTCGGTATTTAATATCCAAATCCACTTCACGCCATATGTGTGTATATGCGGTATCTGGATAAAGTTGCCATATGGTAGAAACTGGTAAAATAAATCAAATATAAATAAAATACCCTCTCAGCACAGATAATGCAACAGCTGTCGTCGGTAAGTGCGCGTAATCGACACCCACATCATGGCTTTAGCCGCTTAATGTACTAACTTACGTATGTGTAAATATGTATGTCTGTCTGTTTTGTTTGACGTCTGTTGCTGTTTATCGGGTTGTAATGCGTGTTTTTTGCTCTCTTGGCCTTATCAATTTCGCACTTTCCCATGTGAATATTTTTGATTCTATTTTCAGCTATTATCGATTACTCTTATGTCATTACTTAGCAAAAACAGATATCCTTGTTGTTGCTGCGCATATATTACGAATGTTATTTATATCTTATTGCGGCACTATTTCCAGGAAGGTAATTGTGAATCACTTCCGAATTATGTTGGTCGCACCAACGCAGCTGGCATCGACTTGAATCGCGACTTTCCCGATCGCCTGGAAAATCAACAAGTCACACAATTGCGCTCGCACCGACGTCAACCGGAGACGGCGGCCATCATTAACTGGGTGCTCAGCAAGCCGTTTGTCTTATCGGCCAATTTCCATGGCGGCGCAATTGTGGCGAGCTATCCGTATGATAATTCAATGTAAGTGCCCATGCCTGAGTAATGGGTGGGTATGTGGCGGTGAGCGGAAAGCGGGCAAACGGGTTCACAAGCGGGTTTATGTGTTAACAGTGCAAAATACACGTATTACGTATGCGCAAAAATATATGCAAACATCTACGGATATACATATTTACTATATGCATTTATTGTTATTGTCTGACGGAGGATACATTGCGAAAAGTGAAAGGATTACCGCGACGTACTGATAATTGAAACTAACCGCAGTGTGTGGATGCAAATATTCGTAATTGCGCGTACAAACACACGAACGCGCTTGTGAGTCCAGCCACAAGCTTAAGCCGCGCCGAAAATGGGACATTCTCTTTAACTCGAATGCTTTTGGTGATGGGTTTTTAGTTATACATAATGTACTTATATACATATGTAATAATATATTGCATATTTCGCAGGATAGTAAATACTTACAGCCATATACATAAGCCCTTGAAACTCTTAAAAATATGGAATATATTATATTTATATTATTTGTCAGCAGTGCATATTTGAGGTTATGTTTTTAGTAAATGGAGTTCAAAAGAGATTAAAAGACAGACACATTTCTTCACTTCTGATAAATTTCTTATGAATTTTTGAATTTAATTTACTTTATGATTTTGTGATTTTGAACTAACTATTTGTTATAATTTTTTTTTATTATTTTTTTAATGTTTTTTTATTTTCTTTTTATATATACATACATATCTATTTTTGTTTATGTTCTTCTTTATTTTTTTTAATTTTTTTTTATTTTGTTTAATATATTTTTATATATTATATATTTTTTAATTAAATTTACTTTATGATTATCTTCTGATTTTGTACAAACTATTTTTTTTTACTTTTTTTATTTTTTTTTAACTTTCTTTTTCTTTTTTTTAATTTTTTTATTTTGTTTTATATATTATATATTTTTTTAATTAAATTTACTTTATGATTATTTTGTGATTTTGTACAATTTTTTTTTTAATTTTTTTGATTATTTTTTTTTATATGTTTTTCTTTATTTTTTTATGTTTCTTTTTGTTTTATTTATTTTTTATTTTGTTTTATATATTTTTATGGGTTTTTTTATTATTTAATTTTTTTTCTATATATTTTTTTATATTTATATTTTTTACTTGCCTTCTGTATTATTTACTGGTTCGAGTTTTGTGAGAGTGTTTCTCAGCTACATACGTTTCTTATCTCCTCTGAAATTCGCTCTAAAAAATATATATAAAACCATATATATGTATGTCTGTTTGCATCATCAGCGCCCATCATGAATGCTGCGAAGAGAGTCTCACACCGGACGATCGCGTATTTAAGCTAATGGCTCACACCTATGCCAACAATCATCCGATCATGCGAGAGGGTCACAGCTGCAATGACACCTTCACCGATGGCATAACAAATGGCGCACACTGGTATGAGTTGAACGGTGGCATGCAAGATTTCAATTACGCCTACACAAACTGCTTCGAATTGACCATTGAGTTGTCGTGTTGCAAATTTCCAACTGCCGCTACGCTGCCCGCCGAATGGGCGCGCAACAAGCGCAGTCTACTGCAGCTACTGAAACTGGCCCATGTCGGCGTTAAAGGTCTGGTTACGGACGCTAGTGGTTATCCAATCACTGATGCAAGCATTGTGGTCTCCGGGCTGGAGGATAAGCCGATACGCACCACGAAACGCGGCGAATACTGGCGTCTGCTCACACCCGGCTTATACAATGTGCAAGCATTGGCATTTGGGTAAGTGGTGGACGAAGAGCAAAGGAAAAGTTGGTGTATGTGGTTTGGAATGTTTGAAAAATAGCATATCTGGTGTGTGTGTCGGCGTGTGCTTGCAAATGCAGCGAAAATATGATAACTTTATGCAAAACTTTTAATGCTTACTTTTTATGTTTCGTTTCTCTCTTTTCTATCGACGCTTTGTGTGCCCCGTCGCTTTTGCTGCTGCAGCTATCAGCCCAGTGAGCCGAAACAGGTGCACGTGACCAACGAGAATAGTGAGGCGTTGCGCCTCGACTTCACACTGTCGCCGCTCGAGACGAATTACGATGGTATAAGCGGTTTTTACGGCCAATATTTCTTTAGACATTAAAGCGTGTGTCCCTCTGCTGCGTTACAAACGCTCAGTTGTGGTTAACACAAGTTTCCATTGTTCGGTTTACTCTATTTTTGTTACTTTACACTCATTTCATAACTACTTTTAATACTGTGATTTATTAGCGCATGTGAGAACAAAAATGTACTGCAAAAGTTTGCGAAAGCTGCTGCAAAACAAAATATATAACTCTTTAAGTGGCAACGAGAGCTGCTAAGCATTTGAAGCTAGCGTATTTTCACCAATGTAACTGAAAAGTGCAAAATGTTTAAGTTTATTATGTTTAAAGCTTTTGCGCGAGCTTTTGTTTTGCATACAATCTCACTTCAACGCACATTTATCACACTCATTACTTATAAACTCTCTACTAGCGCTAACAACTACTCGAATTTTTTCACAAATTGTTTCACGCATGTATTTTGTGAAAGCTCTCTTTGCAAACTTTCACCTAAGCTTTCATCACTCATCCAAACTTTCACAATAAACTTACGACACATGTAAAAGCACCTCTGCACTACCATATTCACCCACACATTCATGCGCACTGTACTCTCCAAATAGTGTCATGCTACAGAACTTTCATTTTCACACATTTACATACATTAATTTCATATGCAATTGGCTTTCCACATCAATGAACAAAACTCATTGCATAGTGTCCTTGTATGATTTTCCTTATCTAATATTACGCGTTAAACATTTCATAGCTCCCTATATAAAATTTATTTAAATAGTAAATACGCGTATAAAATTATATACATACATATGTATGTATATGTCGTTATGTATATTGAATTGGCATACGATAAAGGAAATTTAATTTACTATAATAAAAAATAATGAAAAATAAACCCACGTACTTATATTAAATGTATGTATATTTAATCACTGTTATTGTTATTATCAATGTGTGTATGTGAGGAATAAATAAAATATGAAAACCTGTTTCGTGTCCGATTATTTATTATGCACTACATATTTTATTAATAACTAATTATCGCTTATAAATACGAGTTCATATACAAACAATTATATTACGTATATAATTAAGTACACATTAAAGCAAAATTGAAAATATACTTGAAATTTGTCTCATAGTACAAATATGCAATAGCATTCAATATAAATTTCATAGGCTTTCAATTAGAGAGGGGAAATTTACTTGTGATTTGTTACATTTTGTCTGCTGAACTGTTACCACAGGGTATGTAAGCTTTGAGCTTTCATGCGTCGAGACGGGCTTTCGTTTTATTTACTACATATGTTGGCTAGTGCGATTTTCGGTAAAAATTTTATGATTTTGAAATCTTCCTAAAGCCAACGAGCTTTTGAAAGCTTTCAAATGCAATACAACTTTCTATGCTTTCACATTTGTATGTGTGTATGCTTTGTGCTTTCATGCGCCGGAACGAGCATTCGTTTCATGTACTACATATGACGGTTGTGCGATTTTTGGTGACAATTTTATGATTTTGAAATGTTCACATAAGCCAACGAGCTTTTGAAAGCTTTCAAATGCAATACAACTTTCTATACTTTCATACTTTTAGCTTAATTATTACAGTTTTTTAGACCTTTTTTCTCAAGAAAAAATATATTCTTAAGTAACAGCTTGCTAAAGCTTTCAACTTAAAATATAAACTTTGAGCTGCAGAATGGATAAACGGTTTTATAACAGTTAATGTGCAACCAATTCAATGTAAACTTTGATAATTTTAATAATAAGTTAGTGAAATGTAGCTTCATTTAACACTTAAGCAATGTCTGACGTATTATTTATGAAAAAATGAACCGAACTGATTGCTTGAAGTTGGTATATTTTATATACATAATTCAAAGTATATAACATACCACTAACAATTTCGTTGCTGGGTATTGAAGTTGCTAATTAAATTAAAAAATACCGTTCATTAAGCGGCAATTCAATTTGGTTCTATATGATGGAACACCATCAGTTAGCGAATGCGTTATTGCAGAGCTTTGTGCTTTTAAAAAAGTTTTATTTTTCGAGCTTTCACTTAGCTTTCCAAAATGATTTTAAATCGCTACTTTCTTCACAAAAGCTAAAACCAGATATTGTTGAAAAAGTAAATAACTAATTTACTCGGCTTTAACCGCGTAAACAGTGTCTACGCCAGTAAAGAAGAAAGAATTTAAAATGTGGAAAAAATTAATACAATTTTATTATTAGTGGTATGAATAAAACTAGATTTTATATTAGTTATAAGGTCATTCATTATGCATAAAATATTTATTGCTAAAGAACTAACCAACTAGACTTTACAGAAACGGGTTACCATTGTCGCACATTTATTACATATACAAATGTCTATAATAAGCGAAAATATATAGCATGTGTACTAAAATTATTCACTATTATAAATATTAACTTATTAAAAAAGAAAAATAGTTTCAAAAATACCTAAAATAAGTAATTTTAATTAGAATATTCACAAAGAAGTGATTAAATATCAAGCCAAATATCAATAAAAAACGGCAACTCTACTACTATGCACAAATCAATCTCATTTAAGTTTTAACAGTAAATAAATATAATTAACGGCAGCTGGGAAATCCAGCAAAGCTTGACGATTTCTTTTATTTGAAGGCATATAGTGTGAGCTGAGTTTATTTTACAACAAAATATTGCATTATTCAACCGCTTTTTTACTAATTTACCACTATCACAACACATCACTAAAAGTCACTGCTTAGTAGTAATAGACTTTCGTTTTTTTGAGATTTGCGCTGGTACTAAAAATTTGCAAAATTATTTATTTTTCAACTAAATATATATTTTTTTTCTAATTAAAATTATATAATTATTCATTCATGCCAAGGGAATATTTTGTTTTTTTTTTTCAGTGCTGAAATATTATTTTGTTTCTATTTATCGCCAAGTTGTGGCCAATTGCACATTTATTAAATTATATTCTCCATTAATAATGTATACTGCAACAAAATCATGGATGTTTTAATTATTTTATTTTATTATAATTTTTTATTTTTATTTTTTTGCATCTATTTAACTTTATAGTCTGCTACGTAAATTCCATGTCTTCGCTGCTTGTTTGCAATATTTTCCTTTTTGTTTTTTTATCTGCTTTGCTTCATGTTTCAACATAATTTTGCATATATTAACAAAAAAAATTTTATTTACACATCTCTCGTCAATCATATTCTCTCAAACCGAGCATCATAACATTATTTACTTTATTTCTTTCTTTTTTACTTTCTTCTTCATCATCTACATTTGTTCTACTAATCTCTTTTAGGTGATTTCCGCAAAGTGAAAGTGGAACGGTCCAAAGCGCCTGCGAATGACGACGATTTCCTGACGCCAACCAAATTTGAGCATCACAACTTTACGGAAATGGAAAAGTTTGTATTAAAAAATATTTATTTTTAAACTTTTGAACCCAAACGGTTGAAAGGTGCAAAAATCTTACAAGCGAAACAACGGGGAATCGTGAGAAAGCTTAATATATAGTTTATATTTAACGAAGCTTTTCAATGCTTTTACTCAATAATTTTAAAACTCAGTCAAATCTATGCTTGAACGAAGCTGATTCACGACATTATATTTGCTATTTAATAGGGATTTTTAGGTATTTTGTTTCTATTTAATGTAAATAACTATATAAGTCAGCTTTTAAAAGCTTTGACATTATGGTAAGTATTTGCTTAAAGGTTGCAATCGATGCTTAAGGTTTACTGTTTCTGCAAACCTTTATGTTCATACGTCTACTAGTCCTTTTAGGTGCTTTAAGGTAAAAATCATAAAAGATCCTTATTTTTATCATCAACTTGATTACCTCATACTTATGAGAAGGTTTAATCAACTTTTATGAAGCTTAAAGCGTTTGTATCGCAAGCCTCACATCGTTCGGCTAATGAACTTTTTACTAACAGCGTTTGTTTTGAGTGAATTCATGACTTGTGCGAGACAGTGACCTGCTAAGCTTTCATTTGTGGCATCTAAACTTTCAATGAAGAGTTGCAGACGATTATGAAAGTTTAATTTCAATTTTTAGTAACCTAACAGCTTAGTGATTCCATTTTAATCCATAAAGCAACTGCTTGGGTTCTCTAAAAGCTTCGTATAAACAAGTTTTTCAATTTAATTACTCCCTCTAGATATTTACGTAACATTGCCGAGTCATACCCTAGCATTACCCGTCTTTATTCGATCGGTAAGAGTGTACAGCAACGTGATCTCTGGGTTATGGAGATATTCGTCACACCGGGTCAACATATAGCCGGCGTACCGGAGTTTAAATATGTCGCCAATATGCATGGCAATGAAGTGGTTGGCAAAGAGATGTTATTACTACTCACAAAGTACATGTGCGAACGCTATGGTGTTGACGGGCGCATCTCGAAGTTGGTAAATACTACACGAATGCATTTCCTCTACAGCATGAACCCCGATGGCTATGAAATATCACACGAGGGTGATAAATCAAGCGGCGACGGGCGTGGTAATGCGAATAATATCGATTTGAACCGTAACTTTCCCGATCAATATGGCACAGACAAGTATAATGCGGTGACCGAACCGGAGGTGGCTGCAGTCATGAATTGGACGCTTTCGCTACCGTTTGTATTGTCGGCAAATCTACATGGCGGCTCATTGGTGGCCAATTATCCATTCGATGACAACGAAAACGATTTCAACGATCCAATCGCCCGCTTACGGATGGCAACCACAATGGGTCGAAAGCTTAATCCGACGGAGGATAACGAGTTATTTAAACATTTGGCTTCGGTGTACGCGGAGGTGAGTGTAAACAGCGGAGCTTTAAATCTTTACATAAAAACTTGAAAGCTAATCCTTATGTTTCCAACGCCCAACCATGTTTTCGAAGCTCTTTTCATTTTTTATTAATTGATTGCTTTCTAGGCTCATCCCACAATGCATCTCGGCAATCCATGTCCCCTCTTCAAACACGAATACTTTCCTAATGGCATTGTGAATGGCGCCCAGTGGTATAGCGTGACGGGCGGCATGCAGGATTGGAATTATATACGCGCCGGCGTATTGGAACTGACACTCGAGTTAGGCTGCGACAAGTTTCCAATGGCCGAGGAGTTGGTAAATTATTGGCACGACAACCGCGAGCCACTGTTGAAGTTTATCGAGCAAGTACACTACGCCGTGCATGGTACGGTCCGCAGCTCTATCGGCTCGGCTATAGCGGGTGCGGCAGTCCGACTAGATGAGGCCAAACATGCCGGTTTCAGTGGTGTCAACGGCGATTACTGGAAGCTGGCCTTGCCAGGCAGACATAACATTACAATAATAGGTGATGGGTGAGTAGAAAAATGTGAGCACTATATCGAATGAATTGCATCTTTCTCTGTCGCACAGTTTTGCGCCATATCGCGAGGAAGTCGAAATACCAGAAGACACACGTGAGATGCGCCTGGATGTGATCTTGATGCGCGACGATCCACAGCATTGGTCTTCGGCAAATGATTTCCGTGTGATTGAGAATGTGGTGAAGACGCGCTATCACAGCAATCCAGAGATTCGACAACGTTTAGCTGAATTCGAAACGCGCAGTGGTCAGATTGCGTCTTTTGGCTATGCGGAAAGCGAATTCGGTATCTACTACAACTCTATTAAGCTGACAGCTGATGTAAGTATTGCATTTTAACGGGTTTTTGTTTACTTAATTTTTTAATAATGCTTGCAGATCGGTGAGCCTGAGGAGACAAAATATAAAATTCTCATTCTGAGTTCCTTCTTCGACACCACCTCGCCGCTGGGTCGTGAAATCACTATGAATATAGCGCGACACATACGTGAGGGCTACAAAATACGTGACACCAGCACCTTGAACTTGCTCGAAAAGAGTGTACTGTACTTATTACCGTTAACTGATAACTTCGATGTAATCTTCAATATGTACAACAGAAAGTAAGTATGGCAACTGACGTAGATTAGACAGATATATTCTATCTAACTCTCCCTGTCGCTCTATTTACAGTAACTCGCTCTGTGATCCCGAACTGGGTAATGAGTTAGCCGATCGTTTGCTCAGCCCCGAAACGGAGAAGAAACGCGATTTGCTTTTGCAGTTTTTAGATAGCGAACGCTTCGATCTGGTGTTAACCTTTACTGCTGGCAGTTCAGATTTAACGTAAGCCTTTTCAGTTTAAACTAGGTTCGTACAAAATGATAACTACCCTCTGTCTCCATACAATAGTTACCCCAAAGGTGAACCAATCATCGAGAAGCTCGCACATTCCATTAAAGACAGCGAGTTCAGCACACTGCCGCATCAGTGCTCGCTCACCAGCACACGTTCCCTGCATCAGGCCACAACGGACCGACTTACAAATCTTCTCTACAAAATGTACAACATACCTCTCTTCAGTTTGGGGCTCTCTTGCTGTCGTATGCCAGTCCAATCGGAGATCGCCGGCATTTGGCGCAAAAATATCGACAGAATTAAGAACTTCCTACGCCTCATCGAAACCGGCGTAGAAGGTCTGGTGCACAACGACAAAGGTGAGCCACTACGCAACGCTTTCGTGCGTCTCATCGATCATCACCACGTCTACAATGTTACACGCAATGCGGCACGTTTCCAAATCATTCTGCCGCCTGGCGAATACGCTTTAGAAATTAGCGCTCCTCATTATGAGTCCGAAGTGAAACGTGTGCTAATCACACCGCAACAGGTCAACAACATGGGCGTGGTGAAGTTGAACGCCTTTACGCTGCTCACCGGTGTGAGCGAAGTGCATCGCTTGGGCGGCGACAATGCGGGTAGCGCAACTGCACTTAACACGCAGACAGCGACCATCTCCGGCTTCGTTCTAGACACCATCAATCATCCCGTGAAGCATGCAAAGGTTTCGATCGTGGCACCACACACGCGCAACTATCTGCGCAATTTCACCGACAGCTTGGGCGCCTACAGCATAAGCGGTGTGCCGCTAGGCGAGATAACTCTGAAAGTGGAGGCGCCGCGTCATGTGAGCACTGAACGCGCGGTGCATGTAGAAGGTGGAGCAGTGCGCGGTGTCATTTTCCGTCTGAATGTCGACGAACATGTGTGGGGCATGCCACGTTGGCTGTTCATCTTGTTCGCCAGCATCATTATTATTGTTACCATGATACTCTGCTTCTTGTGCGTGCAATTCTTGTTGGCCCGTCGTCATCGCGCCGACAAACGCTACTACAGCTTCTCGCTACTCCCGCAGAAGGGAAAAGAACTGTTCGAGGATGATGGTGATGATGGCGAAACGGAGCTGTTCCGCTCACCCATCAAAAGTGAGTCTCTAACAAAAAAAAAAAAATCATACACTATATTTAAAGAATCTTCGTAATGTTTGATTCTAAATGTTTTTCTTTCGTTTCCACAGAAAGCATGTCCATAAAACCTTACTATGACGTCGAGGGACTCGAAATGGCGCACAGCGATGACGATGACGACGACGACGATTTTCGAAATGATTTCAACGAGGATAGCGGTGAAGACGTTGTCATGTTGGATAAACGAAAATAAACTGTGATTAATAAAGAAAGAAAATAACGAAAACAACCAAAACATGCTGATAGTAATTAGTGCAAGCAGAAAAGACAACAAACCACATTTGCAACTTAATTTAAGACAAAGTACGTACTAACTCTGATTTACATGCTAAATTATAACTTAGATTTGCAAATATTTGAAATATTTCCGCACAGAAAATTTAATAAATAAAATGTACGAAAAGTAATCATTTTACCAAAATACAATAATAGTAAAAACAATTAATTTCGATAATTCTTCAAATTAGACAAGTGTTTTCTAATATTTTATAACTAATTTACTTTTAAATGCCAATATTTCTAATGAAATTATTCTAAAATATTATTTTAATACTGTAGTATGTAAAATTGTGCAAAAATATACAACAAACACATACATATGTAAAAGAAAAATAAGTAAATATCAGTAATTCTAACTGCCAACCTCTGCAACCGAATCTCAACGAAAAGTTAACATTGAAATTTTTATAAAAAAAAATCAGCTTTGTCAATGTATCCTTAAGTCAGCTGTTGCAAAAAACTTTAAACCTGCTAGTGCTTGCATATTTGAAAAATTGTAGCTGCATTCAATGTATAAAAAAAAAACATTTACCATAAAAGACTGACGGTAAATTAGAGCATCCATTTTAATATATAAATAAATTAAGCAAATAACAATTAATTAAATTTTGTGCATACACGCTAAAATTTTTTCAAAATTAGTTACTCATTTGCCAAATTTGCTTTGAAGTCTTTAAAATAAATTGAATTTAAAATGTAATATACTGTGAATGCTAACGACTTTTACACGCGCAAAAGTTTTATTAGTAATAATGAAGTTATTGACAAAATAAGGAGAACTTGTGGAATCCGTCTTTGTTTTTTTTTTTGTTTCTGTAAAGTTTAATTTTTTTTTTGTTTGGCAGCTAAAAATAAAAAAATGGTATATACATATGTATGTATATATACCTAAAAAATTTATAAAAGTAAAAAAAAAAAAAAAAAATTATTTATGCCCGGTTTCACAGTCCATACTTAAGTTGTGCCCAAATAAAATCTTAGCTAAGCATTGTTGCAGACTGAGTAGCCATTTGCGTTTCACAGTCAATGCTGAATTTCTAAAAAAAAATATTATGATATATGGCAACGTTATGGGCAACATATCGTTTACAAATGTCATCCATAAAAATATGTTTGAAATATTTAAATTATAACAGACAATACATAAATTTGTGAGGAAAGTTATCGAAAATGGATGAAAACAACATAATAACCCCGAATTTAACCGCTAGCGAGTCGGAGCACCTATTGGAACTGGTGGAAATCCCAATCCGATTCCATATTTTTTCACAAAAAATAATTTCTTATTATTCTTCTTTTGACAAATAACTGAAAATTCAAGACAAAAATCAGCTGTTACTTAAGCACTGCTTAAGTCTCCTATTTTCAGTACTTAAGCATAACTTAAGTATGAACTGTAAAACACTATTTTCCTGTTTTATCTTAAGCACAACTTAAGTATGGACTGTGAAACCGGGCATTAATATTTTTTCCTGGGAAGTTACATTTGATTTTTATAGATATTTGCTTTTTTTTTATAAATTCAGCTTCTTGAAATTAAAATTAGATAAAAATATATATACATACTTATTTCATATTTTAAAATCAACTTCAACTTTTTCACATACGAAATTCATTAAAAATATTATTTTTTAACAAAAAATTACGTTGAATGTATTTTTTTTTATAACTTTGGCAGCTTGAAAATATTTAAGAAATTTCAATTGTTAAAATATATTATAAAATTATCTAAATCTATAATTTTTGGGTATTTTAAAATTAATTTCATCTTTTGTTAAAAAAAAAATGCATTAAAAATTTTAACTAATTAAAAATAAGCTAAATTTCCATTTGCAGTTACGGTGTAACTTTATAATTTTTTTAGTAATCATTCTAATCATATTTCCAGTGAAGAAAACATTCCACAAAAGTTGTATATTTTTTCATGAAATTTTCTTTTACCATGCATAAATTTTTTTTTAAAGAGTAGTTTAGTAGTTTTTATGGTACTCATGAAAAATTAAAAAATATATATTTATAGAATATATGTATACACAATTAATATAATTTATAATATGTATGTCTCCATGAATAGAGCGTGTTGAACACCAAAACTGTGCAATACATTAAGAAAGAAAAGGCAAATTTAATAACAAAAGCGAAAATATAAATCCATATGAATAATTTATAAATATATATGTGACCTGGTCTACGAAAAGGGGGCTTAGGTGTCAAAAAAAAGGAGAACAATTAATGAGATAACGAGAAACTGACGATTATTTTTAACAGCTTTTCCCAGAAAACTAGTTTTTGCACGTTAGCCCCCTTTTCGTAGACCAGGTCATGTAATCATACACACACACACGTACGCCTGTCAAGCCGTGAAAACAGCAGACAGTTATGAAGCCAGATGCGCTTTAGAGTTTAAAAACGTTAAAATTAAGTATGTATGCACATACGAGTATGTATGTGTGCTCATGACAGTGCGCACACGTGGGAAATTTTATCACACTCAATATGCTGCGGCTTGTAATTTAATTATTATTTTTTATTTAAAATATTTTAATAAAATTTACGCATATGTATTTATAAATGGATAAATAACTGAAATTAATTTCTCAAAAGATTAAACAAGTGAAAGGAAAGTGTTAAAAGAGATATATTGGGTAGTCGAAAAAGTCTTTTCGTATTATGTCAGATAGCTGTCGTTGCAGTCGTATATCTCCTGTGCTACTAATCACATTGTGAGGTAAAATTTTAAGCTTCATTTAACCAAAAAAAATTTTATAAAATTCTTTCGCTCGCTTCCGTTCTGAAAATTTCGATTTACACTGATGAAAGTTTTACACTAATGGATTAATGTCTCTAGTGGAAAAATGGCAAAAAGTGGTTTACCAAAATGGTACATATTTGCTTATTTATTTATTAGTATAAATATAAAAAAAATAAGTTGAAGTATGATTAGAAATACGAAAAGACTTTTTCGACTACGCAATATTAAAGGTTTTAAATGACCACTCCTAAGCGCCATGTCTACCATACTCATTTGCCCCTGGTCAGCAATAAAACTGCGTTCAAAAAGTTGGAAGTTTTACAATTTTTTTAATGAAATTTAGACTTTTGTATGAGTGTGTGTGCACCTTTATTTAAACATACTCGCTGAGATAACAGCGTAAATGTGGTTTCTTAAATCTCCGAGGACGATTTGCGCTTGTGTGTGTATGTATGTGGGTTGGGTATACATATGTATGTGCTGCTTAGGAGATTAGCGACTAAATGACAAATGATGCGAAGTAAAGCAACTAATTGAGAAGAAAAACAAAATATTTGAAATTATTTTTAGAAAGTGTATATACATACAAGTTACAAAACAATAAGTAAGGCTACAAAGTATTGCAAAGTGAGGTAAACTCCTGAAACACTCTCCTTGTAGCGTTATTAAAATAAATATATGTACATATATACTTACATATGTATACTCACTCATAGTCAATCTTAGTTTTTAATCTTACATTTCCTGGTATGAAAGACACTAACACCTTATACTAACATGTATGTACTTATACGTATGTATGTATGTTTATCTCCACAAAAGCATCCTAGCTGTTCCATTCGTCGGACATTAGATTTGCGTTCAAAGGTTATCGGCGCTCTCGTGCTCGCGCGTTATCTTCTGCGCTTCACTTGCTAGATAACTGTCTTTCGAGTAGCAGCTTCGCTTTGACAGATTCTACGACACGCGGTGCTTACAAGTCTCGCCATTCGCGCACTGTTTGTCACACTAATCGGCAGTTTCGAGATTATTCCAGCCAGCAACACTCAATTTTGTTGTCTTGCCATTTTGCTCACTATCGTCAATAATAATATTGTTTGTGTACAAAAAGCCAAAAATCTAAAATAAATAAAAGCGCAAAAAAAAGAAGAACGCTTCGTATCGCCAGAAATAAGCGCGTTCGCTTAAGTTCTTGCCCCCAAGTGCCGCTAATCTATTTATTGTAAACAGAATTGAGTGCGTTTGGCTTGTTATCGGTGGTATTTTTCCCTTTCCAAGTATAAAAAAAGTGGCAGAAACTAAAAAATTAAAGTTCACAGCGAATTTCGAACTTTTTCTCGAGTGCGCGCCGTCTTTGGACGGCAGTTTGGGTCGCGCAAAAGCGAAAGTGAAACGTAGTACCGTGTCGTGTGCCCTCAACTCCTTGAGTCTTTTCGTATAACTAGACTTCGTAAGTGAAACCGCGCAGCGCCATGTTGAAACGTTGTGCCACCCTCGTCACGTGCCAATTGATGCATCCACGCTGTCGTTACAGCAGCGGCGCCAGCAACGTCGAGGGCGATGCGAAAGCGCGTCTGGGCATTATTGGTGTGCCCTTCTCGAAGGGTCAGGGTAAGGGCGGTGTGGAAAAAGCGCCTGCGCTGCTGCGCGAACATGGGTTAGTGCCGCTACTCGAACAGGTGTCCTGCGGTAAGCAGTTGTACATAAAAATGTGTGTTTGTGATCGGGTGTGATTATTTTCCAATTGGTTCATCATGACAGGCCAACTAGAGGTACGCGACTATGGCGATCTGCAATTCGGTGTGGACCCCATACCAACGGAGGCGCCGGAATATAGTAAAATTAAAAATTATGGCGAATTTATGGGCTGCAACAAGGCGCTGATCCGCAAAGTTCAGCAGCTGTTACAGGAGAACGATCAGTTCCTGACGATCGGTGGCGATCATGCAATTGGTTTTGGTAAGCAAACTGCAAAAAATGCAAACTTATGAATCCCAGTTTTTAGGTTTCAAATGCAGAATTCCGTTATATAAAAATAATAAAAATCAAAGTTTATGGCTAATTAAAATTAAAAAATTATATTTACAAATTATTAAAAAAAAATACTAATTACAATATACTCGCATATATTAAAAAAAATAAAGTAGAAGAATTTTAAAAAATAAAAATATTAAAAAAAAGTATTTTTTAAAATAAACTTACATTTAAATATATTTTTATTAATAGATAGTCACTACAAAGCTGAGGAATCAAACTGCAAAACATTAGCTGCAATTGAATTAAGTATAAGCAAACAGCATCAGCAACAAATAATTTCTGTGTAACACAAAAAATTTCAATTCATTCTCACTTTTCACTGAAATAATTAATTTCGACAAAAATAATTTCTATTTTGCACCAAAATTTTCAATTCATCCTCACTTTTCATTAAAATAATTTATTTCTCCATTTTCCGTCGATATTTAATGTATTTCATGCATTCAACTGCAAATCGTTAAAAATCGCATGCGATTTTTTTGCTCGTCAATAATGACAAAGATTTTTTGTCGTAAAAACACTTTAAATCGCTTATTACGAGATTGACATAAGTAGGAGCAAGCGTTGGCAAAATTTTTCCAAAAATCGCATGCGATTTTCCATGTCGCATGCGAGAAATCAAATTTCGTCGCTAAAATGTGACATGCCGCATTCCACCAGGCACCCAGAAATCACAGCAAGCGAACGCGCACATTTGTACGCGAAAAGTGTTGCATACTTTAAGGCGTAATTGTGCAGTACAGTCGAGGCGACTTATATGATGCCAGTAAACGTTAATTATTGTACTGGACATTTAATTGCAATTTAAACGCTTAAAATGTACTTTTTTCTTCGTTTTTCGTTGCATATTTATTATTTTATGCTGTTTGTATTAAATTTCGCTCTGCTATAAATATTATTTAGGCTCCGTTGCCGGACATTTACAACATACGCCCAATCTTTCGCTGGTGTGGGTGGACGCTCACGCCGACATCAACCTGCACAATACCTCGGAGTCTGGCAATATACACGGAATGCCCGTCTCCTTTCTGCTCAAGGAATTACGCGTCTTCTGGCAGCATGCGAAGCTCGAACAAACGGCACCGGTTTGGTAAGTCAAAATAAACCTAAATTTTGTGCAACTAAAAATACTTACTTGATATGACATATTAAGACGCATTTGTTTATTGCGCGCTCAGCTAACTAAGCTATAATTCTTTATCAGCTGCAGCGATAAGAGCTGTGTTAAAGAAAGTTTAAAGGTAAAGAAAACTATTTTTCTTTTTTATTTTCACTGTTTTTATTCGCTTGACTATTATTTTCTGAAAATAAAAATACTATAGGTTTAAAAATATAGTATGAATGGCTGCTGAAAATAGGGAAGAAGAGGAACATGTGAATGTTGTAATTTTAATGCAAAAAAAAACAAAATGCTTCCTAGTGACTCTCTGCACTAAAGCTACGATTGGCGTGCAATTTTTGGTGCTTTACACACACATCCAAGTTGTGGTTGCAGAAGAATAATATATTCTTTGAACAATATTGTAGAATAAACGGAAGTAACATGTCTCTGATCGATCGATTGTAGGTCGCTCTGTTAAGAGGAGCCGCTCGTCTCTCCGGTAATATATTTTTGAAACATTCAAATATTGTGTTCGGCGTTTTTTTCGTCTAATATTCTTAGCTTACAAATTACGGAAAGAAATTTATGAGACATTTTCAATTTATTAGTAGCTTTTAAGCGATTTTTACCATATATCTAGTATTTCATAAAAACATTTACTATAATATAAATATATCACAAATTTTTGGAATTTCATACTTTGTACGTCGCACGTTACATTCGCAGTCTTATCAGAAATGTACACAAATACATAAATATTAACACTTAACGCTATTTGTACTTGTTTAGTTATACATATTATTTAATTGGAAGCTATTTGATTTCATAATCTCTTTTTTCTAAGTAAATGTTGCTACAGCTCAAGAATACTTTGTATATAAATTGAAAAGTTAAATGAACATAATAAATATTTTCATTAAAACATACAAAAAAAAACATAATAAATATTATTATTAAAAAATGAGATAAAAAAAAAATTTATTAAAATATAATAATATACATATGTACATACATACATATGTATATGTACATATATATGAATAATAAATTTTTTTATGCAAAAATAACAATAACAAAATTAAATTATTATTTAAATAAAAAATAATTAAATTAAATAACATAAAGTATAATGTGATCAAATGCTAAAAACTTTGGTTACGAAAAATAGTGCAAATTAAATTAATTGTTATCATTTGTATGTAAAAATGTTTAAAATAGTACTATGAAAAAAATCTCAACAAATAATAAAGCAAATATTTAAAAAATGTAAAATTTGTTCATTTACTGAAAATACCTATAAGTGAGGTTTTATGAATTAAAATTGCTAAAATATATGTATATAAAAGGACATAAACATAATAATAACAATTCATAATATATGTACGTAATTAAAAAAAACGACATAGTTAAAAAAAAATATTAAAAACAAAAAAAATTTAATAATAAAATATACATAATATAATTATTAATTGTATAAATTTTTTTTTTTTTTTAGAAATTTAAAAAAAGTTATTAATAATTGTATTAAAAAAATTAACTTATTTACAAAATTTACAAATAAAAAGATTTTTTTAATACAATTATTAATAGTTTTTTTTTAACTTTTTTACAAAAAAAATAATTTTTTTTATAGTTATTAATATTTGCCATAAAATAAATAAAATATTAGTTAAACAATATTTTCCATAAAATATATAGTACAACCATTAATAATAGCAAAATTCTTACTAATAAGAGCGCATTTAAATAAAAAAAAATATATATGTATAACGAAATATGCAAAAAATATTAATTTCTTTAAATTAAATATAAATCGTCTTTTAGACGACATAAATACATAATAAATAATTAAACAAATATATACATACATATTTGCTATAATTTCTGCGAAATATATAACAAAAACTGAACTAACCTAAAAAAAAAAAAGTTCATCGGCCAAACGTGCCGAGACGAATTAAGTACAATTCACGCATAAAATAAGTCACACTATAAATATAATAATTAATTATAATGTATAGTACATGTCAATTAAAGAAGTCTAACGAATCGAAATAATACAATTATCTTGTGCTTAAAAATACATAGTTAGCTAAGAGCATAACTTAAAAGCTTTAAACTGTTTGCGAAAAAAAATACTTCTAATCTCATTTGGGTGCTGCCAAAATAAAAAAAAAAAATCGTTTGCTAAAACTAATAACGAAGAAATATAATTTTTTTGTAAAGACGAAAAATGCGACGGTATCGCGCCAATGACGTTGTCGGTGTGGTAACATCAGAAATTTGAAAATGTTATAAATTTTAGCGGAGCACTGGCAAAGTTTCGAAATTTTTCAAATATACAATATACAGTTTTTAATCGTTGTTTTTTGTGTAATATAGCAAAAACAACAACTTTTGTTCTGAAGTGTTATTTAGTTTTGTTCGAATTTTATCGCTTTTTAAGCGCATTCTAACCTGGCATCCGTCTCAAGCTTTTAAGCCATTAATTACAATAATAAGTATAATGATGTAGCATATTGAACTTAAAATTACAAGAAGTTAGATAAAATTTACAAAGAGAAAAATGGTTACAATGGTTATTCGTGTATCTAGAAATGAAATATATGCAGATACAAAATTAATGGAAATGTTTACATTAATGCAGAGCTGAAATACGAGCGCTTATTTATAGATTGTTGAATTATTAATATTGCCGATAACTGGAAAAAGGATTATGCGTACATTTTTTCAATCTTTTAAATTACTTCATTTTTAAAATCTTCCTACATTATTAATTTTTTATTTTTTGCTAATATCGGCTCTACATTGAACGTTACGGCTCTCTGGTTGTTAGGTTGGCGATAAGTGATAGATGAATGGTTATGCTTGTCTTATTTTTGCTATTGTCTTAATGCTTTGCAATGTTTTCATACCTTCATTGACAGAAAAAAATTATAAACAAGTCTTACACAATCGCTTACAAAAATTATACACTAAATTTTTAAATAAAAATTTCGTTTACTAAAATATAATAATACAATGATAATTAATAATAATAATTAAATACTTTGTACGTGAGCGGTTGGCGTTCAAGAAGTTCAAATAATCTGGGATACATATTTTTTATTTTTATTTTTTTTTACTGTGAAAATTAGCACACAAACACCTGTAAATAAACAAATCAGAATTAAATTAAAAATATTACAATACAATGTTTTGCAAAAATGTACTTCTAAGTAATAAATCAGTTGAATAGAAGAATACAAATACAAACCGAGCGTTTTTTTGACTCATTTAACGGTTGACTGATTTTGAGAAAAACGAAAAAGTTTGGTAATTTGGCATTTCGGTAAACAAAACAGTGTTGATAACATTATTTTAAATTTTTTTTTGTTTATGTTTTTCTGCTTTTGGGTTACTATTTGGTACGGCGCACATCCAAAAATGAACCAATAATGGGTGTTGTTGTTGTAAGATATACGCAACGAAATTCATAGGGAGAGAAAATCAAACTATAAATAAAGAGCTGTATAATTGATACAAGTCATAAGCCAATTAAAGAAATGTGATATACTAATTTTTCAAAATATGAAAAATTATAATAACTTATAAAGTTTACTTACCGAAAAATATACACAATACAGTTATACAATATACGGTTACATTTACAAAACTAGACTCAACAAATGCGTGAAAACGTAGGAAAATGCCGCAGTAATTTTTTTCTTTGCGCTATAACTAAACGCCGAGTCCCTTTCGTGAATTTAGCGAAGTAGTGACAGCTGAAAAACCGAAAATTTTTTGGCCTAAAATTTACACGATACAAACAAAGATACAAGAACTTGCTGTCGGCATTAGACGCGACACAAATAAGTACAAGAACAAATAAGTGAAAAAAATATCTTAGCGATGGGGTGTTGTAGTCGATAACTGGTGTATACAATATACGAACAAAATATTGTCAACACGAATGAAGTTGATAGAAAAAATACAATAATTTTTCGCAACATTATATATACACGCACTCATTTTAGCATGTTAAATAAAATAAATATTATATATTAAGAAACAAAATCTACGTTTTGAAAAAACCGCTTTAAAAATCGTTTAACCCATTAGTGCCTTGTGAAAAATTAGGTAACCAAAAATACAACATAACTTTCAAAGAACCATTAATAAATTTGGATCATCATAATAAAAAAAATATAAATTAAACGCATTACTCGTTTTCTTATATAACCTGGTAGAGCGGGTCCACAAATATTGTTTTTTTCCTAATTGCGTGTACATACAGATGTATATGGACCAAAATGGTACATATTGTTTATTTATTTATTATTAGAAATATAAAAAAATAAGTTAAAATTTTATTAGAAATACGAAAAAACTTTTTCGACTACCCAAAATTTTGGAAATTTTTGATTTTGAATTTCAAAATGGGCTTTAATAAACTTATATTCGTATCTCATTGAAAAAATATTGTTCAAAAAAAGTATTTGATTAATATTAATATTCATAATGGATCATAAAAAATTAATGAAAAATTACTTTGTTATAATTTTAAAAGTAAAATATAGATAAATCATCTAAAAACAAGCTTTATCTATCTAACGTGGTTTAACGTTGCAATTTATTTAAAATGCCAGTAATGGGTTAATTTGCTCATTCTAGGAAAATAAAAAGTTATTCGAAATAAGTATGGAAAATTAGATTCGAAAACAAAATTTTTTCAAGTAAAATTCAAGTCTCGAAATTTTTTTACGATCTTGACAGTGAACCCGAAATAAATTGCTACCGAGGATTTTATATAAAAACAAAATACCGACTGTTTTTGCAGAGACTCACACTGGGGGTATTACTTAAAAAAGAACCAATGAGCTGAAAACCACAAAGCGAAGCAACCTAAAAGTAAAAAATCACTAGCGAATTCATTTTAGGTACGCTGCTGACAACTTTAACAATGCTATCAAAGGAAAAGTTAGAGTAAACTAAAATCCAAATTCTTACACAAAACAACTGAAGTCAAGAAAATGTGATTCACATATCTAAAACCAAAAAAATAGTTTAGAAAACTTAATTAAAACGAAATGAAAAATTAGAATTTGAAACAAACGAGACAAGAACAGAGTGGAAATTATAAGAATTTTAAAGAGATGAAAACTTAACAATAAAAATATAAATCGTTACGAGATTGTGAAATCAACCATGAATACAAACAAATTCACAGAGTAAAAGAAGAAAACGAAATTAATCCAAACCACACGATTTCAAAAAATCGCAGCCGAACAAAACAAAATTGCTGGGCGCCTACAACAACACAACGACTGCATACAAACTTAGATGAGAACAACACAAAAGTAAACAGAAATGTTACACAAAACCCAATTTAATGGCAAAAAATGCGCAGAAACCGAAATCATGGCAGCCAGAAAGGTGTAGTTGTAGAAAAAATAAAATACATTAAAAATAATACAAATAAATGGAAGAAAAAAATTAAAACAGCGCTGAATCGAAACAAATGCAACCACAATTGTGTAGTGTTTTGAAAAAATTAATAAAAAAAAAATTAATAAAAAAAAATTAATAAAAAATATAAGAGTAAAAAAATATTGAAAACGGAGCTACGTCGAAACTAATACCGGAGTGAAAATACATTGGAAATATCACTTGTAATATTTGTTGTTAAAATAAATGAAGAAAAACTCATAATCGTATTTTGAAACACATTTATATGTAATATTACTTTCATTTTGGGTTTTTGGTTAATTCTTTTTTGGTTTTGCTTATAATTTAACCGCTAGAATAATAATAATAATTATTATTATAAATATAATCATAATATTTCTTTAATATATGTAATAATAAATTGCATTAAATATCATTTTGGTTAAATGTGTATATAGAAATGAATAAATTAAACTTTATAAACTTATATAATGTCTTTTTTTAATATCAATTAAGTTTTGTCAAGTTCGTTTAGCTTCTTGCTATTTTTCCACTTTTCATCATATTTTTCCTCAAATACCAAATACCTAATGTTCAAATAACACAAAATTTTTCTTAGAAAAAATATTTGAAATGTTAAAACATTTTTGTTGAGTATTTTGTTATTTCCTTTTTTCTTTTTGTAAAAGCAGAATTCTTACTGTAAATATTGCAAGTATCTCTTCTGCCGTTATATCAACTATAATTTAGTACTAAAACTTTGCTTTGGAATGCTTGAGAAAACAAAAGAAACTTGTAAAATTCGTTTCGCTTTTTGTTTAAGGAAAATTTTCGTTATTTTGCTATTTATTACGCTCTTGACTTAAATATTTCTTAAGGGATTAAGTTTTTCCAGACTTTGTTTTTGCATTTTGACTAGCATTGGAATGGTTTTTATCTTTCAGTATTAGCATATATATTATATTATTTATGTTTTATAAATTCTACACAAAAAAATGGTGTGAATTCATGAAAGAATTCGACATGCGAGATCATTTAGCCTTTACAGCTGTTTGACTAGATAGAAAATTCACAGAATTTTTCAAAAATAATTAAAAATTATAAAAACAGTTTTCTATATACCTACATATGTACATATATAGTATGTATGAATGAATGCGCTACAAAAACAAAAGGTGATCAAACAATTCGTAGAAGACCTAGCGCGCTTTTAGAAGAAATATATTGCATATATCCTGCTAGCTCTCGGGAGGTGGAGAGAAGGCGAGAAGTAGAAGGAAGCCAGTGAGTTTGTGTCAACTTGGTATGTTGAGAAAGCGCTGCCACAAATTAACACAGATTCAACAATGTGTTCGACAATGCAGATTTAGATCGAAAAACAAACGAAAATGGTAACAAAAAAAAAAAAACGGAAAATCAAACCAAATGAAATGAAATATGTATGTCAAACGAAAACGAAAATAGTAGATACAACAAAAATTAACCAACCAACGAAATATTGCTAAACAACCAACGTAAAACAAAGAGAGAAAAAGAAAGAGAATTTACAAATTGGTAGAAGTAAATAAAGCGGGATATATATATATATTTTTTTTTTTTGCTGTGGGGGTGGTAAAAGTGATAGATGCTAATAACGCAACATGAGAGCGCGTGGCACACATAAACGAGTAACGATATGTGCAAAAGTATTTTTGTTTTATCATATTTAACATTTTTCCAGTAAAATTTTATTTAAAAACATATTTAAAAAAAAAATATTATTTAAAAATATTATTTTAAAAAATATTATTTAAAAAAAATATTATTTTGGTAAAAGCACTCGTTGAAATGCTTATTCGAACGTTTTCAAATAAGATTTTACTAGAAAAAATTATTACGAAATAAATTTGTGATACTCAATGCTCTGAATATACATATGTATGTTTCAAAACTTTTTTTTAATAAAAAAAAAATACACATCTTTCATTCGCACACGCGCGTAAATGTGTGCGTAACGCAAATGAAAAGAGTTAATGGAGAATGTAAATCATAAAGGAAACGAAGTGGAAATCATGAGATCATGGACACAAACTAATGATGATAATGACAATAATAAAATAAAAAACAAATTAAATTCAAAAATCAAAATTGATATTTTATTTAAGGTTAAAAACACGGTTTGTTGTTGTCAAAGTTTTTATCGCTTCAAATATATGTGCGCGCATCAACCACAAGTATTAGCGCTTTTAACTTTTTGTCTCAATACAATTTTGGGAAATACAAATTGAATTAAACTTTAAATGTAATTAAAATAAAAACACAAACTTATAATTAAAATTAAAAATAATGATAAAAGTTAAAATTTCTATTTAGCAATAACTGCTGTGTTAAAAATCATATATTTAGGGAAATCCGGTAAAATGTTTTTCTTAATATTTTTCGTCACAACTTTCGGACAAAAAGTTTACAAAGTAACACACAAACTCCTTTCGAAATTTGTGCGTGAAAATGAAGTTCTCGTTGAAGTCAGGCGGGCATTGGGTGGGACAAAGAGAGAGAGCGTCGTGTGTCAAATTTTTGCTGTATTGTACAAAACAGTTTATAGGACATTGTAAATTCGAAGTGACAATTTTTCTTTCCAATGGCTACTTTTGACGCTATGCTTGCTATGCGCTCTTCTCAAGTGAAAGCCAAACATTCTCGCTTACCGAGAAATAAAGGAAAACATTTTGTTTATGGTGTAAAAACGTGTTGTTTTGTCACTTATTGGTATTTTGAAGCGCTAGAGGCTACAAATTTCTGGAGTATCAAGTTTCAAACAACGTTTTATACATATGTTTTTGTCTGTGTGCTTGCCGCGACTTGAGAGATTAGTTACATTAACAAGAAGATTTTCAAATGTCAATATGTTATGTAATACAATTGAATCAAATAATAATAGTAATAGTAATTATAATATAAATTGAAATATAACATATAATAAAAAGTACACAATGGAAAATATAGTAATTGGTGGCAAAAAAATGTTTGCTTGCTCACGCTTGCTGACTGCGTGGGCCTAAAACCTGCAGTTGCAAGGCGGCAAAATCTGTCAGCGCTCATATAATTTTTATTTGTGCAAAAATTGCATAAGCTCAGCATTATGCCACCTTTGCTTTTTAAATTGCAATTTTTAAATATTTTTTTCGTTTTTTTTTGTTTAATAAAATACTAGCGCTTTGCAATTGTTTCTGAGATTTTGTCGCTAGACAATTTTATTTTCATTTCCTGTGTACAAATAGTTGGTTTAAAACATATACGTAAACAAAAAAAATATTATTTAAAATTATAAAGGTTAATAAAGTAATATTAAATTGAAATTAAAAGTATGAACGCAAATCAATTACAAACTTAACGCAAGGAATGCGATGAAACGAGCTCAAAATAAGATAAATATATGTATGTAAAAATATTACAAAAAAATAAGTCAATTAAAACTATGGTTTACAAACTGCTAGTTACTACTATTTGTTGTTTGTTAAGTTAAAAAATAATAATATTAGAAATCATACAAAACAAACTGAAAACCCATGAAAATAGTAATTATTATTTTCATTACTCTGTCCCATACTTGTGTTCGTTTCTGATTTTGTTTATCTTTTCTTCATTTAGTTAAGGTACGCATATTGTTTTTAGTAATTACTACAAAACATAAAACATTCATATAAATTGTGTCATAACGTGAAAATTAAAATTAAAAACTAATAATTACTTAAAAGAAAATTAAAATAATTAATATGCCATGAAACGCACACACATTTCAAAAATGCAAGTTGTCATCAAATCAAATCAAATCAACTAAAAAAAACAGAAAACACTAAATTCTTGCATCTTTCAAGTTCCGGTATCTTATAAGTTTATCAGTTGCTTTTTTGTACGTCAATTTGAGTTGGTTGTTTATTCAATTTTCACTGCCAATCTATTTGTTGTGGTCTGTGCTCGCGCGCGTTTTTTCGTTTTTCGTACATATTTTGTGCCGCTTGTGCTAAACATATTGCTTGCTGACTCCCTGCTACTCTCCTCACTACTTTACTGTCTGTGCTCTTCTCTCATATATTTATGCAGTTTTACTATTTACTTGCTTCAACGCGGCGCTGCAATACTGATATGCACCTTTTATTTAATTTTTTTTACTTATTTTTCGGATTGACTTCTATTAAATTACGGCTTTCTTGGCAATATGCGCTTGTAGAACACTTTGCCGCTTTTGCTCTTGCATGAGCGCACGCGCTCTTATCTCTACTTGTCCATATTTGAATGGCGTATCATTGCAGATGCTGCATTTCTCTATTGGGAATTTGCGTTTGTTTCGTGTGTCAAGAAAATAGAAAGCATAAGTTTGCATCATCAACGATAAATTGGCGCTTATGCACTTTTGTGCAATTTTTTTCGCTTACATTTTCAACTACATACATATGTACATGTTGATGTTTTTGTTGTTATTAAGGTTTCTCTTTTTTCTAATGTTTAATAAAAATTATTATGCTTAAAGTAGTTACTATATTACGAAGTAAATTTTAATAAAATATAAGCAAAAATTTATACTTTCTTCTGAGATACACATTTTCGCGTAGACACTATTGCACAGAATATCCTTTCGCTCGTTAGCAAAACAAAATTATGTATTTGTAATCGCTTTTTACAGACCGCATTTGCTGCTTTCAAAATAATTTAGCGGTGTTAGTGTGCAATTTGAACTAAACCTTAGCACGTACTATTTTCTATTCGCATAGAGAATTTAAAAAAATAAATAGAAATCACTACAGCATTCTTGTACATTAACAAACATGCGTTCAAAGCTTTTTCCGCTTTATTTAAAGCAGTATTTTTAACGTGGAGGCTACACATGCCTTAGAAAACAAACTGTTGTGGGCATTGCGAACGATTTTGAAGACACTGCCTTCAAACGTGAAAAATATTGGACATCTAATTTTTGTACTTCGAAAAAATTTCGAGCATTTAAGAGACCTTCAAAAACAATGCAGTTACACGATCAAGAACTTGGGTTTTAATTTGATCTTCATCACTTCCTACTTGTCAAAATTGATTGAAATTGAATATAACGAAATATTCATATTACAGCACAATTGCATATCATTTTAAGACCGCGTGCAAGTTCGAAAAGCGCAAGTGTGGTAGTAGAAAAGTATGAGTATATTGCAACTTGAAAGCAATTTCTTGATCGTGAAACGCTCGGGAAAACTGCTTAACATAATTTACTGATTTTTGTATAAATAATTTTATTAAGGGGATATTCTAGTCTAGAAATTTGAAAAAAATAAATATTTTTTTATCATAATTCTGACAACGAATGTTCGAAACCTTTATTAGGGTTCTAGTTTGAAAAAATCATTTTTTTTATCAAATTCTGGCAATGAATGTTTGAAACCTTCATTAGGGTCCACCGAAAGTATAATGTTACAGAAATTTATGGAGGCGAGAAAAGAAAGAGCATTTTTGCAGCCGCAGCGCACGTTTGGAAAACACACTATAATTCGAAAAATGCTTTCTAAATCAACTTTTAGCAGTTGCTAATTGGTTTTTTGCCACACTTATTACTTTCAAACATAATAATTGCATTAAACGCATGTTGAACGCACTATCAGCGCTGACTGTTTTCTAGTACTTATTGTCGCAGTAGCGCATTCTGTAGTTTTGGATGATGTGAGTTGTGTATGTGTATGGGTTAGTTACTATAGCTGCATTTCTACTCTTGTTTTCTTTTGCTTGTCATGCATAATTGCTATGCGACATTGAAGCATTTTTTGTTATTATAATGCTTGCAATTTAGAACTTCTGCCTAACTGCTTTAGCAATTTAGTTTAGTTTTTCCTTCAATACATTTTTTCCGTTAACATCCTTTTGCATTTTTGTTCTGCATTTTTGACTAGAATTCTTGTTTGTTTCATGCGTTTTGTGTATACTTGTATTTTTACCATCTGTTTCGCTTCGACTACTACTACTATGCATTATGCTTAAAAGTAATTTTTTAAATTTATAAATTTTAACTTAATTAAATTATTTGTTCTTATGCGTTTTTCGCTTAGCGTTTGCTTTTTCTCATACATTTGCTTGTTCTTTTTACTTTGTTCATACTACACGTTTACTCCTACGAAAAAAATATAATTTATATATATTTATATATAAGCAACTGTGAGACTTCAGTCGTCCCCAGTTGTTTAGCATCAAAAAATGTACTAATATATAACTATTTAATAAATAGTGATTACTTTTTCTCTGGGTTTCTTTTTGTTTTGTAACTTCACTTACTACTGCCTGCATTTGCGCATGCTTAGCTAACCTCAAAATTACAAATTGAAAAAAAAAAAAACTAAAATAAAAGCAAAAATCAATGAGTGTATTCACGGTGCGCGTTTTCCCCGTTAGCAAAAGGTGTCGAGCAAACACACACACTGTGAATACCCACATCAAGTTAATTTTTAGCTAATTTGCTAAATTGAAATTTAAAAATTGTGAACTTTAAAACTAAAACCACTTAACAGCTGCAAAAATATAATTATATAAATATATATGTAGACATACACGTACACATATTGTATGAATGTATGTAAGTTTAAATTTGTATAGTTAATGGTGTTTTGTGTAATAAAATATTAATATTAATGCAAAAATAAATTATGTTATATACATATGTATATAAGCTGTATAAACACTATTTTTCAACATTATTGAGAAACAGTGCTTAGTTTGGTTTGAGTTAAAACTGAATTTGAAAGCAAAATTATTGGAAATAAATATACATATGTATACATACATATGTTTGTAAATATAAATTAATATAAGTTGTGTAAATATGCAATAAATATGTATATAAATATATTTTGCTTAATTACTTACGTACGTTCACTATTTATATATCTATGTATATGTATGCGTGTGTATGTATTGTATATGGACTGAATAAATATATAAATTATGTGTACAAAATAGTAGGGAGAACACGCGCGTCAATTTTACATGATCACACATTTTTTCTTTTTGACAAAATTATAATTTACGAGCGTGGGTACAAAAAAAAACAACAACAAACATAAGAGTAGTAGCCGTGTTGAGAAATCGAACTTATCGAAAAAATTATATTAATAAATAACTTTAAACACCTTCAAATATGTTGGTTAAACGCTTGAAAAGTAATTCAAATATTGTTCGAAAATAGTATTTTTGACATTTCGAACTCATGTGGGTTGTAGCAAGTAGCAGTTGAAGCGCATTTACGCAAAACTCAAAGTAAAGTAAATTGAAACAAAGAAATCAACACAAGATGTCAATGTACTGCACTACAAACGAACAAAATCAAAGGGGCATTATTCGTGGAAGCACAAACAACACAAAATCGTAATTGTAACAAATGTCTATTAAATATATTTCAACAAATCAAAACTGCTCCTCAAACAAATACCTGCAACCATTGATTGTAAACAAACCAAATTACGTTTAAAAATAAACAAATTGATTTTTTTAAACATTATACGAATGTTGATGCATGTGTATATGTGTCAATAATATATATGTGTGTGTATATATGTACGCAGCCTAAAGCTTAAAACATTTCACACTGAATTATGTATGTATAGTTTATTTGTATTTCGGGTGTTTTGTGCTTCACATTGTAATTTTGTCTCAAACAAATTATTGAACATTCATGTTATGCGCTTTGTGCGTAGGTGGTGACGAAAAAGAAGAAAAACGCTCTAACCGTATTAAGGATGCGCCGCTTTCTGCTGTTGAAAATAACTAGTAATACATATTTTTTTGAATTGAGCGCACTAAAACGGTGTTAGGCTATTCCCTTTGACTCTTTAAAAGCTCGTTTTAAACTAATTGTTTAGTTGTTAAAAATATTTTATATAATATTTTTTATTTTGAAAGAATGAAGTTATATCATGTGAATATTTTACTGTTATTTTAAGTTGTTTACTAATTCAGCGCACTATTAGCATGAATTAAAGCGCAAAAGGTGTAAAAGTAGTGCCTAAAAACAACAACACTCTGTTCGTACTTTTCGCCACCAAAATACACAACAAGCTGTGCGTTTTTCCCGTCAATATGCAAAAGGGATCTGCAAGCAACCTTTCAATCAATTAATGTTTAATTAAATTTAAATAAATTTTTTATGTTTAATATGTTATGTAAGTTTTTATATTATTTTAAAATTTATATTAACTTTCGAGTGTGGATAGTTATTTATGATATTGGATATATTATTTAATTAATTTAAATTTAGCCTTCTGGAGGCGCAATGTTTATTTAATAATTATTGTTGCTCATTCGATACTGTCTCGTTATAGTTGTTTAGCTCATTTAAAATTCAAAAGACCTACTTTTTCTATAAATTTGCATTTGCGCACGCAGGCTTTGCCCCTTTATTTTCTAGTTACATACATATGTATATTTTTATGAACTTACACCCAACTTTTGTTTATTTTCTTAGTTATATTTTTTTAATTATTTAAATTTAAACTTTTGCTATTTAATACTGTAGCAGCCTCCTTGACGTTGCTTTTACTATAGTCTCTAAGGTTATTACTCATATATTATTTTATTTACTATTTTTGTTTTGTTTTGCTAGTTCGTTAAATAATTTTTAAAATTTTAGTTTATTTTTTATTTAATTTAAATTACATGTCATCGCTCCTACTTTTCTGGTTTTTCACTCTTGAATGCCACAAAACTCATTAACTTTATCAATTGTTTTAAGAATTTTTTTTTCGTTTCGCTAACCTTATAAATGAAAATCATTTTTATTATGCGCTTTTATACCCAAATAGAGTTGTGTTTAAACATTCAATTAATTGTTGTATTATAGTTATGCTTTACTTTAAAACCTGCGTACGCACTCGTCTTTCTTCAAGCCTTTCTTTCGAGCGCTTGCTGCACATTTGATTGCATTTAAATTTATCATTTGCTTATAACGCATATTTTGAGTTAGAAAACGTATAAAAATTGTCAACTTTTTCAACTTTTAAAATTGCAAATGAAATTTGAAATACTTTTATTGCTGCCGGCAGGCCAAGGTTGTTTTGGAAGATTTTTGTTTGCCTTTATTTCTTAATTATTAGTGTATTTTTAAAAGAACTGTTCACTAATTCTTTTTAGTTACTGCCTAATTGGCGCTCATTGAGCTAAACGGTTTTGTGATATACTTGTGCAGCAGTAGTTTTCATACAACTATAGTTTTCGAAATGTTCGAAACGGTTTTTAATTTGGAAAATCGTGCGTTGATCTCTTTGTTCGATTTCAATTTGTAAACGGGTACTCATTCATTTTTTTTCACACATACGTTTTGGCTTTTGTTTATAGGGATATTAACAAATATTACATCGAGTTAAGAAATTCTAGAGGATGCAGAAATATTGTTTTGAGCCTTAATTTTGCAAAACTTTCGTTTTCATAATTTTTCTTTGCATTTTTTCTAGTTTATTTCAGACTAGAGTAGTGAAAATATAAAATGACTTTTTTGTCTTTAATTTTTGAATGTGTGGCGCAGCTAGCTGATTCGTTTATATTTTTGCTGAGATTTAATAAATATAAGTGTATTCGTGTTCACGCACACATGCAAGTATACAGCCACGAGTTGCAGCTGTTGGTTAATTTAAAAATAGCCCAAACTTTCGAGTAATAATTTTCAGATTTTGCTTGCCAATTTGATTACCAAACAGGCCAATTTTTCTAAATTAAGCCAACACTCGCAGAACATTGATTGAAATTGCCAAAATTTGCAAATATGTATTTCAAATGCAAACATACACATATGTACATACAAATGTACTGTGAAATATATTTTTCCTTCACTGCTTTGGCATTGTGAAATTCAGGTGACTAACAAACAGACACACATGTGCTGTGCTGCCAGCCGTTACACTAGGACTGATTTGAAGTGCCTGCCGTAACCACCCCAATTATTTGAGGCGCGTGGGAAGCTTGCCGCTTGCTTGCGCGCACTACGGGTGGTTGCTAGCGGCATTTGGCGCGCCATTTTAAGCATTTATGTGCGTCCATTTGCTTTTCGCAAAGCCACTGTGGGTGGAAGCTGATAAGGAAAAATATATTCAAATGATTTCTCTTTGCTCTTTTTTGTTTTCATATTTTCACTACGCTACAGATATACTGAATAGTTACATCCCTTTTATAAGTGCCTTGTAACCGCAAAATTTTGCTACAACACAAATTTCTTGTTGTCAATATTTCTCTGCACATATCTACTACTCCGCGCTTGTAATTTTGTGTTAGAATTTACAGTGTAACAAATTAAATTAATTAACCTCACTTTCAAAAGTTAATTAATTAATTTAATTTCCAGCTTCGTATAGCTTCAAGTTGGACTTTCTTTAACATATGCTTAATATAAAAAATATAAATAAAAAATGGAATATACGAGGTTGGCGTGCGTTGCGAATGTTGGGGGGAGGAAGAGCAAACTCATCCTCCCCACAACACGCCTTGCACATCACACACTTTTACCAATTTTAAACAAAGCCAACCCGCGCATTTCCACTAACTTGCCTGCGGTCGGGTTGCAGCTCGGCTCCCCATTCACCGATTTACAGTTTTTGTCCGTCCGCAATATGTTGCTGCTGTTACTACTGTATTTCCGCTACATTGTTATTATTGCTGTTATTGTTGTTTTCATTGTGTATGCGTGTGTTATTGTTACAGTTGATGTTATTGTGTACTACCACTATTGTTGCAGTTAGCTGTTACTACTGTAGATTTTTCGCTGGAAAGATAATTTACTTTGATTTGTTGGTCTTGAAGCTAACTTGTAGCACCCGATTGCCCAGTGTATAACCGTTTAGTGCACGAATTGCCATTGCCGCTTCATCATAATTGGTCATCGACACGAAGCCGTAGCCTTTGCATTGATTTGTGGTTTGATCCTTAACAATTTTAACCGATTGCACTGCGCCGAATGGACCGAATAGCTGCCACAGTGATGCCTCTTCAGTTTCGGGTGCCAAATTGTAAATAAAAATGGGATAAGCACCGCCCGGACCACTAGCTAATGCACTAGCAGCGGCCGCTGTCGCACCCAAACCATTTGGCAGCATAACATCGAGCATATCGCCGGCCATGGGGGAGAAACGTGCCAAGCCTTTGTTGACCGGCGTATGCATAGCGCCGCCGATGCGCCGCACCAACTGTGGATTGAGGAATGCTGGCAATTGTGGTTGCATTATCTTGCTAGTGCTACCCGGTGTATTTGAGAATTTCACCACAATCGGATCGGTACAATCCGGTGGTGTGGTTCCGTTCAGTGCAATAATGGCACGTGTTGCTTCCTCGCGCTTATCGAAACGTATGAAACCGACACCTTTGGTCTGTGAATCATTGCCGGCATTTTGTAGTATGCGTGATGTGATTATAGCTCCGAATGGTGCGAAAATTGCCTCCAACTCTTGCTGTGTCATATTCTTCGGCAGTCCCGACACATATAGATTCGCACCCTTAATGGCGTCCGATGAGGGGCGTGCGAATGACACCTTGATGGTTTTATTCTGTAAACGCAGCCCGTTCAATACGTTAACAGCCTGTTCGGCATCTTGTGCGCGTACATAGTTGACAAAGCCATACCCCAAACTTTGACCCTTATTTGGTCCTTGCGGATTTAGTGGATCCATAAAAGCTTGTGATTTGTCACGTATCAATTTTACAGACTCAATTTCACCTACACTGGAGAATAGTGAACGTATCTCATCTTCGGTCATTGTTTGTGGCAAATAGTTTACAATGAGATTAGTACGTGTCTCGGATGAGCCGTTATTATTGCCATTCTGTTGGGTATTCGTATTTCCGTTGGTAGTTTGCTGCTGCAATTGCTGGGTGACGGCAGCAGCGGCGGCGGCGACGGCTTGTTGTGTTTGCTGTTGCTGCACCTGTAAAATGGCCTGCTGCACCTGCTGCTGCTGTTGCAGTTGTGCGGCTGCAGCAGCGGCAGCAGTCTGCGCAGGTGAAGCATTCGAAGCGGCTAGAGCGGCTGCGGCAGCGGCCGGATTGGCGGCGGTTTGAGCCATTAGCTGGGCCTGAGCGTCTACTGTGCCTGCAGCACCGGCATTCGCCATCATAAAGTCCACTAAGTAACAGGCGATGGCGCAGAGGGATGAGTGAAACGGTTATAAGCGGACGTGGATATAGCAAATGATTGTTGTTTAGAACACATGGAAGGAAGAAAATAAAGTATTCAAATTTAGAGTAAGAAATAAGATTTTATGCATACTATATATAATGATTATTGGGACATAAATTATAAGTTTACATACATATGTATTTTTGTATAAGTTTGTAACAAATTGAACGATGATTCAAGTATTACCTCGCAACTTAATCACAGAGAACTTGTTTTTTTTTTATTTAGGATATGCATTCAAACTCATTGTCATATATTCCTGTAATTCAACGAGTGTCATGTGTTACTATATCCAATTTCTTTCGGTTCCAATAGATAATTAATAAATATACATACATAATACATACATATGTATGTATGCCCTTCAAAAACAAAATTTTAGACTCGCCCGAGGAAATCGTAATTTAGTTATTTCTTATACTATGTATGGAGATTGTGTTAATTACAGATATGAATGTGTATGAGTACAATAATTGAAAATAATAAAAACGAACGTTATTTTCGCTCAATATCCATAGGTGCATATGCATAATATATTTACAATAAATCTTTCTCTATGCATACAATGTAATGTATTTATTTATTTGCACACGTTTATTTTAGTCATAAAGTCCGATGCTTAAACACGTATACTACTTGAATATCTTTCAAGTGTGTGATCAAATATTAAAAGAGCTTTTAAATACTTATTCATAAAAAAATTAATAATAAGGTAGCATTAAGTAGTAGCCGCGCCTAGACATACATGCATATAAATATATATTTTAAAGGCATACCGGCTAGTTTTATTTGTTTCAAAACTCTAACGATAAACACAAGGCAATTTTATTGTGTTTCACTACACTGGGTGGGGACTTCGCCATAGCTAAAAGCACGATCAAAGTCGATGGTGTTAGAACAAAATACACGAAATGTAAATACATACAAAGAACTTATTTTAATTTTATTTTGCACTGATGCGCCGACGCATGAAAGAATGAAATAAAACTACAGACAGAAAGAGAATAGACAATATATGCACATTTTACCCGTAATATGTACATATACATGTATGCATACGCGGAAACGATGGCGTTGACAGTGGTGCTCCACTATAAGTCAGCGATTTCATTGTACATATGTACAAACTAGCTTACAATTATGTAGTCATGCGCTTGACTTTTTTTAATACTCACTTGCGTTGGCGTGTGTTTTCCTCGTTGCGGCAATAATTTTGATGCTTTTTCACAACTTCGCTCTTGCGTAAATTTGTTCTTTTACTTTAATGCTGCGCTGTCTCGACGATGACGGCTGCGTCTCTTATGTCAACGTTGACTGCTAAAAAGTCGTTGGCAACGCTGAAGATGGCGTTTTAATTGAAGCGTGTGTGAAATTCGGGAGAGAGCTGCTAAGCTAATCGATTTATCGATTTTCTTTGTATGTGTTAGTTTTTGCTTGCCGCTAACTTTTTCTGTAATTTTTTATATAAATTTTCCGCTACTGCTCGATATATACACTTTTCCTGGATGTATTTTTCGTTTGATTTTGCACGATGTTTAAGAATTCTACTCGTTTTTGTTGCTTCTGGAAAGTAGATAATTTTGGTATAATAACATGAGCGGAAACTCACTTAAAACTTATATATACATATTAGATACGAAACTAATTTCAGAGAATAACTAAATTGAATAGAATTCAACAAATTGTATAATGCCGTCTTTCCAGTTCTTTTGACTTGGATAAAAAAGCGCTTCTACGCACACACACACACAAATATGTATGAACACTTGCACGCTATTTCATGTCGCTATTGCCGTCACTTTTCTGTTCCTATGAGATACTTTTCTTTTTGTAGTTCAACATTGCAATGTAAATATGTGTATGTAAATACAATTTACTTTTCATGCTTGTGTCTTCGTAAATTCGTATTAATTAAATCAAATATGTTTGCACTAAAAATGTTTAATTTGTCGACTATGCCATTCGTCCATCTTTCATCAAATCACTTCCGCTGCTGTACAAGCTGTTTCATCCGCACCCGAAGGGCTACCGCGTTGCGTTCCTTTTTTTTTAATATTTTTACTCCACCTGAACACAAAAACTCTTCTCCTCTGCCCTGCGCAATTGTGACTTTCGACGCAACCAATCGATATATTCACAGACGCCAGCTTTGCTTGTTCGTATATTCGTGTCAGTCGTCTATTGTCCGGTTGATTTTTGTTGCTTTTATTGCTGCACCCTTTTCCTTTGCATGTTACGATCTTGGTTTTCCTTCGACTTTTCCAATTTAACGACGCAACAATGGAGTTTAATGAACTTTGCTCACACGCGTTCAATTAATTAAAAGCATTAATATAGACAATTTTTGTGCATTTCAACAGATAAATGTATCTGATATTACGCTATATACACAAACACACACACACTACTTGGTTTATTTATTGAATTTCCACTGTCCCCTGTAGTGCTTTTCCAAAAAATTTTCTCTACCCAAAAAAATATATATGTATGTATGTATATATATACATATATCGTTATTATACATATATGCGAATTTTGGCGTAATTAATTTGTAGTCGTGTCGTGTAACCAACAAATACTTTTTGCATTTCTTATATATTTTTAACTTTTTATTTGTACGCTACTTCGCTCCACTAACCGTTTTAATTTGTTTTATGACTATTAAAATATCTTTTCTTCGTTCTCTACCTTTTATGTATACTATGTTAATGGTTTAAGATTTTTTTTCTAATTCTTTTTGCACAATAAAGACGACAATTTCACCCGAGAATTGATGTGTTTACGGCGAGCGCACGAATTCAAGTGAAGAACGAACTTCATAGATGTGAGAATCGAAGCTACGAATTCACAAACGAACGCAAAGCGTCGGCAGCGCAGCGCCAGCCAACGAGCACGCCAAGCAGCGGAGTCGACAGTGACGCCAAAAATGCCGCTTTGCGCTTTTGTGTTGCCGGATTTTTCTATGACTTCGTTATTATTATTCTCCATAGCGAAAATTACACTTTTCCAAGTTATATTATATATGTACATATATGTATATTTATGTATGTGAATATAACTCTACAACCATCGTCTAGTCAACGCTCTCTGCCTATACTCGCTGATCTTATGCTTTTGGTGTTTTACCTGTTCCGAGTTTAAAATGGCGGACGCAGCGATGAGCGCAGCAACCGTGTCTGGAAATAGTTCACGCCGGTAGTTGTGTAGAAACTATAAATACGGGTCAAACGCGCCAGCTACACTAAAAACAGTGCATACATACATATATGCATATGTACATACATATGTACATATGTATGAATTTAGAAGTGTACTAAACATAAATAGATACAGTCATATCCATTTGTGCATACATACCTACTTACACTTTTGTTTAGGAGTTTATATTCCTAAATATTCAAAAAAAAGTTTCAACACAATATGTAGCAATGACTCCCGTTACTTTAACAATTATGAGTTTTCATTTTGAATTACTTAAACACTTTTAAAATTGGAAATATTTCCTAAAGTGAAGAGCTGCGATGTCTCCGCAAATATGCCGTGCAATGCAGAAAAAGGCCGGTAGACTTATAGTTGTTGTATATCTTCTCAACGCTCTCAACTTTTACTAATGTATGTATGTATGTACATACATATACATACATACATATGTATGTGTTTGATACTGCTGCTGCTTGCTGTTGAAGCTTTCGACTTCCGTTTTACTCAAAGTAGACTTCAGAATATATGTATTTGTATGCGCGTCCTAAGTAAATGTACATATAGAAATATCCAATAGGACTGCTGAAATCTCGAAGAAATTTATAAATATGGTCCCACCGTACATTTTATCTAAAATTTTTGCTTAAACATTGTTTTTTTTCTTTTGGTGATGTTCATTTGTGTGAGAAGCCCCAGAGTACTCACTTGCTGCGGTCGCTATTTCAGCAAGGACAGCGACGTACGCGTCGGCTTCAAGAGAGCTATCCGACGTTGCGGCAGGTATTCGTATAGAAAAGGGGAGTTTCGTGCAAGCCAAAAACTTCCGCCCTACTTCACGCACGATAACGAAAAGCGAAAGAATGGTCGAAAGAGAGGTCGTCAACCGCTTTATAGTGAGCACAAACAAATACTTCGTGCTGCTAGCATACACTTTTAGTATTACATGTTTAGAACAAGACATATGTACATAACTTTTGCCCGCACACAGCACTGATCGACGGTGGTCGCATGTTGGCATAGCTAGTGGAAGTATAGCAGCAGCGTGGATGCAAGAAGTAAAGCCACACATATGAATGGATGTTTGCATTATCATATCAATGCATAGTTGAAACTAGAGGGTAGACACCCCCTTAAGGGTTGGAAAGCCCTTTTATTGTCTGCGTTTAGCTTACATCCGGCGCATGTGTTGGAGGCGGCGGCGGTGGCACAATGTCAGCAAAACCTTTTCCTTCCATGGATTGACTGCACATACACACATACATATCATATATGTATGTACATGTACATACATAAGTATGTACTATATGTGTTTGCTTGTTTATACGTTTGTGATTCGGTTTTACGCAACGCAATCACTTCGCTCAAAAAAGAGGGTGTCTGGGCTACAATCAACGTAAGTACATAGTACATAGCAAGCAGAATGGTAATAACAGAAATAAGAAAAAATTGTTACATTTTGAAAAGAAAATGTTGTGCAAAGTGACAAAAGATCTGAATTAAATGTACGCGCATGCGCGCATAGATGGATAAAGGCAAAACATTGCACAATTACTGCAATGCAATTAACACGATCAAAAACGAATGGCATTGTCGATAACGACAGCGGTAGCGCACAGTGAAACAGCTGCGACAAATTACCCAAGCGCGGTGACGGAATGACGCGTTGCCACTCGAGGCGCCGAACTGCGATTAGTTCAATTGATTCGCTTCGATGCGATTTACAGACATGATTTATGTATGTATATGTGTGGAATCAAAGTATCAACCACCACGCGCCAATTTCGCAAGCAAACGCCAAATGCAAGTACAAATATGTATATGTATGTATGTGTTTGTGTGGCATACTCAACACATCCGTTTCCGCACTATGCAGCTGCCTGGCAAGTTACGCGTAAGTATGTATGTAAGTATGTACTCATATTACGCCGAGTTTTATGATTTTTGCAGACAGCAAGGCGACGTCTCGCACCCACAACCGCACTACCATTAAACAACAAACCAATTCAGACGATGTTGTTGGTAAAACAAGTGCTCAGCCAATTTGTGACCCGCTGTATATGAGACGGTTGAGGGTGCAGTGTAGTATAGGGGGTGCTTCAGACCACCCTAAGGATTCGTGCTGCCTCTAACTAATCGGGATCTTAGTATTAGATCGTATTATAAATTGGAAGCCTCAAATTGCGACAATTGGAATATAACTGTATAAGTTAGCTTGGCATTACAGCGACATTGGCTTTCCAACTAGACTACAGCATTTGGCAAAATCCACAGACTGAGAATTTGCAATCTCCAGCTAATAAAGTAGTATTCACTTTCTTCCACTCGCATAATTTGTATGTATTTAAATAGTATTCAATAAGCCCATGTATTTGGTCGTCCTTTATCCGAGTATACGTGTACGGCTGAGAAAATCCACGAGTTCATGGTTCCTTGAAGTGTTTCCCACATTCATCGAGTTGAATACATACTTAAGACTCTGTTACGTGACAAATGTTGCAAGTAAAGCAAAACTTAGCCGCGTTTCGGCTTCCTTCGTACTTCGTACTATCGCTTACATGTGTACTGAGGGGAACACAACAAAAGATGTTAAACAGAAACTTGAGTCGCTGTAGTGTAGGTCAGGAAAAAATCGACCATATGAGTGAGACATTCACATCGACAGAAAACTATACCGGAAGCGATGTGACGATCGTATATGCTTATAAAAGTAATGTACATACGCACAACTGTTATTATTGCGTCCGGTTAGTCGATAATATACTTGCTATCCAACTCGCTTTGAAATTCAACAATACTTTTCAGTATTTGGATCAGGTTGGGTGCATTCCAACGCCGCTTTGCGTTCGATTTTGATATTAAGTGTGCCACGAAATTTGTAACACCCTGAAGGGAATGTAGGAGATCCTGTAAGGTCTGTCTGCCGCTCCGTCTGTCTGTACTTTCTGTTTTTCCGAAATCGATGTAAAACTTTTCACACGCTGTCTTACAAACTGAACGATCAAAATCAGGTCCTTATATGGACCGACTCCGAATTCCAAACATATTGCTCAGATTGGACCACTATAGCATAGATGTAGCTACCGAACAAAATAATCAATTAGAGGGTTTGTCCGGAAAGTAATAGGACTGAGTCGAAATCAAGGAAATAAAAAAGTCCGGGGAGGCACATCTGGCCTATAGGATTACGTTATTAAAAAATTTGGGGTCACTTTCAAACATGTTCAAATTTTTTGGCACCCTTCCACTAGACACAATTTCTGTTCGTCAGTGAGCACTTTTGGGACCATCTTCGCGCACACCTTGCGCATGTTCAAGTGCTCCGTCACAATGTCAAGAACCACATATTTTGATAAATTTAACATCTGGGCAATTAAACGAATACTTAGTAGACGGTCTGAGCTCAAAACTTTGCGCGCACGAGTCACACTGTCGGTGTTCTTCTAAGTCGCAGGTCTCCCAGCACGGTCTTCATCAGCGACCTCTTCCCGGCCCTCCAAATAGACTTGGTGCCATCGTTGGCACCACTTCTTGCTAAAGCAACATCTGGGTAAGCCTGCTTGATCATATCAAATGTCTCTGCCGCAGATTTACTGAGTTTTACACAGATTTTAATCGCAAACCTCTGCTCTAACGAACGCTTCATTTTCGGCTTACACCACTCACAGAAACACGTCGCGCGAAAATGTTTGTCCTGACTCCCCAGGTGCTCGGAGACAACTAACCAGCCGCTCGTTCGTTAGCTAGGAACGCCCTCTACCGAATCCAGTTCTATTACTTTCTGGACAAACCCTGTAGAACTTAATACTAGGTTTGCAGGATTTTCAGAAGTTATAGCTGAATGAAGCACTGAAATACAAAGCGCAATCACACGTCTTGCAACTTCAGCTATATGAAGTGACTCACTAGAAACTTGGGTTATTTATTTTCCATAAACATTAAAAAGACAAAGGGGTTTCGCCACAGTAGAATAGAATTATTAGGGTTATAACAAAGGATTTAAAGCCAAGCCAGCTGGAACCTAGTTTTCAAAACACAGCCGCTCATGCAAAAACTTATAATCTGTGGAAGAAATCCAAATGGCCAAACGCAGTCACTTCTAATCCACCCTTAACTTATGCAAATATGTCGAAAACAAAAAACAAAAAAAAAAACATAAAAAAAAACAATTTTTGCTTCTGTGTTTACTTACACACACATGTAAGTAGCAAAATATGTAAACCAAATCGTTGAAACCTGAAAAGTCAGCCGATTGTGTAAGGCCCTTACAAGCAGGGCGCTACTTAGAGAGGTAATACATATGTACACGTACACGCTCTCAAATGTATTGTAAGGCATGTAAAAGCACCCCGTTTGGCTGTTTACACGCTTCGTAGCCGAATAATATTGCCGAAGGATAATGAAAAATGCACTTACAACATCGCACGCGTGAATGCGCGCTCTAAGGCCAGCGACAACTTGCAGGGTGGACGAAACTGGGCCGCATCACCGGCCAGTGCGGTTGAGCATACTGCTCTAATCACGTGTCACAAAAGCAGCGGCCAACTGCCGCTGTTTGTTCGCCGCGTTGCTCGGTGCGCTGTGCTGGAAAATTAAGGACCCTTGAAGCGTTGCTCGCCTTGCAAGCTGGCATGTAAATATGTGCATATCCTTTTACAACGCTGTCAGCCCTTTTTCATGTATTTTTTTATTTTACATTTTCCGTCTGCCAAAAACTTGCTTACATATACTGTATATATGTATAGACTCCTTAAACTATACGCTGTAGGGTGTTTTCAGCTTGCTGAGCTGATGTAAATGATTAGTTTTGGCCCATTGGGCGTTGCCAAGCTGATCGTGTGTTGATCGTGGCATGTGTTTTGAAAGTTTTCAACAAACGGCGTATTTCGTACATGCCACGTTGGCTGCCAGCTGCATGGGTTTTAGGCGGAAACCAAAGTATTCCAATTAATAATAATGTATCGCTGAAACCTTTTTTTGACTGAGCTCCTCGTGGTCCATATAGATACTATTAGAACTCTTTGGGGTATTTGATGAAGCTCCAAGGAAAGATCGCAGGTTCAATGCGGTATCCATAACTTCAGATCACAGGCTCCAATGCGGTCGATAAACGCATTATAATGGAAACACTAATTTAAACCAAGACATCTTCAGTTCTGAAGATACCTCTACACTTTTGATAGAAAGGACCTAACTAAAAATGTTCTAGAAGAGCGCCAAATTAGGATAGCTGTATAACACAAACAGCTCACATCACCATTGGTTGTTGTAGCGTCAGCAAAAGATCCATGAAGTAATTTGGGAGAATGTTACAGAGTAATTCTGTCCTTGGATAAAAATCCGGGTCCGTTCCGGTTACGTAATCTCTACAGTCGTGGGAGAGGAAAATCATTTGGTCCAAATGTAAGGTTTGATTGAGGTAAATACACAAGTGAGGTGTTCCATACGAAAACCTCTTCGATGTTGGACTGTTGGGTGGAATCCTTACTACAAATGTATCTTGCAGAAAGCACTGCGCAGTCGTAAGTCAAATTCAGACCATACAGCACGGACACAGAAAGATTATTCTCTAGAAAGAACTAATATCGAGTGGAAGCGGCTTCATACATAAGTCATCGTTCCAACTATCAGATAAAAACTCTTCATATCACAACGAGTTCAATTAACCAAGGAGGTAGTGTTAGGTTAGGATGCTGTCAATTAACTTCTATTTGAAACTGTTAAAAAACACTATTTTTAATGATAGGTCTGGAATGGAACCTAGATCTTCGAGTTTGGCAGATTTCTACGGAAATTCTTACGATATTCTGAATCTTCAGTCAATCTGGGATAAAAAAAACTGGAAATTAGATTTTTATGAGCCTGTGGCTGGATCCACATATATTTCAATATTTACTTTATTGGTGTATCCTATAAATATACCCATAAATAATTGATTTTCTTTTTTCCATTTACATTTATTTTAAATTATTCTATTTACAGTTTGGCCGCTGATCAGCTTGTTTACATTGGTTTGAGGGACATTGACCCGTACGAAGCGTATATCCTGAATAAATTAGGCATACGAGCGTTCGCGATGGATGTAAGTATACATTACATGCATGAGGATATGCACGCACACTACATTAGCACAGTGGTAAAATTTTAAATTTTATAAAGAAAAAATTGAGGGAACTGCTAGTAAAAACTTTACATAATCCATATGTACTAGCGAAAGTTAATTATTGAAGCTTCTACCATTGGAAACGGACTACTTCTTGAACGTTATAAAACTTGAAAGTCTTGCCTTGATGTGATGGAAGAGGACTCTAGTCCAGATGATAAGCATTGATGTTGAGTCCTCTAAGACCCGCAATTGCCCGCCGGTCATAAGTCCATCTCAAAAATTTAGTTTAGGCTAGGTCGTGGCGTTGGTCCTAAAAGATTAATCAACAGATCGAACATGGAATCGATTTGTGCAATATCAACTATTAGCAACTAAGCTAGGCTCGGTAAAGGTGTGTCTACCGAGATATTTCAATCTCAGTCTTGAAAACTGGCCAATACAGAAGACGGTGACAAAATGATTCCAACTGGAGATTCAAAGTTCCTACGCCAGAAATTGAGGAAATTGCATCATCGGCTTTGCGGTTTCCAGTAATTCCGCTGAAACCGTTCACCCATACGAGCCTAATATTGAAGAAGCTTGAAACTACTGCGAGCTCAAAGCCACTATAGCCGTGGGATGTCGAAATGAATATTCACCTCCCTGAAGGAAGCTGCACTCCTACTGTTTTAGCGGCAGTCACCTCCGCTTGAAGGACGCTACAGTGGTCTAGTAGTCTGAACCCAGAAGTAATGGAGAGCTCCCGACAGAAGACTCCACCACCTATCCCCTGCCTTAACTTCGAACAATCCTTGCAAAAGCTGATTACAATCCTTCTCCAACGGCTTCGCCCCGCTTGCAAATCAGTCGCAGGTGTGTGAGGAAGGAATGCAATCGAAGCAATGGAGAATTTCAGTGTGTCCCAGCCCGGGACCTCTCATATACCCCGCTTCTCTATGTCTACAGCAGTCTTCACCGCCTCGCCGCCCAGTACTTACCAGGTGTGTCTTCAGGTTCAACGTATAGAACGACATTGAATGCCATTGTTGGATACTCCTTAGGACCGCTCTATGAACACAGCTCCAGATGCTTAGCTGATGTGGTTTTTCCAAGCGTCCTCGACTCGACAACGACCTTATTAAACATTATCGGCTTAGCTATCGCTTCGTAGAGCGACATATACCTTCCTCACGCTCTCCTCGAAGTTTGACTTGTATCGTGAAAAAACCGGACATACGGTAAACTGCGTTTTTGGATCACTGTGCGTTAGCTCACGCGATGGGTTTTATCTGGTAACGAGGGGGTGCACTGTCAGCCTGCGCTAACATTTGAGCATTTCCCGTAAAAGTATGTACATATGTGTGTGTTGGCAAGTTTTTTTTGTGTTGTTACAAAACTCGTCTGACAACGCTGTTACTTTCACTGCCGTTGGAACGTTGGCGCGACGGCGCTGACAACAGCAGGAGAAAGATCATTTCACTCTAAACCCACTGCATACACTGTAGCGATCTTTGATATCCTTCCATGGGAGCGCATATACACTTACACATACACACCTAAGCGCGTCTGTGTGACTTGAATTGATGTGAACGAGCTGCAGTGAGCAACCCTCGCGGAGTTTATTGCAGCGACTGTATTTTGTCCACACCTCGATTGTGGCGTGGCCGCAGCGGCAGCGCAGCGGTGGTGGTTGTAATACGCACAGAGTATAGGGTGCTAAACGTGTACAAAGGGTGCGCAGAATTCGCCGTCACATGCAGGGACATTAATTTTAACAACGACGCGTCAAAAGGGGAATGAACCGGATCGGCGACGCGGTGCATGAAGACAAACTAAAAAATAATAATAAATAGTTTTGTTGTTGTTGTTGCCTGTATATACATACATATATATGCTTGCAATTCAGTACAGGCGATTTCCGCCGGTCGCGCGTATAATCCTCATACGCCGCGCGTTAGAGGGGTGTTGCGGTGTTAATAAAGCCTTGCACTTTCCGAACCTATTTTAGGCTTTTATTTATGAGACGTGAAAATCGGTGCGCTGAAAAATTTCAATGACTTTTCTTGTGGGAAAATGCATGCATTGTTCTAAGGACGCCGTTCACAATGGGAAATGCGTATGTTTTGCATACACTGCAAAAAACGATAGCCCAAATGACGGATACACATATAAAATAGCAAATATGTGAATAAAATACTACCGATCCAGCCGAGGGAAAGCTCGTAGGCGGTTAATACAGTTCAACGGTACAGTTCAAATTATGAGATGATAATTGAAAACGGATTTACTTCTACAATTGATAGTGACCTCAAATTTCATTTTTTGAGAAAGATCAATCATTTTTCAGCAGTTGAATTAGCACAATGTTCTTAATACCTTCATTTAGTACAGTTGATTCCTGAGGTGGTTCACAGGTTAAATCAGTCATAGTGCTCTGGCAGCATGTTTGTCTATAGTGTTTGCTTGGCATGTATGGATTTCATAGCACACAAAGGAGGGGCTTACAATTTATTCTAAAGACTCTTTGAAAGAGTTATGAGTTTCTTGTTCGAAGCTCTCACGTGCCAGTAAAACGAACTGGAGCAGTTTCGACGATAGTCCCATCAAACTAACCGGAAAGGACCCGGATTTTTTTCCGACTCAGCACCATTCCTCGAAACTACTTCAAGAACGATTTCTGCCACTATAACAATAACAAGAACAACAAAAGCGAAATTAGAGCCAAGAAGAGTAGGCAAGGAGGGTTCCAAAAACTTGTTGTTAGTGTCAAGCGGGTACTCCTGGTAAGCAGGGCATACTTTAGGCTTTTTGGAGTAGGTGAGAGTTTAGCACACTACAGCGGTTGGTGCTTGAACAGTTTCCGTTCCCATTGAGTCTATGTAACCGAATTGGATCCGAATTTTTATCCGACCAAGACCTGTCAAATCGTCAGCTATACACTATAAAAACAATCTGCTTCAACAGCATGCTAGAGCTAGCTTTCACGATCGTGCTTCTTCGTCTTATGTCCGTTGAAGCACAGTGACTATAAAAAGTTTGCTCATAGCGGCATGTAATCTTCTACTGTACATTTCAAATGGGGTTCACTTCATAAACAAATAACTAATTACCGTTAAGTAAATTATTTTATAATTCTTACCTCAAAATGTTTCGTAATTTTTGCGTGTTTTGTTTCTTTTTGTAGTCTGTGGACAAGTACGGCATTTCTAAAATCATCGAGCGTACACTGGACTCACTGAAACCGCAAAATAAGATACATGTCAGTTTCGATATTGACGCCTTGGACAAAGCCGTAGCGCCCAGTACTGGTACAGCTGTTTGTGCCGGCCTAACATTACGCGAGGGTATATCGGTGGTAGAGGCGCTACGTGACACGAATCGCGTGCAAGGAATCGATTTGGTAGAATTGAATCCAAGCTTAGGCAATGAGCAAGATGTGAACACCACAATTGCATCGAGTTTGGAAATATTGAAAAGCATATGCGGTTACAAACGCAGCGGTAATTTCGCCAATATAAAGATGGATCTGTTCGAGACGGTGAAAAATTAATATACTCACATATCGACGAGTACGTTTTAACTAATTGCTTACTAAATATATGCACACTATGTACATTAACTGTACTCATACGTTATAAGTATACTTAAGCAATAGGTTGAAATTCAGTGTCTTATTACATACATACATATACTTATATAATGGTGAATGTGTTTGTTTAAAATTTGATATTTATTAGCTGTGAGCCACATTGGAATGCCAAATAAAAATAGTATCTTATTCTTACAAAGAACATATGAAAAATGATTAATTATACATACAAATATATGTACATATGTATATACGCGTACATAACTATAGAACATATACAATCTTTGCATAAAAATTATTTGTGAAATTAGTGAGGCTTTTACCTCGAACGCGGTGTAAAAAATCCTCTACGATAAGTGCATGTGAAGCGGTTACTTTGATGGTGGCTCCTCATCAACGGCTATTGGCACAATCGTTGGAATGGTGGTTGTTGTAGTTGTGGCATTCAGCAAGCTAATGCTGTCAGACATGATATTCGCCGTATTTATGAGATTATTCGACAGTACTTTAGTCGCGGAACTGGCGCTGGCGAGATTCACGTTCACAGCACCAGCTCCAACAGGGACATGTGCGCCACCCTCGCGGCTAGCACTGTCGTGGTGTTGATTTAGTGTTTGTTGTAGAACTTGAGGCGCAATTATGTTGATGGTAAGGCGCTGCATAGACACCAATATGGTATTTAAAATGCCTGCAATGAAAAGCATATTTTTATCAAATGCCTTGAAATAAGTGTTAGTACTCGGGTATTTGCCTGAGATAACGATGATGCCCGCAATGATTGAACATAGTCGTATTATGAATTGCACGAGATTATCACGATCAGTGCGCACAATGATCTTTAACGCCGACCAATCGTATTTAAAATAGATGCCAGGGGAGCCGTACGAATTTTTAGTTGAGTCTAATTAAAAGGAGTATAGGAAGGTTATTATAGAAAATATATATGCAAACAAGGTATTACAAAGTACAAGTATTTATACACACCCAATTGACGGACATTCTCGCTCACTGAATATTGATACGTATTGATCGTCGTGAAGGTATTGTGTATTTCGGTGGGTACAATTTTCAAAAAATATTGTACCGTTGTTTCTTCATCGGCTACTAGCGTTTCGTCGCCTTCAAGCGGTTGTACGATGCGTCGTGAATATTGTCCAAAACTTAAGCGATTGATGCGATGCGTGAAATTAGCTGGCGTACGTCGAAAATCGATTGTCCAGTGATCGCCGAAGAGCCCAACAAATGGCTGCGCACCACCAACCAAGTGCAGAACTCCAGCGACCTTAAAGTTTAGATAAATTTCTAAGATGATTACACTTTTTATTATAACATATATATGTAAGCATATTCAAAATTTCTGCGAATTTCTGCATTCTAGGAGCCCATTTCTGCCTCTACGCTGCAGTTTTTTTGTACTTACATATCTAGGGATTTTCAATTACAAAGTTTCATTTCGTAAATACCATATTTGCTTATATTTTAAAAGTACACGTTCAATTCACATAATTTTCGTACAATAATATTTATTTATATATAAAAATAATTTATTATTTACATACAGAAAATTACGATTTAAAAGCGAATTAAGCATTCGTAATATAAAATATAATAATTATAATAATATAAAAGAAAATATATTAAACTTTATCATGCTTTATAATTTCGGATTTTCAAATAGCGGCCCTCTTGATATCTCTATGTCCGCATATGGCTGGGTCTGTTCAATGTTGAGTGCTCGGAACTTTTTCAGTACCAATAGCGAGTAAAACTTTTGTGCCGCCTGCTTTCTGGAGTTATTCACTGTTAATGCAGATAATATTAGGCAATCCTGTTTTATTAAACGAGATTTAACGGTATAGAACAATTGTGCTGCTCGTTTATTGAGTACGCGCTCCTCAAATTGTTCATCTGTTTCATTTTCCAATTGCTCTTCAGCAGGATTTGGCGGTGGTGGCGGTAAATCGTAATCATTCCAATCTGTAGATATATCGCTGGTCCGTTGCGCCTTGCCTGCTAGTATATCTTGTTGGATATTTGGTATATTCTCAGCTTCTTGCAATATAGATGACACTTGATCGGCTGGTAGATTGGGTAAATTATCGATATGCTCAATACTGGAATGATGCGGAGTTTGGTCTCCATGGTGTAGACCTGCGGGCGTCACGTCGCCATGATTGAAATCATCGGATGCATCGATACCGTGATGCATGTTACTCGGCGTTAGAGGTAAATCGTTGAGTGATGTTAAATTGTCAATACCATTGATTTCATTCATGCTTAGCATACGGCTGGGACTGCGCATATTGTCAAACAAAGAGCTCTCCGCCGGTGGTATTAAATTGTCTGCCAACGAATATTGTGCTTGACCAACACTTTGTTCAAGGTCTCGCACAGTTTCTGGTGCCGCCAGACTTTGTGCCGTCACATCCGCAATGTTTTGCTGTACTGGCTGGAGCTCATGCTTTCTTTTACGACCGCGCTTGTTGTTTATGACATTTGCATCATTCTCATTCTGTATATGCTCTATAGCCAACAAGTCAGATGGACCAAGTATAGAAAAGTCTTCGAGTGCTGAACAACGAGACACTAAATGACGTTGGTAATTTAAAAACAATGCTCTGGCCGGTATAGTTCTAGAAGGTAGTGAAAATAATTTTTCCACACCGCCAGTTTCCTTCCAATAAGTGAGTCGTTTTGTTGGCGGTGCCAAATCTAATGTTGTTACAATATCCGTTGTGTTTGCCAATTGCGCCTTCATTTCCTCTCCAGATATATTTTTTACTTCATCAACAATTAGCTTACGTTTGCGTTTAGCTTTGGTGACACCTTTGTATGCCGAGGCATCTATGGGGGCCAGGGCAAAACTTTCATCTTCATTTTGCAGCAATGTTGACTGGTCCAAAGGATTTTCATCTTCCTTTGAATTGCCTAAAGCTTCGTTACCCTCATCTTTGTGAGCTTCCTTCTCTACTTCATTTGCTTCGGACGCATGTTCACAACTGGATGCTACAGATGGTGGTCTAATATCCATGTGATCCATGCCGTCGTCATCAGATTCTTGTGCAGCACCAATGGCAGCTTTCAAATTATTGTCGCTGGTATCTAATGGCGGTTCAGCGAAAAGATCGTCTTCAAAAAGTTCAGGCTGTCCAAATTCATCCCCAAAACCATCTCCATCTAATCGTGAGTTTGCCAAATCTGTATCATTTAATGTTATTTTTGGTTCATCTACCAATGTAACGTCCGCCATGCCACCATCACCAAATAATTGATCATCTATATTCGCATCTATTGGACCACGTATCAAATCAGGAGTGTCGCCTTCAAATCCCATATCACCAAAACCGTCATCGTGAATAGAAAGTGACAAGCTACCACCATAATCCTCTCGCATAGTGATCTCATCTGCTCTAGATTGGTTTATCGCAAATTGTGCTTCTATGTCAATATCGTTCAACTCGGGCAAGGCTGTGTCGAAATCATGAAATACTTCTGGCAGAGTGATTGCATTTACATTTGCTTCTCTATGTCCTTCGGGAAGATCAACCATGCCAGGCCTAAAGGCCATTTTGATCTTAACAAATGCTTCATTGCAATCCGCCAATAAATACTTTGCTTTCCGCGAATAAATCCTAACGACGCCCAACAATAGATGCCCCGAAGTGCGAAGCGCCAATTTTACTTTTGGTTGCATTATACCTTCCACGGATTTTTCAATATTTGTTTCGAATACATGCGCCTTTGTTATTTTCTTATCCCAGTGAGCAGCCAACCATACTCGGGCCAAAGGGCCTTTTTTGGCCAAAATTAAATGTGCATAAAACATATCTTTTTATAAATTTATATTAGCTACGCCACAATTAACCAAACATTTCTTTACAGCTTTCTTTTAGATTGGACTGTAAGTGTTACCACCCGATTACAAATCTCTTTTTTTATTTTGATGTGTATACGTTGTTGCCACTAAATTATTGAGCTGTAATACACAATTTCGGTTTTTATATATTTTCTACACTATAATGCCTCTTTTATGCAATATACCATTATTTTATGTCAATCTGTTCGTGATATTGTTCAATAATTAATTAAGTTACTAATATTTCGATATCGTCTCCGTGCTTCTTGGCACCATTTCGAATTGCCAATTGCGGCACCTAGAACAAAATGGCTATATTCCATTTTATATCAACGAATAGAAAACAAACTTATTATACCCATTGAATATTTTGTATGATAAGAATTAAATAAACTTATTTTTTGATTATACTCAATAAGCTCCAATCGAACTTATGTATGTATTTTGTCTGCCATTAAATTATCAAAAAACTTTCATACTTGTAGGTACATGCATAAAATATGTTCTAGACACACAAATGTATAGTGCATACGTTGTGTAATAATATACCGACCGTTTTGACATAAACAATATAGCCGTCGATAATAACAACAAAGTCTTCAAAATAGCCAACTTGGTTGTTGTTGTAGTAACAATATTTTCAGATATTATGTTTTATAAAATAAATCGAAATCAATTACCTTATTAATACCCAATGTTCCATGTAAACGACATGCATCATATTGCTCCTCCGGAAGTTTTTTCAAGTCTCCTATTGGTTTCAAATTCACTTCATTATTTTTAATAATATCTTTAAATAGAATATCCGCAACAGAGTGATATTCTTCTCTCAAAAACGTATTCATATGCTGCATGCGTTCGAATTGAAGGCGTTCCTCTTCAGGTAAAACCCACCAAGTGCCTTCTCGTTGCAATGTACCATACGCGAATACGTCCTGTTGTGTCTCATCCATTAGGTCAACGCCAGAAAGGGCTACACGTTATAAATCAGTCAGTATTACTAATCAATCCTTTATGTTACAATGCCATATTTACTTACAGGAGCATGGCATGGCCACGGTGATATCGACATGCATTTGTACTTTATCATCCATGTCGATGTCAGGTTCAAATTGATAAATGAGATCAGCTTCTTTGTAATAGCATACCTCCTTATAAATGAGGTAAATAATGAGCAAACGACTTAATAAAGATACTAAAGACGGGATGGGTTAAAACAGTTTAGCGCATTATTTATTTTTGGTGCACATATGTTTGTATTTCAACTTACATGTACCCCCTATTTCTGTTGTTTCTGTATATTTTTCCGGCACTTTCTTAAAAGCATCCAAATTTTTTGCCAACTCAATAAGATTGTTTTTATCACCACGATAACGCAATGTCGCTGTCATATTCGATCACCATTTAACTAATTTATGGCAATATTAACAAATTTTATATAGGAATGACGATGTGTCCAAATAGCTTCGAAACAGCTGTAATATGAAAACAATCGATGGTTGGTAACGCTATGAAGAGAGTGTTACCATAAATTCAAACTCTTTCAATTCCAAACATTATTGAAAACCAATGTTGAGTGGGCAGCACTGCCAAGCACGGCCGGACACCATTTTGATATACAAAACAAAATTTTTCGCCAGAAGTGCCAGAAGCACGGTAGAGGATTATAATCGTTTTTATAGAATACATTAAGTGTGCCTATAAATAAATTAAACTTTTATATTAATGGCTGCGAATTGGATAAAAATTACTGAGAGGTGATTATCAAAAAATACAGTTCTTTTTAAATTTATAATTGTACACATTTTCCTTTGGGTTTTTGCTTTCGTAAGGATGTAAAATTTAGAATATATGTACATATGTATCTTTGAAATTCCGGCGTAAAAACGTTTTTTCTTTGTAGAGCACGAGAGGGTATTAAAATTATAAATGCGTTACCATATGATACTTTTACAACAGTGCTAAGTTTTGTCCATCGGCAAATGATACCTGCGACAACTGAGGACGCTATAGAGCCAGAAAATGCTTTGGAGGAATTGGAACGTTTAGTTGGTGTACCACGTGCCGATTTTCTTCTAATGATTAAAACTTTTTCCTACATTTTACGACGCACGTCTACATTTGTCATCAAACCAACCCGATTGCACGCTGAATTACGAGAAAAGTTGCAGCTTCAAGATGATGCGAAAATCGATGCGATTGTTAGGTTATGGGTACGCCAAACAACACCAATCATGAATAGTTTGGCTTGTGAACGTTATGAATCAAATGAGATACAAGATGTTGCATGGAAACTAAATGTGGAAATCTCATCACATTGTGAGCAACGTGAGAAAAATGCCTTAGCCATGTTGCAATTAAAAACAGGTACAGGCGAAGACATCAATTTGGAGATGAACCATGAAGAGTTGTTGCAATTATATAATCAGTTCGAGTGTATTCAAAACGAATTAGATGCCTTAAAACATCAACAGACGGAGCAAAAGGCTTAGAAATTTATAGAAAGTAAATTCGTGAGTACGTTCAATTTATAATAACATTAGTATTTATTGTTAAATTAAGTTAAACTTAGTTTAGTAAAATTTCACTGAATTTTGTAATACGTTTGGTGACATTAGTTAGGAAAATTTAATAGACTTTTGTAAAACAATTAATGAAAAGTAATTTTGGTGCAAGGAATGCAATGCAATTAGTCGGCATTACTTGTAAAAAATCGCGACCTTGTAGTAAACTCAGGAAACGGGAATACCTCTTATTTGAGAAATATTGCTCTTGGTAATTCCCAACTTTAAACTTGAAATGAATTACATTGGGCTAATTATATCACATGATATTATCAATACTTCAGATAGTGGGTGGCTGGCCCAGCTAACATCGTTTCTTATATAGGCGAGCAGGCCAACCCGAATGTTGGATCAGATCACATTAACTGGGTAATATCAGATGATATGATCAACACATCACAAAATGGCTAACTAGGCCAGCTACCACCGGTTTTTATATAGGCGGACATGTGGGTCGGAATTTGGGGTCACATGATCTATTTGTTTAAACATTCTTATGTAGCAAATGATTTCATAATATTCTGCATTCGGCCAAATTAGGTGTTCTTTGGCGAATTTAAGACGTGCCACATAATTTCTTTAACGGTACTTTTCGAGGACTATGGGCAATAAATTATGTTCACGGGGAAGTATGTTCACTGTATGAACCCTGCAAGGTAATCTCAATTCGTCCAGAATCTCCACAGCTGACATTGTAGGTCCAGTCTTAGCGCACCTTACGTCTTTCGCAATCTAACATGCGCCCTTTTTTTGCATATAATGCATTCGTAAAAACAATGTTCCTTATTTCATCACTGAAATAAAAATAAAAAATACGTGTTTTAGTAAAGACAATAAACTAGGTATTGGACGAAGGAAAAAAAAATGAAAATTGGATTTTTGGATTTTGACTGGTCACAGTCATATTTGTTTTGCTTTTTCCATTGAATAACAAATAAAATATCAGAAAATATACTTTTTGTATGATAAAATTAATTATGTATTTTGTAGTAAAAATAATCTGTTTGCATCCACTCACCGTTCACTACGATTTTATTAGCTGTAAAATAGTTACGGTAAGTGTTTCACACTTTTTCTTGTGTACAATCGTGTTATCTCCAGTACTACTCTTTACACCTTGTCTTAACTAGGCATTACAACCGTGATTCAGTTTCGTTACGGCATCTACTTGTGTCCGTCTCCTAGCTTACTGCTGTTAATAACTGATTTTAATACTGATTAAAGCTCAATGAATAATCTTGAAACTATTACCGCTGGTGGGTACATAAAGTAAAAATGAGTCAAAAGATATATTTTTGAACTGCACCGAGATGTGTGCTTTTGATTAATACTCTTAAGACTAACTTATTACATTGTTTGAATTGTAATATCAAACTGTTAAACTCAAATAAGAATCTTTAAGTTCTTACCGCTGATGGGCGGGAAAGAAAGTCTTTCCTGAGCTGAGTATTCATTCTGATTTTATTTTATTATTTTTAAGCCTATACAATTCAATACATGTCTTGGCTGGTTAGGACCAAATCCTTGATATTGCCTGTATTTTATTTATAGAGGTCTTACAATTTTGGCTCGAGCTACTAATCCGGCTCGAAGCACCAAATGTTATAAACTCAATGTAGATTCTATCAAACCTTACCACTGGTTGGGTGAAATGAAAGTCTTTCACTGAGCTGAGAATTATTCATTCTAATTTTATTTTAATATGTTTAAGCCATACCAATACCCATGGCTCTAAAATGGAGTTTTTGCAGTTCTTCTGCTAATTTTAATCGATTTTCCATTTTAGTAAGAAAAAAATTATGGTTAAATTAATAAGATATTTAAGATAAAATTAAAAATATTTTTTACTTTGACTTTGATGAAATAAGTTCTTTGGATCTTATTATCCGTTATGTCTACATTTAAACATTTAACATATAAATGATAGCATTTTCCGCATCTCGAAGGACCAAAAATGTTGGTGTTGATAGGGAGGTGATATTAACACGTTGACTGCCAACTACGAGATAACTCATAGTATGATTTCCCTTCCAGGAAGCCAACTACGAGTTATCTCGTACTACCTAAAACTACCACTTTTTGTGTAGCTACGAGTAAAACCGTATTATAATAGTGTTAGTATCTGTTAAATGAGACGCGAAGGGTTTTAGTTATAAAATAGTACTCAGCTCTGGTTGCCCAAAGCTCCTTTATTTATAGAATTCCTTATCCTAATTCATGTATGCACCACATGCAGAGTGCATACAAATATCTTAATTCTAATCTACTGTACATATGGAAGTATGTACACATATCTTAACACTTAGAGCCCCGCGTGCACCACCGGTGGACATTTCTGTTTTGACGATTTTGGACAATGTGACCACCCGTGGGCATTGGTGGATTTTCATTATGGGACAACGTGACCACCCGTGGTCATACGTCGTGTTTCATTTACCGACGTTGTGATCACCGGTGGAAAGGTTCTGCATATATTTTCCTTTGAAATAAAATTTGTTCGGTCCCAGGATGTAAGCCTTTTTGACTTGGACTTTGTAATTTGGTCTGATAAAGCCCAAAAAATAGTGATTCAACTTTAGGTAAGAAAAATTCATTTCAGGATTTAAAAAGTAAGAAATATATTATATATTTTAGATAAATATATTTTATTTTGCATTAAAAAAATTTTTTTATCAACGAAAACAAGTCCAATTCAATATAACTATTTCAAAATTTCATTTTAGGACTTAAAAAGTAAGATAAAAGAAAAGAAAAAAAACAGTTGAATATAACTATTCCAAAACTCTTCAGAAAAAAAAAATTTAATAATGATTTATTTGTGGTTTTGAAAACACACTAAACACATTGCTTCTTCACATTGCTCACAAATAGTGTTCACCCTTTTGGCATTTTTTCGCGCATACGCCGCGTTGTGTCTCCTTGACATTGTTTTATAACATGCAACACATCTCTTTCTGGTCTCTCTCTTTTGACCCTCCAATTCTTTTAATATGTGTTTTTTGGGATCTCTAGATGTCGATGGTCGCATCATATCCGCATCTGAATTTAAAAGGCCTGAGACAATTAATTCCTTGAATCGCGTTATATTCATCCTTTTTCCATTCAATGTATTAAAAAGATGTAAGGCGTTTACAATTGTGGTAGCAGTTATTAGATGGAACAGTAAACGTTTGTACCATTTTACTGTGCGACGACAGTAGGGAGTATACGCTGCCATCTGATCTGACAAGTCGATAAATGTTTTGCCTTTGTTGTAGGCTAACACTACAGCTGGTTTAATGCATTCTCTTCCTTTATGCAAAAAAGTTGTAAGTGAATCGTCATGCTTTGTAGTTAGCATTAATACATCGCGTTTGTCTTTCCACTTTAGTACTACTGTTTTATTTTCGTTCTGTCGGGATATTATTTCGCTCTTTTTTAATGTTGCTTTTATTACTTCTGGAGGATTCTGTTTTCGATTGGCTCTTAGAGTTCCAACGAGATGGGTGTTATTTTGAATCATCTTGTCCGCTAACGAAACACTTGTATACCAATTGACAGTGAAGAGGGTTCTTCCTGAATTTAAGAGTCCATCCATTAGCTCAGTTACAACTGTTTCTGAAACTGATGTATCGTCCTGTTTCACTTTGCCTGTATAGACTTTGAATGACCAGGTGTAACCTCCTGCTACACAAAGTTTAAAAACTTTAATGCCGTATTTATGCCGCTTATTAGGTATGTATTGCCGGAAATGTATCCTTCCACGGAATGGAACGTTACTTTCGTCAATACACACGTGATTTTCTGGAACGTACGCCTCTTTGAACTTGGACTGGAGCATATTTAGAACGTCAGATATTTTGTGAAGACGATCATTCAGATTTGCTTGGCTTTCGTTATCGGAAGTATGAAACATGGTCAATAATTGTTCAAATCTGTTTCTGCTCATAAATGTAGGAATTTCATTTTTATACAGTATGTTCCTGGACCAATAATCCCTTTGTTTTGGTACTTGAAGTAGACCCATCCAAATAATAATTCCAAGAAATGTACG